>NC_064638.1:833265261-833572285 GCF_023864345.2 Schistocerca serialis cubense | reverse complement strand
TCCCTCAGGCATGGATGTATGTGATGTCCTTAGGTTAGTTAGATTTAAGTAGTTCTAAGTTCTAGGGGGCTGATGACGGCAGATGTTAAGTCCCTAGAGCTCTGAGACATTTGAACCATAATCTGAGGGATCACCTCGATCAGACTGTTTGTGCCCTGTAAGTAGTAGGGTAATGGCGACATGAGAACAATTTTGATATCAAATTGATGATTTTATTTCTACCACCTGACGTGTGTTGTGAACAGTACTTTCCAGCGATGGTCAACATTGGAGCAGTAATCATGTGTTATGGCAAAATGAGAAAACAATTCTCTTCAAAAACGGATCACCGAGATATCTGCTACCCCGTCACTTTGGAAGATGAGATTAACTGTACAGGCCATCACCTTCAGATGGCTGTTGGAAACACTCTACAATGCCACAAGCTCTTCCAGTTTCCATATCTTGCGATGTCTTCTTCATTTTTGCCACTGAGAAACATCGCCTCTGTGTTTTATTTCTACCAACCTGTGTGAATATGTTCAGCTTTCTGTGAGAGCCAATGGATAGAAACATGTTAATGTCAATTTATCACATAGCACGTACCTCGATGTCATGGTAGAAAACATAAGTGTATGGCAGTGTAGAAAGCCACAGTCATACACTGCTTATGAAGGAACAACAGGAACAATATTGTGAGTAGTGTCAGTGTCGTCGTAACTGCCGCCTGCTTCACGTCTGCTGTGCAGCGAGCTATCTTAATTTAAGTATTAACTGTAGTTTTCTTACTTGTCACTTCTTCTTCCATGTGTTTTTTGCTTTTAGGAAGCTTTAATTGTCGAGTGCTAGTAATAGTGTTCCATAGATTTCGTGTTTGTTTTGAATAAAGTCAGAGAGAGTCCATTTAGTCAGCCACAGTGCCAGTAGTGTCAGTGTTTGTTTTGAATACAGTCCAGAGACAGGTAGTGCTATTTTCATTGTTTTCTACAAGAAGTGGCTAAAAATCACAGTTTAGTCAAAAATCAGCCACCCTTAGTGAATTAGCAGTCTAGTTAAAAGTTGATTAACTTTCTACAGTAAATTGATTCCTTAGGATGGATAGGATGTGTGACCACTGTGTACGGACGCAGGAGGAGCTGGCCACAGTTCGCGGACAGCTGAGCGTGTTGATGGCCGTGGTCAGCCGTCTTCAGGCTGCTGCCTCAGAGTGTAACGGCAGTGGGGAGTCTGGTGCGTCGCATGGTACACCCCAGGTGTTACATGCTTCACCCACTGTCCCTGCTGTCGAGACATCTTCGCGGGTACCGGGCGCTGTTGGGCCACCCTCTCCCCAAGGGGAGTGGCGGGTTCAGCGGCGTTAGCGGCGCATGAGGCGGAGGGTAAATGTGGAGGCTGGCCGTGTGGCATCGCCCGCTCTGCCTGTGAGTGGACATGTGGCTGCTGCTTCAGCAAGGTCCGAGCAGGCACACGGGGGGAGGGGTTTAATAGTTATTGGGAGCTCCAACGTTGGACGGGTGATGGAGCCCCTTAGGGAAAAGCGGAAAGGTCGGGGAAGAAGGTCATTGTTCACTTTGTCTGCTTGCCGGGGGTCTCATCCGAGATGTGGAGGAGGCCCTGCCGGCGGCGATAGAGAGAACTGGGTGCACCTGACTGCAAATTGTTGCTCATGTCGGCACCAATGACTCCTGCCCGCTGGGTTCAGAGGTCATCCTCAGTTCGTGCAGGCGGTTGGCGGAACTGGTGAAGGCCGAAAGCCTCGCTCACGGGGTGGAATCAGAGCTAACTATTTGTAGTATCGTTCCCAGAACTGATCGCGGTCCTCTGGTTTGGAGCCGAGTGGAAGGCTTAAACCAGAGGCTCAGACGATTCTGCGGAGATCTGGGGTGCAAATTTCTCGACCTCCGCTATCGGGTGGAGAAATGTAGGGTCCCCCTGTACAGGTCAAGCATGCACTACACGCCGGAAGCGGCTACAAGGGTTGCGGAATACGTGTGGAGTGCACATGGGGTTTTTTTTAGGTTAGAGAATTCCCTCCCTAGGCCCGACAAGACGCCTCCTGAGACACGGCAAGGTAGGAGTAACCAAAATGCAACAGAGAATAACAATATTAATGTGCTAATAGTAAACTGCAGGAGCGTCTATAGAAAGGTCCCAGAACTGCTCTCATTAATAAATGGTCACAACGCCCATATAGTACTAGGGACAGAAAGTTGGCTGAAACCAGACGTAAACAGTAATGAAATCCTAAACTCAGATTGGAATGTATACCACAGAGACAGGCTGGACAGTGAAGGGGGAGGCGTGTTTATAGTGATAAGAAGTGCAATAGTATCGAAGGAAATTGACGGAGATCCGAAATGTGAAATGATTTGGGTGAAGGTCACGGTTAAAGCAGGCTCAGACATGGTAATTGGATGACTCTATAGGCCCCCTGGCTCAGCAGCTGTTGTGACTGAGCAGCTGAAGGATAATTTGGAAAATATTTCGAGTAGATTTCCCCACCATGTTATAGTTCTGGGTGGAGATTTTAATTTGCCGGATATAGACTGGGAGACTCAAACGTTCATAACGGGTGGCAGGGACAAAGAATCCAGTGAAATTTTTTTAAGTGCTTTATCTGAAAACTACCTTGAGCAGTTAAACAGAGAACCGACTCGTGGCGATAACATATTAGACCTTCTGGTGACAAACAGACCCGAACTATTTGAAACAGTTAACGCAGAACAGGGGATCAGCGATCATAAAGCGGTTACGGCATCGATGATTTCAGCCGTAAATAGAAATATTAAAAAAAGGTAGGAAGATTTTTCTGTTTAGCAAAAGTGACAAAAAGCAGATTACAGAGTACCTGATGGCTCAACACAAAAGTTTTGTCTCAAGTACAGATAGTGTTGAGGATCAGTGGACAAAGTTCAAAACCGTCGTACATAATGCGTTAGATGAGTATGTGCCAAGCAAGATCGTAAGAGATGGAAAAGAGCCACCGTGGTACAACAACCGAGTTAGAAAACTGCTGCAGAAGCAAAGGGAACTTCATAGCAAACATAAACATAGCCAAAGCCTTGCAGACAAACAAAAATTACGCGAAGCGAAATGTAGTGTGGGGAGGGCTATGCGAGAGGCGTTCAATGAATTCGAAAGTAAAGTTCTATGTACTGACTTGGCAGAAAATCCTAAAAAAATTTGGTCTTATGTCAAAACAGTAGGTGGATCAAAACAAAATGTCCAGACACTCTGTGACCAAAATGGTACTGAAACAGAGGATGACAGACTAAAGGCCGAAATACTAAATGTCTTTTTCCAAAGCTGTTTCACAGAGGAAGACTGCACTGTAGTTCCTTCTCTAGATTGTCGTACAGACGACAAAATGGTAGATATCGAAATAGACGACAGAGGGATAGAGAAACAATTAAAATCGCTCAAAAGATGAAAGGCCGCTGGACCTGATGGGATACCAGTTCGATTTTACACAGAGTACGCGAAGGAACTTGCCCCCCTTCTTGCAGCGGTGTACCGTTGGTCTCTAGAAGAGCGTAGCGTTCCAAAGGATTGGAAAAGGGCACAGGTCATCCCCGTTTTCAAGAAGGGACGTCGAACAGATGTGCAGAACTATAGACCTATATCTCTAACGTCGATCAGTTGTAGAATTTTGGAACACGTATTATATTCGAGTATAATGACTTTTCTGGAGACTAGAAATCAACTCTGTAGGAATCAGCATGGGTTTCGAAAAAGACGGTCGTGTGAAACCCAGCTCGCGCTATTCGTCCACGAGACTCAGAGGGCCATAGACACGGGTTCACAGGTAGATGCTGTGTTTCTTGACTTCCGCAAGGCGTTCGATACAGTTCCCCACAGTCGTTTAATGAACAAAGTAAGAGCATATGGACTATCAGACCAATTGTGTGATTGGATTGAAGAGTTCCTAGATAACAGAACGCAGCATGTCATTCTCAATGGAGAGGTGTCTTCCGAAGTAAGAGTGATTTCAGGTGTGCCGCAGGGGAGTGTCATAGGACCGTTGCTATTCACAATATACATAAATGACCTTATGGATGACATCAGAAGTTCACTGAGGCTTTTTGCAGATGATACTGTGGTGTATCGAGAGGTTGTAACAATGGAAAATTGTACTGAAATGCAGGATGATCTGCAGCGAATTGACGCATGGTGCAGGGAATGGCAATTGAATCTCAATGTAGACAAGTGTAATGTGCTGCGAATACATAGAAAGATAGATCCCTTATCATTTAGCTACAAAATAGCAGGTCAGCAACTGGAAGCAGTTAATTCCATAAATTATCTGGGAGTACGCATTAGGAGTGATTTAAAATGGAATGATCATATAAAGTTGATCGTCGGTAAAGCAGATGCCAGACTGAGATTCATTGGAAGAATCCTAAGGAAATGCAATCCGAAAACAAGGGAAGTAGGTTACAGTACGCTTGTTCGCCCACTGCTTGAATACTGCTCAGCAGTGTGGGATCCGTACCAGATAGGGTTGATAGAAGAGATAGAGAAGATCCAACGGAGAGCAGCGCGCTTCGTTACAGGATCATTTAGTAATCGCGAAAGCGTTACGGGGATGATAGATAAACTCCACTGGAAGACTCTGCAGGAGAGACGTTCAGCAGCTCGGTACGGGCTTTTGTTAAAGTTTCGAGGGCATACCTTCACCGAAGAGTCAACCAGTATATTGCTCCCTCCTACGTATATCTCGCGAAGAGACCATGAGGATAAAATCAGAGAAATTAGAGCCCACACAGAAGCATACCGATAATCCTTCTTTCCACGAACAATACGAGACTGGAACAGAAGGGAGAACCGATAGAGGTACTCAGGGTACCCTCCGCCACACACCGTCAGGTGGCTTGCCTAGTATGGATGTAGATGTAGATGATTGATAGTCTGCTGGATATGGTCTTACTCCAGTACAGTTGATAAAACTTTACGCAAGATGTGTGCAAGGGACTTTGACCACTGGTCACCTGCTTCAGTGGAATGATATGTGTATGTATATTATGCTCGACGTCAACACGCAGACTGTTTTCGTTTTTCGATATATTGGAAGTTGGAGGCATGGTAAAATCTTACTATAGGTTCTATTACAAGACTGGCTCTCACAATTTGTTTCGTAAACGCCAGTGTGATATAGCACCACACTGGTAAAACAGAGCTTGCCATAGTGTACAAAACAACAACTTCCTATGGAATTATAGCTTGTTGTTGTCAAATGTAAAATGATTGTTTTTTTTTCAACATGTGAGTAAACGGCGTGAAATATTGTATCATGTAATTTTATTTCACGTGTCTGAAATGTTTGTAATGCACATTTGCATGACAGTTTATGTACAGACACTGATTTGAACGTGAGAGACGCTCTCAGCTCTTGTAATTTCTCCATCAATCTGGGAGAAATTGCATAACATAGTTCTCGATTTTTCTTTACTTCAATGATGATTTCGAAATAATGAGGGCATTCTGTGGTGATCGGTAGTTTTGCAGCAAAGTAGTAGTAGATTTTTTTCCCCGATTTTATGCAGTGTGGACATTTATAAGCCTCTGTAGTCTTGTTTATAAGAGGGATGCGTTGACATTAAATGTAATCGTTACAGCACTGTGTTCCACTTAGAATGGTGGACTCTTATAGGATTGTGTGTGTTTGCCCTAGGCAGCTGTGATCTGACGATGGCGCTGCCTGTGGGGTGGCACTGTACTGGTAAATTTTAGATGAACAAGTAATTTGCACCTCGGGCTTCCATCCATATATCTCCTTTTGTTTAGCTAGCTGTACATCATTTTGTGTTGGCGGAGGGCCGATGCTGGATCATCGCTTTAGGGAGTGCAGGGTGCCGCCTGTCTGCTGGTGGGAAGACGTTATGCCATAGATAAACTCACAGCATGCGGTAGCAGCTGACTGTTTGAAGAACCCCCTGTAGCTGGAGGTTGGGTGGGAGGGATGGAGGAAGGGGTAGGGATGAGGCGAGGTAATAGGGCCTCTAATTTAGCAGTTTTTGATTGTACATCGAGGAGAATGTCGTTCAACTACTGCTCTCTCTGCAGTCTTTTATGACGAGGATTTTTCCCAGTATTTGTATATTACATTATGACCTCTTACACAAGTTCTGGTTTTTTTCACGACAATTTTGACGTTTAATTAGAGCAGTGAATTTTTTCCATCAATTGTGGTAGCGTGTATTGGTTTCGGTTACGTGGACTACAGGGTGATGTTGAGCAGGCGTCTATAGAGAAATCCGACATCGAACAGCGGTGTGGGACCCTTACCAGGTAGGACTGATGGAGTGCATCGAAAAAGTTCAAAGATGGGTTCAAATGGTTCAAATGCCTCTGAACACTATGGGACTTAACATCTTAGGTCATCAGTCCCCTAGAACTTAGAGCTACTAACTAACCTAAGGACATCACACACATCCATGCCCGAGGCAGGATTCGAACCTGCGACCGTAGCAGTCCCGCGGTTCCGGACTGCAGCGCCTAGAACCGCATGGCCACCACGGCCGGCTCAAAGATGGGCAGCACGTTTTTTATTATCTCTAAATATGGCAGAGAGTGTCACTGAAATGATGCAGGATTTGGGCTAGACATTAAAAGAAAGGCGTTTTTCGTTGTGATAGAATCTTTACGAAATTCCATTCACCAACTTTCTCCTCCAAACGCGAAATATTTTGTTGACCCCGACCTTGATAGGGAGAAACGATCGCCATGATAAAATAAGGGAAATCAGAACTCATACGGAAAGATAGAGGTGTTTGTTCTTTCCGCGGACTATACGAGATTGGAATAATAAAGAATTATGAAGGTGGTTTGATGAACCCTCTACCAGGCACTTAAATGTGACTTGCAGAGTAATCATGTAGATGTAGCCATAGATACAATCCTCAGCTGTATACTTACAGGTAATCTAAACTCTTCTCTGTCTAATAGTAGCATCTCATCAGTTGAATACATTTCCCACCAAAAAATATACTGCCTCTCACTCCACCTTTTCTCCCCACCAGCTCATAGTTGAAGGGTAGAGTTTGAATTTGTCTGCCACTAATTTCGAGTGGTATTGTGAAATTTTTCCGAGCAGGATAACATCAGTTGTATTACATTGTCAATTTTTGAGCTGTATGGTTATTTTAGGCGCTCCTTGTGTAGCGCACTGCACACAGTTGTGTAATTAGGGCAGATGTTTATGACTAATTCCATAATTAGCACTGATCTTTACTTCAGTTTCCCAACCAAAATAAATAAATTACACTAATTCACCTGAGTTGAGAGTTACACTTGGACTTTCTGTCGAGAAGGAGCAGGGGTCAAGTCTCAGAAAGGGCACAGACATTTTTAATTTATTGCCAGTTCCCGGGTGGCAGTGGGATGGAAGGTCAGCACAGCCCTGAGACGAGGAAATGCTAATTTTTAAATTTACTCGAAAATTAGGAATTCCCGCCAAAATTCGAAATTTTTGCGAATAGGGTGTGTGGGGGAGGGGGAGGCGCTGGGGTGGGGAGGGGGAGGGAATGTGGACCAAGGTGCTGGCTGTGGAAACACATGACGTCTTGTAGGGGATAATTAATTGATCAATTTCATTAATTTCGATATCAAATTGACATCAATTTGATATCAAAATTGTTCTCATGTCGCCATTACCCTACTACTTACAGAGCACAAACAGTCTGATCGAGGTGGTCCCTCAGATTATGGTTCAAATGTCTCTGAGCTCTAGGGACTTAACATCTGCCGTCATCAGCCCCCTAGAACTTCGAACTACTTAAATCTAACTAACCTAAGGACATCACACACATCCATGCCTGAGGGAGGATTTGAACCTGCGACTGTAGCGGTTGTGCGGTTCCAGACTGAAGCGCCTAGAACTGCTTGGCCACTGCGGCATGTAGGGATGGACATGGTCTCCAAGGATAGGCGAATATTTGTGTTGATCCATTCTGCCTTCCAGAATGAAAAGATCACTCGACGAAACATTCCCCACGCCATAACGCTCTCTCCTCTAGCCTGTGTCCTTCCAACCTTGTTGCAGGGTGTTTGCTTTCAGACGTTTCACATCATTCATCTGAAAAAACCACCTGTCGCCACTCAATGGGCGTCCATTTGCGGAATTGTCATGCAAATTCGAGCTTTCGCCGCTGATGAACAGCAGTCAGTATGGGTGCATGAAGAAAGAGCCTTCTCCAGAGGCTGATATGCACCAATGTTTCCTAAGCGGTCGTTAAGAAGACCCTGTTGGTAGCCTCTTGGTTCATCTGCGCAATTAGTTACTCAACAGCCGCAAGTCTATTCGCCTGAATACATCCCACAGCCGTGGCTCACCCCCACCAACTATGACCCGCAGTGCTCCACAGTTGCACTGTCGCCGATTTTGGATAGCGCCATCTTGCCGTGCGTGATTTACTTCAACAACAGCAGCTCGCAAACAGCTTACAAACATAGCCGTTTCAAAAATGCTTCCACCCCTGGCCCAAAAGCCCAAGACCACGCCCTATTGGACGTTCAGTAAAGTCGAGCATAGACGTTCGTCACATTAATGTGAATGGACCATGTACTGTCGCAGTGCAAACCATCCGATCGGCAGCAGGTGCTTATTTGGGACCCTCGGCGCTGTGCAGTCGTAACCATAGTGGCCAAAATAGATCTACTATTCTATTATATTACCTTTCTAAACATTCTTTTGCTTTTAGTCTAATGAAAACTTGTCTCTCCTCTGACCTTTTCATAAAACTCTCAGACCCTCCCGCCGGAGGTTCGAGTCCTCCCTCGGGCATGTGTGTGTGTTGTTCCAGCATGAGTTGGTTTAAGTAGTGTCTATCGACCGATAACCTCAGCAGTTTGGTCCCGTAGGAATTCACACAAATTTGAACATATAACTCTAATTCTGTAACTTTTATATGAATACATCTATTGCGCTTTTAGTAAAGTTTAGTTTAATTATCCTGCATTCTGTTCTTTGTTGTTTCCTTCTGTGCACACCGGCGTTGCGCGTCGGTAAGTCCCACAGAATGGCGACCGTGCTGTTGAGACTCTAGAGTGCTGTGGACACGATCTGATCGTTGGGCAGCATGATGCCGCTGTGGCCCGGTCCCACAGTCCGCACGAGGACACGAAGCACGTCCCTAGGCACTTCTTCATCCACTCCGTGGAGCCACAGGTAGATATGCCTACAACATGTGTACACAACTTCTCAGTCTGTGCCTTCCGCAGAATGTGAAAACCTACAGACGCTGCTGCAACGCTGGTAGAGTTAGAATCGGCCAACGAAAATCACAGTGGAATGAAGACAAGATAAATTTGGCAGACAAAGGCAGTGTTCACTCAGTTAAAAAATTACATTAATTTTTTGATCCATCCTCTTTATAGGTCACTCCACACTATCTAATGTTTTTACAGAGAGTAGATGAAAGGTCTGCGTAACACTCATCTACACCTAATGTAACTTTCTCATTTGTCTCAAAAGTACATCCCACGCACATGTGTGAATGGACTGAAGGCACAGATGGAAGTCAGAGGCTGCCAAATCTAAGTCAATAATTCGTACTTTGTATCTTCCACTTTCACTATTCGCCACGATGCCACTGTGAGCAAGTGCGTTGTTCTGACAAAAGAAAAATTTTTCTCGTGCACTCCAGGCCTCTTCTCACTTACTGTCTCATCCAGAGCGCCCAAAAGATTTATGTACAACCAGTTAACTGGTACTCTTTCCTGTGAAACATAATTAGTAGAATACCATTTGCATCCCTCATCTTTCTGGCAGATGAAATAGTTAGAGCCTACGGCTTCCATGCACTGCTGTGGCTGATGTTTTCCTTTTGGCGTGAAGGATGTAGATCTTACCTGTAAAAACAAATAGGTGCACTAAATTAGATTATTTAAAGAAAATTATCCAGATATCTACAAAAAGAACCTTTCAAATTTTCCATTTGGTTACTACACAAACTGTTCTTATATTTAATCCTTCATTTACAAGTTTATTTTCCTGGCATCTGCTATTTCATACACCCTTAATCACGGACAATGCAGTACCACAATGCACACTTTCTTGGTGTTTACATCTCTGCTTGCAAGAGAAATGCGTCCACTTTTGTAATCAGTCTTAGATACGTTAACCATGCAAACTGTAGGAACAGATTCATTACAAATCTTTTCCGCTGTAGATGAAGTTATCTTTGTGATAAATTTTTTTAATGGCGGCGTAATATTTTTATTTACACCATTTGCGCGAAACACACATAACACGCCTACATACTGCCACATTGACCGCTATTATGTACATTGTGTGTGTTAGTGAGACATAATATAAATAGTGGTGTTTGTCTATTTAAGTCAATCTTAAGAAACCACAAGATGATCCACACAGACCTAAACTGGTAGCACATTTTAGTACAGGTTATGCAGTAGCTGACGTTGTGAATAAACAAGTCTTTTATTAAAGTTAACTATTTAGTTACGTTATTTCACAATTTATACCAACATATTAAAAAATTCATTTGTTGTCGCCAGTTCTATGACAGGACGAGCAAGTTCTTCCTGGTTGTCGAATAGCACTATCAACAAGAGTGCTAGAATTACATAGGAGTTTTAGGAACTGTTACCTATTTACTGTCAAAGTAAAAAATGCTGAATTTTTCTTGTATACGGTCATGTATTGGTTAAAACCAATAACATGTGTGTAAAAATCAGATTTAAATTGACATTCCAGTGTGAGAATGGAACATGATACACAGTTGTATTATCTCTGTATGCCAATTGCAACAGAAGTCTTGAGTTCGCACTGTATTTGACATATTGTTTAGCAAGCGACATTTTATTGAGTTCTAATTATGCATGATGAATGAGCAACATACGCAGAGTGTTTCACACTTTTGTGCAGAAATATTTAGGAAATAAAAACAATTAGCAACAATTACTACTGGTAATTCAGTGAAATATTCCTAAACTGGTGTTTCCTACATTGAAGGAAAAAAATTACAACACCATGAACTGTTGCGGTGTAAACGAAAGTTGGTATGCGTGTTTCTACATCTGAAGGACTATGTCTATTCAAATTTCGCGCCAGCCGCATAAGAGTCTATTAGGCTGCATATAAGGTTTACTTTAAATACACGCTGTAACGGTCGAGAGTATTAGTTACCTTTGAGATTGGACGAGGTGAGTTGACGTTAGTCAAGATCACCTTAAAAGGTGACAAAGACACCGTTATACGAGTATATGAAGATGGTATCTGTTCTTTCGGACATGTCCGAAAGAACAGATACCATCTTCATATATATATATATATATATATATATAGTTACGGTTCACCGGCCATTTGCCTATCTTCTTCTGTGCGGATGCACAAACAGTGCCCGAACTCTTACGGAAATCGGCAAAAAAACCGCGAGTAATGAGTATAATGGCCAGGGGCACTGTGAATATAGTGTGGGATAATAAGTTGGGAATGTGGGTCTCACGGGAGGCGTGCCAGAGCTACGCTCCTGTAGTCGCACTATCCTCTGTGTCCTCGGTGGCTCAGATGGACAGAGTGTCTGCTATGTAAGCAGGAGATCCGGGGTTCGAGTCCCCGTCGGGGCACACATTTGCAACGTCCCCATTGACTTATATCAACGCCTCAATGCAACTAGGGGGTATTGATTTCATTGTAGAAACACCATTATCAACACATCAGTGAGTTTGAATGAAGTCGTATAACAGGGCTACGAGAAGTTGGACGTCCATTCTGCGATGCTGCAGAAAGACTTGGCAGTGATGTAGGCATTACACATGGTTGCTGGCAGAGGTGGTCACGAGAATCTATGGTCGCAAGAAGATCGGATTCCGGACGGCCATGTGGTGCAACCAACCATCGTGTTCGGCGTATGACTCTGGCGCATCGTACTGCATCTGCAGCAGCAATTACAGCAGCAGTTGGCACCACAGGGACACGACGAACTGTTGTAATCGGTTTCTTCAAGGACAGCTCCGAGCCATACGACCCACAGCGTGCGTTCCAATAACTCCGCCATTTGCTACTTCAGTGATGTCAAGCAAGAGCTCTTTGCAGGCCAGGGTCGAAGTCTGTTGCGGTTCGACCTGTTGTCCCGCCAATCATGAACGGGATTCCACGGGATGTTTGCCGTCAGGATAACGCTCAATCACGTACCGCTGTTGTAACTCAACATGCTCTACAAAGTGTCGACATGTTGCCTTGGCCAACTAGATCACCAGATCTGTGTCCAGTCGAGCACATATGGGACATCATCGGATGGCAATCCAGTGTCATACACGACCAGCATTAACTGTCCCCGTACTGGCCGACCAAGTGCAATAGGCATGGTACTCAGTCCCACAAACTGACATCCGGCACCTTTCCAACACAATGCATGCACTTTTCCACGCTGGCATTCAACATTCTGGCGTTACACAGGTTATTAATGTACAAGCATTTCACATTTGCATTGGCTTATTTCGCCCTTACATCAATCTGCGGCTTTACAATATTAATCACTTAATTTTGTTACGTAGGCAAATGTATTCACGAAATTTCATTATTCGACATTAATTTTTTTGGTGTTGCGATTTATGATATCAGGTTGCAGATCAAATATATACTAAATCTGTCTTGTTATTTTACACAGGATTCTTGTACTCATTGTGAACTGCAGGTAGATTAAATCTTGTTTTGTCATAAGTGCTGACAGATATTCCTTAAAGCCGAAGAGAAAGTTGGTTGAAATTACTAATGTTAAAATAAATGTTAACTTTTTATTCAGAATTTTCACTTTTGAAACGAAAGATGTTTTTGTTTTCTAGAGAGAAAACATATTTTAGACACTCTTAGTCAAAGAAGACTGCAGGCTCGTATTTGAAATTACGCTCTACTAGACTGAAGACTTTGATATCTAAAAGAAGATTATATAAATAGAATGAGTACTTTAATTTTCTTACAGCAGCAGCTTCACGTTACATTGAAGAACTACGCCTTTAAATTGCAGGTCAGGATGTTTTCGGAAGAAGAAATATGGAGTGGTGAGTAACATCAGTAATGAGCATCAACTAAAGTTTTGGTCCGTTAGAAAATGTTTCAATGTATAAAATAGTGATTGTTTCTGTAAATACAGGTATATTAAATGGGATAATCTGAAACTGAACTCTTTTGGTGTTCTCAGCATTTTAATAGCTGTAAAATGAACCAGTTAATGAAATACTTGAGTAACTCGAAAGGTACGATATTACCATTGTTATTATTATTATTTTATTGTTATTATTATCATTGAGCCATAGAGTTATATGAACATGAAGAAACCGAAACTCTGTTTTAAAGATCGAGAAGTGAAGAGGCTCTTTGACTCACACATAGAAGAACAGAGAAACGAAGATAAAAGGAAAGAAAGTCATAACATGAAATTTTCCTCACGTTATATAATTCACCTCAGTCTCCAATAACTACAGGCACACTTTGTAACCATTAATATTTGTTTGTCATTGACGCATACGGGTGTTTTACCCTTGCCTGACAATTTTAAAATGCTCTCAAATTATAATTTCTTGAAATCGGTCAATGCGATGTCATTCTTTTTCTAGAGATTCATGAAAAATCAACAAAAATCATAAGTTTTACCACTCTTCTAATAATTACAAAATTGTGCATAAGTTTTGTAACTCGTTGAAATATTACTGATTGCCTTGAGGATAAAGAAAGATGGCGTGTTGATAGAGATATTTGGGCGTACGACCAAAATCTCGTGGGAAAGGTTTTGAGTTAGACGGTTATTTTATTCCCCTCATGATTTTATTGCTATGACATACC
The DNA here is from genome assembly GCF_023864345.2 of Schistocerca serialis cubense. NCBI lineage: Eukaryota > Metazoa > Arthropoda > Insecta > Orthoptera > Acrididae > Schistocerca > Schistocerca serialis. The sequence continues at coordinate 833,558,505 of NC_064638.1, read as the reverse complement.
ACTCGCTTCTTCACCTTCTCAACAGGTTCAGTTTCTAGTGTATCTGATTACATCTTTGCCTGCGTGAATCTACAACGTTTCTATATCAGGAAATCTTGACTGCAACAACACGTGAACAGATACTTTCAGAATTACTTTTAGAAGTCCTTTTAGAACAGAATTTTATATTACTGGAAACCGAAGTCTTAATTACAAGCATACGATCCTAATAATCTGTTGTGAAACAAGCGAGATAATATGTTTAACGTTCCATCGGCTTCAAGTTGAATGTAGCAACAGCCCAGTTACAAACTTATCATGAAAAGATCTCTTGTGAAAACCGATCACACAGCTGCGTCATGTGTAGCCACATGTTTTTGTTGTGGATCCAAAGAAAATTAGAGCCATCTCTTGTGTCTTATTAAATTTATTGATAATTATCGGTTTGCCGTCTTATATTGACGGACAACATTCTCTATTTGTACTGCATAAAACATTTTGTGGATTGTAGTGGACTTCAGCATCAACCAATGCTACAGCATTCTGAAAAGAAATAAAATATTACCTGTGCATGGAATAACGTTTAAAATTTATTTCCTACACATAACGTTTGCGACTTTATCCAGAACGCTTTAGTAAAGTGACCCTCCAGAGTTGTAGTAACAGTCTGCTTTTGACTTCGAAAACCTGTCATCTTTTGATATTCCAACTATCCTTGAACTCACATAGACTGTATGATCTGTTTATCCTGTAATTGAATTTTTATGTTCTGGACAAATTGCAATACTTTCTTAACTTTTCACGCTAAGTAAGATCATAGAAGCGTGGTATTTGCCGAATATACTTCTGACCAAAAAGCAGTTCTGGTAACTGGAGTCCAAGGTTTTTGAAACTTTAATCTGCCAGTAAGTTTCATATCAGCGCACACTCCGCTGCAGAATGAAAATCTCATTCTGGAAACATCCCCCAGGCTGTGGCTAAGCCATGTCTCCGCAATATTCTATCTTTCAGGAGTTCTAGTTCTGCAAGGTTCGCAGGAGGGCTTCTGTAAAGTTTGGAAGGTAGGAGACGAGATACTGGCAGAAGTAAAGCTGTGAGGATGGAGTGTGAGTCGTGCTTGGGTAGCTCAGATGGTAGAGCATTTGCCCGAGAAAGGCAAAGGTCCCTAGTTCGAGTCTCGATCCGGCACACAGTTTTAATCTGCCAGGAAGTTTCATGTCAGTGCACACTCCGCTGCAGAGTGAAAATCTCATTCTGGATCCAAGCTTTTTGTTAATCATGCCTTTTGCGTTCTTGTTGTGTCATTTCCATAGAAACTCATCCTCTAACACATATTTTTTTTATATGTAACTGAGAAATAAAATAACAGTTTTCATAGATTTGGCTTTAAATATTTTCATCCCCCTTTGCACTCGCTTAGGGGTTGAATTTCCAGAAACACTAAAACACTTTTTTTTGTATCTGACTCAGAAACCAAAAACCAATTTTCGTAGTTCTAACTCCAAATTTGCCTTAATACCTACATATCTTCAAAAAGCCTTTCATCTCCTATTTCAATCCCGTAGGAGTGTAATTTCTAACAGTAAGTTCTTAAACGATGCCTACAAGAACCACACCCTCTCCAAATTTCACGTTTCTATCCTTAGCAGTTTTGGCTGGGCGTTGAAGAGTCAGTGAATCGGTCTGGTGCTATTCCACCATCTTAGGGGTTGAATTTTTTAAAAGCAGTGAACACATATTTTTTAAATTTCTCAAAAGCCAAATACCTATTGTCACAATGAAATATTTTCATAAAACATTTCACCCCTTAGAAGTTGACTATTGAAAGAGTGGAATACATATTTTTGTATTCCTAACAGAGATGCCAAATACAAGTATTGATACATTTGTCTTCAAAAATGCTTGCATAATAAAATATTTCCACAAAAAATCTTCATCCCATATTTCGCCCTCACACTGGTTCAATTTGCAAAAACAATGGAATATGTATTTTTTTATATCCAACCAAGAAGCCAAATTCAAATTTTCGTAGATTTAACTTTAAAAATGATTTTATAATGAAATATTTCATAAAACACCCCTCTCAGAGAAGACTTTCCAGACACACTGAAACACGTATTTCTAACTGAGTAGTCAAATTCCAATTTTTATAGATCTGGCTTTAAAAATATTTTAGTACTTCTTTAATAATTATTTATTTTCAAAAAAACTTTCGCGTTTTACTTTTCTTGGTTTGATCACAATAATCGTTGAGGTGCTGTTCATTATGTAAAATGGAATAAAAGTAAAAGTAAATGAACAGTTGAAAGTTACAGCAGCGAATGTATTATGTTTGTAAACATTTCACAAATGCTAGTATAGTTTAATAATAACTATATTCTACACTAGAAACTTTATATATGCACTGTAACGTTAGTAAAAGGTGATCCCCACCAAATCCGCATTCTCCTCTACCATCACAGCAAAGAAGATGCCTTCCACAATTATTGATATGTGAGATCGTCAGTTTCCGTTACAGAGTGTTCCTCACTTCTAACATGATACTAACCCGTTCTTTATCTCTGCTAAATGACTATGTCGGAAATTAAACACATTTGCCAAATAGCGTGCAGCACTGTATTTCACACAAACGTCGCCAGCGAGGAGTCGTGGTAAGGACCCATCGTGATCCATGATCGCTTTTCGGTCGCTCATAACTCATAAATACAGATCGGACCTGAGCCAAAGGCAAGATCCTCTTCCGGTGCGTTCCTGATGTGCCCCATAAGGAATGATCACACATGTCTTTGGCAAAGAGAAAGTTGGGAGTGGGGAGGAGCCGTAGTGGTTGGGAATACATGCACCATTATATCTCTGGAACCTTCCTCGCTCAATACTGTCGTCTTTGAGAAAGATGGAGTGGCAGTTTGTCTTGCTGAAGGAGGTATGGGTCGACTATGGAGAACTATAGGCAAACAGAGAGATCCACATTAACGATCGTTAGGGTCTGAATAGTGTCCCAATTGAAAATGATGGTACACAGATCAAGGTCTCAATTTCACCCATTAAACAGGTTCCATACGAAAATATCTCCATCAACGGTACTGTTGGGCATGCAATGATCGAGGTTGTTTTCGACTTACACTTAAGTAAAGGACAAGGAAATGTTTCAGGGTGCCCTGCATGGTTGCCACATTTCCAGCGACCTACTTTCCCCTATGACATCATGCAATGTTGTCAGATTTATTCTCATACCCTCCTTCCACCCCACTTACGTTACAATCTAGGACTGCAGTCTTCACCACCTACCCTAAGCTTAAAACAGTAGACAATTAAAAAAAGCCAAGGTGGTGGAAGTAGTCAGAATATCAGAAGCTATAAAGGGAAATTCGAAAAATACAAGATGGAGGAACTAACTGATTTGTGTCAAGCCAGGTCTGAGCCCTGCCATTCTTAATTTCCTTAAAATTCACCTTTTTCCGAGTAATTCGACGTGCTTGATGGATTAAAACAGTTACAGTGCAATTGGGCTTAGCCCTCATCAAGCACAGCCATACCACAGCTCTGCACTACCGCCAGTTTGACGTTTCCATTGGAGCTATCCAGCCTTGTGTGCGAACTGAAGTATGAGAGATGTGATCAATGGTTTATTTAAAAAAATTGGCGTTAAAATCTTCTGCTGTCAAATGTGTGTGTGTGTGTGTGTGTGTGTGTGTGAGAGAGAGAGAGAGAGAGAGAGAGAGAGAGAGACAGACACTTGGCGGCCTCTGTCTGTAGGTTGGCCATGCCGTGCAGTGCCGTTGCTGGCCGCCACACCACATCGTATCAGGCGCGCGAAAGTCGGTCCAGGCTACTGAGGGACCGAGTGACATCAGATGGTGCCTGTCGTGCTACAGCAGGTCGAGCGAGTTGGCACGTCTTTTCTTTTCTTTTTTTTAGCCTGCCACGGATTCCTTTCCTGCGCTAACCTTTTCATCTCACTTTCAGAGGTAGTATTTGAACCCTACGTCTTCAACTATTTATTGTCAGTGGAGAACCTCCTCATTCATTATCTTACCAGTTCATCTAACTTTCGACATTTTTCTACAGTACCACATCCCAAATGCCTCGATTCTCCTTTGTGCCGATTTTCTCACCGTACATGATTCACTACCATACATTGTTGTGCTCCAAACACACATTCTCTGAAATTTCTTCCTCAAATTAAGTCCTATTTTTGATACTAGGAAACGTCTCTTGGTCAGGCATGCTATGTTTGCCTGCCTAGTTTAGTCTGTGCCTGCCATGAGTCTGTCTCTGCCATGAGTCTGTGTCTGCCATGAATTATTTTGTTTTCAACATAACAGAATACCGTAACTTCGTCTACCTCATGGTCATCAAGTTTGATTTGAAGCTTCTTGCTATTCGCATTTCTACTATTTCTCATTTTCCAGTTTATTCTTCATCCATATTCTGTACTCATTAGACTGTTCAGTCCATTCAACAGCTCCTATAATTCTTCTTCGCCTTCACTGAGGATAGCAATGTCATCAGCGAGTCTTGCCATCTTTTCAACCTGACTCTTAAACTTTCCGTTTATTTCCATCATTGCTTCTTCGGTGTATAGATTGATCTGTAAAGCGTGAAAGACAGCAACCCCGTATTATACCCTTTTTAATCCAAGCACTGCATTCTTGGTCTTCCAATCTTATTGTTCCCTCTTGGTTCTTTCCCTAGACCTTACTCCTATTTTTCTCGCAGTTTGGAACATCTTGCACCATTTTACATTGTCGAACGCTTTTACTGGATCGATATATCCAATGAACGTGTGACAATTTTTCTTCACTCTTGCTTCTGTTATCAAGCGCAACTTACGAACTGCCTTTCTGTTGTCTTTGCCTTTCCTAAAGCCAAACTGATCATCAACTAACAGAATCTCAGTTTTCTTTTCCATCCTTCCGTATATTATCTTTGACAGCACAATGGGAACTTGTGCTGTTACGCTCAATTTACCATAGTTCTCGCACCTACCTGCTTTTGCTATATTCGGCATTGCATGGTGATATGTTTCCAAAAGTCTGGTCGTGCATCGCCATTCTCAAAGAGTCTACACATGTTTGCCACTTCCTTCTATTATTTTAGAAATTCCGATGGAATATTGTAATTCCCTTTGCCTTATTTAATCTCAAATCTTTCAGAGCTCTTTTAAATTCTGACTAATACTGGATCCCCTGTGTCTCCCATGTCCACTCCAATTTCTTTCATCATGCCATCGAACAAATCCTTCCCCTCACACGGGCCTCCACTTTACTCATTCCGCCCATCCGCTCTCTCTTCTGCGAATTGCACTCTTAGTGTTACCACCAGGCTTTCAATTTCATCGAAGGCTTCTCTGACTTCTATATGCTGACAGTGAGTCAGTCCTCCCGGTGATTAATCCTTTTTCTACTTCTTCACCTCTTTCCTGCACCCATTTCTCCTTGTCTTCCTGCACCTCCAATTTAATTCATATCAAACACATTTATGTTGTTACATTCCTGTGTTTACCTGCACGTTTTTGTACTTCCTTCTGTCGTCAGTCAGTTCAAGTATTTCCCCTGATACCCAGGGTTTCTTCGCTGTTACCTTAGAAAATCTGAAAAGGGGAATGCAAACGTTCAATCTAGATACAGTGGGGGGTCAGTAAAGTGAAATAGAAAGAGATAAGGATTTTTGGTCAGATGATTATAGGATAATATCAGCAGCAGCAGAAAATGGTACAATGGGAATAGCATTTGTTACAAATAGGAAAGTAGGGCAAATAGTTAGCTACTATCAACTGGTCGGTGATAGGGTTGCCCTCGTCCGATGCTATATCAACGCCGACAACAACAGTTCAGGTATACATGTTGACCCCACAAGCAGAAGACAGACACAGTATATGAGGATATTGAATGGTTAATTCAGTATGTAACGGAAGCCGAAAATCTAATAATCATGGGACATTTGAACGCGGTTGTAGGGGAAACAACAGAAGAAAGTGTTACAGGTGAATATGGGCTTAGCAGTAGAACCGAGAGAGGAGAAAGGCTGACATTCCGAATCGTAGAATGTTGGTTATTCCATCTTTTTCTTATGGTCACCTCCCCTTTGGCAGCCCCTTTCCGGATATCTGAATGGCGGACTAGTCTGGAATCTTTTGCCACTAAAGAGATAACCATGACACTTTTTCAATTACAGGCCATATGTCCTGTGGACATACATTATGTGTCTTTAATGCAGTGATTTCCATTGTCTTCTGCATCCTCATGCCATTGATCATTGATGATCCATCCGCCTTTTAGAGCCAGTTTCCCACCCGAACGGCAAGAGAGTGCCCTGAACCTCTGTCCGCCCGCCGCCTTCTTTGACAAGGCTTTTGGCAGAATAAGGGTGATTTCTTATGCGGTAAGTCTTTGGCCCCAATTTCTGACAATTTTTTTTTTTCAAAATTTAAGAAGTGTCTGGGTTCGAACATGGAAGCCATGATGGTTTAAGTGCTAGTCAAAGACGCTACCAGTGAACCACGCTTAGGCTATTCAGCACAGGTCTCCACGCTGGACACTCGCACCAGGGTCGACATCTCTACTCCTCACGCATTTTGGAAAGTGGGGTGATTCTTATCACGCAATATCTATCTCATCTACTAGTTGTTAATAGCTGCAACGTCAGTGCTTTCATGAGTCGGTGAAACAGAGTGCCTTAAGAAAAATTTCAAGGCGTATGCGAAAGTTCCAACCATATACCAGTGTGCTGGAGGAACGGTAAAATGAAATTCTTGTAGTCAGATTCTGGTGCCGCAATAGTAATTTTTTCGCTGCCTTTCCACTAATCGTTGTTGGATTTTAGAGTTCTGAGAGCTGTCCACTCTGCAAAAAAATGGACCCACAAGTACGTCCACTATTCCCTGTCATATGCTCGTATAGGTAAGAAACAAAGGTTGCTATGCCTTCAGCTACCCACTTTTGGCTGTTTTTTCGCAGTTACTGACTTTCGCTTGCTGTCAAGATCATCGTCCAAATACACATATACTTTATTGTAAACAGGAGACTTTTTGTGGTTTTTGGCATGTTAGTACAAGGATATTCTTAACGGAATTAATGGTTGGTTTATCACCTAACATAATTTATGGTCGTCAAATAAAGCCAAAATAAATGGAGAACACTTACAAAATTACCACTGGGCTGCATCTCCCACACTCTGCGCGAAGAATGGAGTTATGTTAATGTAGGTGTAGAAATTTTGCTGCCTCGACCTCCGATCTGTTGCAAAGCGGCAGGTAAGGAGCCTATGGTGATTGAGATCTGAACTTAACAGCGTTGCCCAGGTAGCTGTTTGTAGCTGTGCCCGAGACTTCATACACATGGAATTTATTTTTGGCTTATATAGCTTCTTTGTGTACAAAGTTTGAAGTAGAATTAAAACTTCCACTTTGAATGTAAAGAATGACTGTGCTGGTAAACTTCTACGTTACTTGATACAGAAACGGCTGAGTAAAACTGAGCGTACTCAGACAGTTTCCTCTTTACTTATTCTGATCATCACTAAACTGACACACAACATTTTGGCGCAACGCAATCTGCCTTTTAATGATCCCTACAAAAGAATAGCCCCGACTAACAATAACCTATACCTTTCAAGAATCACTTACCTCACAAAAATCTTCGTTACTCGAACTACTGCAATACAGCGAGCACCAATACTGCCAGCTAAATAAAAGATTCTAACTACTGAAGGCACTAGTAACTGATAGGCATACAGTTAGCAAATGAAAGAGTTTGACAGATAACAAACAATGTATTTACCTTAATAGTGTTCAAAAGTCATAATATGTATGTAAATTCTTGATATCTATCTTGCCAAATTTACTTTTTCTGACAGACGCGCGTCCAGATCGTCCGCTCTTATTAACATTTCAAAACTCTGGCATCTCTCTCCACACATCCATCACTGCTGGCGGCTCACCTCCAACTGCCCAACGCTACGGGCTGTTCACATCCAACTGCCCAACGCTACACTAGCGAATAATACAACAATGAGTTCAACCAGCCACAGACTGCACACAGCGGAGTCAGCGATTTTAATACAGAGCGCTACATGGCTTCACCAACATAAAAACCTAAACAGCCTATTTACAGTAATACTTGGGGATATGCACGAGATCTTGTTTGCTTCGCTAACACGGTAGAGAGCCATTTAGAGGCGGTCGAGCAAAAAGGAAGTGACACCACGGTCCAAGTCCGCACTACGTAGCGTCCGGCCTTGTCTTTTGTATATGGTCATGGCATAAGTCCACAGGAACTTGTTCACGTTTGAAGCGAAATGGTAAATTGTTAGGAATAATCGGGATTCGACACATAAAAACTTACTCACCCGCACTGTTTTCGTCAAAATTTCCGCTTAGTTGGTGTTACATTGCAGTAAAGTAACTTTAAGTCACTGCGACTGTTTTATTCTAAGCAAAAAGTAAGATGTTATGAGTTGGCACCAAATCACAAAGCAAACTTAAATAAAACCTATCGAAAAAAAGCAATGTCTCGACGTTTTTAATACAAAGACCGAAATCAAGAATCCGTATATCCTAGCCATGTAAATCTGCCGTTAGTCTGCATTCATAAAGATAAGACTGCGGCGCTTAATTTAGCCGCTGATGTAAACTTCGGAAAATGCATCTGTCAGTGAGTTAAGAAAGCTAAGAGCGCCGTCTATCGGTTCTATAGTGTAATAAGCCGTGATGATTAAAAATCGGAACTACGGTTTCAGATAAAAATTTTAACTACGACATGATTTTGATGAAATGAAGCCTCTATGTTGCACCAAGCTATGCTCAAGTTACGTGTAAAAACTCCATGAAAATTCGTCTTTTAAGTTAGGAGATTTGTGAATTTAAACTGACAAACAAACGGATAAGACAGTTTTAGATAAAAAATTAAATCACGATGTATTTTTTTCCGTGGTCCGATTTTGAAGAAATAAGCCTGTATATAACCAGGAGCTACGATCAGCTTACTTGTGAAAACCTCATGAAAATTCGTTTAGTAAATTTGGTTATTAAAGTATTCAAATAGACAGACCCGATGATTTCACGGTTTTATTATTAGTAAAAATATAGATCATACTAGCAACCCACAGACGATTTGCCTGGCATAGTGGTAATTTTGTTTATGGGCCACTGCATAGAGTTACGATTAAAATTTAGAGAAAAGCATTAGGTAGCTGAACATCATCACTTTCACATAATTTAATCGAATTCAGCAGGGAATGCAAGGGTAGTTCTCAGGAAGCACAAATTTCATGTACCAGAAAATCTGTTCTTATCAGCTTTGGAAGTCGGCGGTAGCTCGCACCGGTCTCCCGGTGGAAGTAGCTTATCCCTGCCTGCCGTCAAGCATCAGACATCCCATATGTTTCGATACTTCCAAGGAATTCAGCCATTCACTACTAGACGGCGATGGTATGCATAAACTTTCGTTGTGAATCAATCTATCTATTATTGAAATCTGTGTCAAAATTCCAACGGTAATTTCTGAGATTATCCCAAACAGACAGAAACCGTGATGGGGAAATTTAATTTATGTATGTACACAAGAAGATAGACATCCGCATCCATCTCTTCTTCGGGTTTATTAGGCACGCCCAATCGACAAGTATTAGCAGCTCTTATACACGTAAACATGTGAAAAGTCCTGTCACAAATACTTCGAGGCACGGCAGTTCTGTAATTGAAACAATTTACAATGGCGCACGCTGTGGAACAGTTCTTTCACACCATTACATGCACACAAGCTTTGATATTACATACAGCATTTCGAGTGTCCAGCACTTTATGTAAGGAATTTGATTTAGAGAACTGCACTTTATTTAAACAATTTGGTTGCTTGGATGTCTGCTGATAGTCCTACTTTACAGAGAGCTACCGATGGCTCTAGATTCCACACATGGCTGGCACATACATGCCTCCGCACGTGACAGCTAGGGAGAGCGAGTGCTTCGTGATGCAAGAAAGCATTTCATCGAATTTACCAGAGGCCATGAGATCTTCCAAACACATATGTGTCTCCACTCGCTAGTGCTGAGATGACAGGTGCCCCTACAAAAAAGAATACCCCCAGCACTCAGAATCCAATTTCAAAGAACACAGGAAAGCAATAATTTAGAGCCAACTTGTACACGTCAGACCGTACTCCAGTAACCTAGCGTCAGAAATAAAATGAAGTACACGATTCCGTTACGATCACACTGAAGATGGACACTAGTCAGGCAATGTGTACGTTGTTCAGAAAGTCAATGTCCAAAAGACCAATACACACATGAAGTATGTTATAGACAACTTCAGAGCTCACGACAGCATCTACATGTCAAAACGTGTACACACAGAAAACGCGGGACATTCTAAATTATACTCCAAATCACGAACTGCTTGCAATGGGAGCCGGTGCACTAGCGATATTCAAGGATTCGGAGGCCGCGTCTCTTGGTAATATATTTCCAGGCGCCCGGTAGCTTGAAGCGGGATCGTGCTATGAGGCCTTAAACCCAATGGGCTTATCATTTCCAGCGAATGCCACAGCGAGTCAGTGTTGTAGGACAGCAGGAAAATTATTCACACGTAGAGCTGATGTCGCGGGTTGGCACAGTGTTACCTTGGATGAAGTACCGTGGTAGAATTTGAAGGGGATGATTGCGGGGACACCTGCGAGTGAAGTGGAGTTCGAGTTGTGTTTGGACTTTAAACTGAGCAGTGACACGAAAATGTTACGTTTTCTGGTCAAGAAAAGTCTCAGTCGAGATGACGAGTTGTACATGCTCTGATGAAAGTGCTGTCTTTTGTATCTGAAGTTCAACAGGCACAACAAGAACGACTCGCGTTATTTGGAAATTTGGATTTCACCATACTGCTCGTAGATTTTCATAGTAACAAAAGAAAAGAGAACCCAAACAAGTAAACTAACGGTTTGATAAGCAAACACTTGTCACTTTTGGTATTAATGTATGCCATCGATTAAACTTGTTAAGTAGTCTGACTTTGTTTGAGAGCATTGTGTTCAACTCTATATTGTGAGTGGTACTCTGTGTGGTCAGGCAGTTCCCCGATGTTTCAGCATTTTCTTTTGGCTGAGTGACGTTAGGTTTTGTGTCCACGTGATGCTTATTGATGCACTGCTTTTAAAAATTATATGACCTGGTACATTATTTCTTCTTAAATTTTTTAAAATTGTTTTAAAAGCAAAAACATTTTTATTTTATTGCTCTGCTCTTGGTTAAGATTAGTGATCTATTTTCCTTACAGAAAGAAAAAAAGAAATTTTTGATAAACTGTGATTCACACAAGGTGCTTTTGAAGTCATGCTGTAGGAAATTTGTTGTAAACTTTTAATGCGAAATATTTTGTCCAAATATGGCAAAACCTTACTATTTAAGAGCAGAATTTTATGCAGGGGGGCGGCTCTAATTTAACATATAGGGTGTTTCAAAAATGACCGGTATATTTGAAACGGCAATAAAAACTAAACGAGCAGCGATAGAAATACACCGATTGTTGCAATATGCTTGGGACAACAGTACATTTTCAGGCAGACAAACTTTCGAAATTACAGTAGTTACAATTTTCAACAACAGATGGCGCTGCGGTCTGGGAAACTCTATAGTACGATATTTTCCACATATCCACCATGCGTAGCAATAATATGGCGTAGTCTCTGAATGAAATTACCCGAAACCTTTGACAACGTGTCCGGCGGAATGGCTTCACATGCAGATGAGATGTACTGCTTCAGCTGTTCGATTGTTTCTGGATTCTGGCGGTACACCTGGTCTTTCAAGTGTCCCCACAGAAAGAAGTCACAGGGGTTCATGTCTGGCGAATAGGGAGGCCAATCCACGCCGCCTCCTGTATGTTTCGGATAGCCCAAAGCAATCACACGATCATCGAAATATTCATTCAGGAAATTAAAGACGTCGGCCGTGCGATGTGGCCGGGCACCATCTTGCATAAACCACGAGGTGTTCGCAGTGTCGTCTAAGGCAGTTTGTACCGCCACAAATTCACGAAGAATTCCAGATAGCGTGATGCAGTAATCGTTTCGGATCTGAAAAATGGGCCAATGATTCCTTTGGAAGAAATGGCGGCGCAGACCAGTACTTTTTGAGGATGCAGGGACGATGGGACTGCAACATGGGGCTTTTCGGTTCCCCATATGCGCCAGTTCTGTTTATTGACGAAGCCGTCCAGGTAAAAATAAGCTTCGTCAGTAAACCAAATGCTGCCCACATGCATATCGCCGTCATCAATCCTGTGCACTATATCGTTAGCGAATGCCTCTTGTGCAGCAATGGTAGCGGCGCTGAGGGGTTGCTGCGTTTGAATTTTGTATGGATAGAGGTGTAAACTCTGGCGCATGAGACGATACGTGGACGTTGGCGTCATTTGGACCGCAGCTGCAACACGGCGACCGGAAACCCGAGGCCGCTGTTGGATCACCTGCTGTACTAGCTGCGCGTTGCCCTCTGTGGTTGCCGTACGCGGTCGCCCTACCTTTCCAGCACGTTCATCCGTCACGTTCCCAGTCCGTTGAAATTTTTCAAACAGATCCTTTATTGTATCGCTTTTCGGTCCTTTGGTTACATTAAACCTCCGTTGAAAACTTCGTCTTGTTGCAACAACACTGTGTTCTATGCGGTGGAATTCCAACACCAGAAAAATCCTCTGTTCTAAGGAAGAAACCATGTTGTCTACAGCACACTTGCACGTTGTGAACAGCACACGCTTACAGCAGAAAGACGACGTACAGAATGGTGCACCCACAGACTGCGTTGTCTTCTATATCTTTCACATCACTTGCAGCGCCATCTGTTGTTGAAAATTGTAACTACTGTAATTTCGAAAGTTTGTCTGCCTGAAAATGTACTGTTGTCCCAAGCATATTGCAACAAACGGTGTATTTCTATCGCTGCTCGTTTAGTTTTTATTGCCGTTTCAAATATACCGGTCATTCGTGAAACACCCTGTATGTGTTAGTTCCGTCACTTATTTGTTAGATCACATTACCGAAGAAAGTGTTCCTCATTCTCTTAGAGTGTAAAGAATGTAACTGCTTATTTCATTTTAAGTCATGTGTTGTTAGCTGTTTCTTATGTGTGGTTTAGATCGCTGAATAGTGTGTGACCCACTGAGAAGAGAACACTCTGGAAGGGCAGACCTAGCAGCTATTTTTGAAGCTGTTGTTAAATGCTGTATTCCACGAAGAGACTGTACCTGTCTTAATCTTTAAACTGTACATGTAATAAAGAAATATCTTTTTGTCATTGCTGACCGTTGTTATTTTCAAATTTTTAGGCTGGCAGTGTTCATTAGAGTTACTTGACAAAATAAAATTATGTAAACATGGCATGTGTTTATATCTCGATATGTAACTTTGGTACCTTCCATTACTGAAATGAGTGTACAATCTTGTGGTAATTTTGAGACAGTTCACAATGAATAAATGATGGAAACATTAGTTGTTTAGCTACAATATAAGAGGGAGATGACATCACATATATGGCCTTTAATAAACACACAATACTAATATTCATTCATAAATAGGTGTTTTGGACGAGAGAGTGACACCATACGTCAGCACTTGGCAGCGGAAAACTACAGGGAGTCCCACTCAAACCTCCCTGATTCCAAAGACCCAGGAAAAAAAACAGAGTAGTTATGACAGTGAAGAACGCACCACATTGTAGACCATCTCAAAGAATTTATTTATTTATCATCAATACACCTCTACATGTGAACCATTTGTAGCACAAAGAATATCGAGTCTATATTCAATTTCTTGCCAAGGTCTTTGTAACATTTCCTCTGTGATTGTTGCAATCGCATTAGTGATACGATGTCGAAACGTAGGAATATCGTCCACTTTGGTTGCATACACGCGGTCCTTCACGATTCCCCACATGAAGAAATCAAGTGGCGTAATGTCGGGTGAACATGGTGGCCAGGCAATGGGTCCTCCGTGACCGATCCAACAATGGGAAATTACCTATCCAGGAACTTGCGAACAGCCGTTGACCAATGCGGCGGAGCTCCATCTTGTTGAAAAATGATGTTGGGTTGCAAGTCTTGAATCTGAGGGTCCACAAACTGCTCCAACATGTCCAGATACACTGACCCATTCACTGTTTGTTCTGCAAAGAAGAACGGTCCAACAACCCTGTCGTGCATTAACCTGCACCAGACGTTTAGTTTAGGGCTATCACGAACATGATCAATGACAACGTACGGATTTTGCGAACCCCAAATGCGAACATTATGCCAATTAAACCTTCCTGACTTTTGACTTACATGGGCTTCTGAGAAACGTTTGTTTGATGTCGTCCACTGTCTCTTCTGAAACTCTGTAATGTGCACTGACAGAATGTTTCAGAACAATCTCCATGTTGCCAGAAACTTCCTATACCACTCCTTAATTGTTTTCACATCAAGTGGATCATATTCATACACACGACGGTAATTTCTTTGCACAGTAATTGGCGATTTTGCTTCTGCAAACCACACTACTGCTTGTGTGCGCTGCTGTGGAGTCGCCATTTTCACTCTGTGCGACCATGCTGCACTCTGGAGACGATAATTGACACTTCTGACTTGGGAGTATGAACTCTTTGAGATGCTCTACAATGCAGTGCATTTTCATTGTCGTATCTGCTGTGGTTTTTCTCTCCTGGGTCTTTGAAATCAGGGAGGTTTGAGTGGGACCGCCTGTATTAGGATACTTGAATCATTCGTTAAAAATCCTTATCACCGGGTCAGACTCCTATGGATAGAAATTGCTGGCAGTGGAAGCACAGAGGACACTGTTAAGAATTTGATCGAGTGGGAAGCCTTATTCCATATGTTTTCAGATCATATCGTTATTAATTACGCAATTATATTTTACATCTTTTTCATACCTACCATTACAATAAAAACACATCACACTGTACGAGCTCTCATTTATGTTTTTCACATGACAGGGTAATTTCTGGCCAGAGAGAAACAATGATACATCTCCAGTAACATATTAGAGAAAATTATATCAGTAACTCTCTTGACTATAAAGCTAATTATTCGAAAGGGAACTGCCATTCCGTTTAACTAAACAAACATGGTGATTCATTAAGATGAATCATCTTATGTAGCTAACTATTGTTCCCTTGTCAGTAGAAATGTCGAAGCTATCACTAAGAGTACACACACGACAACAGAAATTGAAAAGTTTCTCATAACTATATTTATGAAACGTCGAGACGTTACTACCTTCTATACATCAGGTAATTAGTACTAATCAATATTTCTGACGACAACGGACAGGCAGAATGTTTACGACTGTAATATTGTAGACTGGATAGAATACTATCGTTATCTGAAATCACTAAATGTACTATTACAAAGTCCCTGTCCAAACAAACATTCCAATGAAAATATTACGATCGGTTGCGCAACTGTGTTTCTAATTTTTACAGTGACTTCTTACACTTGACTGATAAGAAAAGAATATCACTTAGCCGGAAAGTGCTTTTTGAAAACCATTGTCTGGACCTTGCATAACACCAGTGTTTCGAAACAATATCGTACATCAGCTCCTAGCCGGTGGACACTGATATATCACCTCTCGAGAGCACTTCACGGGCAGTAAACGTGAGAAACGTCTGCCCTGATTACCACTCTTTCAACCTGAACGTTTCGTCCGCTTTTTTCTGGTTACTGTTTAAAATTCCCACGACGATTTTGGGCGATCACTGGTTTCTCCCTTTTAGCTTGTTCTAAAGTAGAAATTGTCATTTTGTAGATTCTCTTTTCACCGTATAAAAAGATAGCACGTTGAGAAGCACAGTATGAAAGATCAGTAATATGTGTCGTCTAACTTACACACTGAGGTGACGATAGCCTTGGGATAGCAATATGCACATATACAGAAGACGGTAGAATCGCTTTCATAGGTTATAACACGGCACTGCGTTGGAGGAGCTGTCTTTGTACTCAGGCGACTCATGTGAAAAGGCTTCCGACGTGAATTTATGGCCGCAAGACGGGAATTGACAGACTTTTAACCCGGAATGGTAGTTGGAGCTAGGCGCATGGGACATTCCTTTTCGGAAATCGTTAGGCAATTCAATATTCCCAAATTGACAGTCTCAAGAGTGCGCCAGGAACATCAGATTTCAGGCATTGCCCCTCACCATGGACAACACAGTGGCTGAGGGTCTTCATTTAATGATCGAGAGCAGCAGTGTTTGCGTAGAGTTGTCAGTGCTAAAAGACAAGCAACACTGGTCAGATGTGTCCCGATTTCAGTTGGTAAGAGTTTATGGTAGGTTTAGAATGTGGCTCAAGCCCCACAAAGCCATGGACCCCAAGGTTTGGCTCTGAGCACTATGGGACTTAACTTCTGAGGTCATCAGTCCCCTAGAACTTAGGACTACTTAAACCTAACTAACCTAAGGACATCACACACATCCATGCCCGAGGCAGGATTCGAACCTGCGACCGTAGCGGTCGCGCGGTTCCAGACTGTAGCGCCTAGAACCGCTCGGCCACTCCGGCCGGCAGGACCCCAAGGTTTCATCAAGGTAGTGTGCAAGGTGGTGGAAATTCCGTAATGGTGTGGACTGTGTTTATATGGAATGGACTGGGTCCTCTGGTCAAACTGAACCGATCATTGACTGGAAGTGGTTAAATTCGGCTACTTGAAGACAATTTTCAGCCATTCATAGACTCCATTTTTACGGGTGAGAGTGTATAATATCACCGGGCCACAGTTCTTCGCTACTGGTTTGAAGAACATTGCGGATTAGTTCGAGGGATGATTTTGCCACCCAGATCGGCCGACTTGAATCCCATCGAACATTTATGGGACATAATCGATAAGTAAGTTGGTGCACAAAATTCTGCAATTATGGACGCCTGTAGAAGCAGCATGGCCCAAAATATTTCCAGAGACTTCCAACGACTTATTGACTCCACACCACGTCGAGTAGCTGCACTAAGCCAGAAAAAGGGAGGTCCGGCACGATATTAGGAGCTATTTCGTGACTTCTGTCACCTGTTGTATATATGTATACTTGATAGCACAAAATGTGACCAGCGGAAATCGCAGCCAGACTTGAAGTCCGGTACAGCACTGACGTGAATGAAATGCAAGGTGCCGTATTTTCCTATTTACCTTGAGCACATGCAGAAGAGGAAATATTACTTCAAAAATTATTGGAAATTCATCTTGTCAGTAATCCAGATCTGTTGCAAAAAGGCAGAATTTTTCTGCAAATAGAATATGCTGGTATTAACTATAGATGTAGTGCACGTGAACTCAATCTAAATATTTTGTCAATGGTCAGTGTAAAGTGCAAGCTTTATAATTATACACCTAAAGTGTCCCACATTCGAATCCATGCTAATCACTTTTCTTTTTCTTTCGCCATAAGGGACACATTCCTCTGGTTCGAATTTGTTCTCTGTGGAGCCTTCCACTGCATTATATGACACATATTTTGATGATGTGCAGCTTATTTCCCAGTCACATTATCCACGTGCCTTGCCTCGTCGTCAACTGGCTATTTGTGACAGGGTCATTCCCTAGCGGAGGAAGGTAATCTGACAGCGTCGGTGGGCAGGGACAGCATGACGTTCCTGAGCACCTGTACGGGATAATGAACTTATCAACATGTCACGGCAAAGGCAAGTGTAGCTGAAACATACAACAGTACTGCAGTTCCCGGGTCGGTGGACACGGTTTGGTGGACGTTCTGAAGGCCGAACTACTTAGCAAACCTACGGCGATCAAGAAGAGGATCCAGGGATACGAATTCGCTGCTGCTGCTGCTAAGGAGGCTTGCTCCCTTCCTCCCCCTGCCAGCTGTTCAGTCCCTTTGAAGGCTGTCACTACATTTGTGACCAGGAAGGCCATATGTTGGTGGGAGTCCCTGTGGCTGGAAGTGAGGAACAATAAACTACGTTCCATCAAGACTTCAGTGCTACCATGGACTTCCAGTGCGTTAACTCCAAAAATTATGTTAATAATTTCATAAACTCGACGAATTATAAATATTATTATTATTAAAAACAACAAATCTTTCATCGAGTTTTAAACAAAATATGTAGGACGGGGTAGGTTGGCCCAGGTGACCATCGTGCCCCGTCGTCTCTGGGCCAACCTGCCCCATCGCCATGTTTACAGTAAATTCTATTCGTCCCAAAACCCACTGAAGCAATTTAGATTGTATGCCATATAGAAATAATCCTTAAACAACTACGTTTAATTATACTACTCACCTCTCGCGCCTAAAGTAAGCAAACTTTACACAACACACATTACCCGACGAGTAGAATTTTACTCACACATGCACAAAAACAGTTAATCAACACAACTTGTCCAAAACTGCTCCGCCGGCCATATTGCTCCTGTAGAGGGAGCGGGACAGTGCTACCAACCTGCTGATTGATTCCCAGCACGATCTAGCGACTATTGTATGAACTAACTCGACTGGACCATCCTGCCCCTATGGCCAACGTGCCTCGCTCTCCCCTACTAACTTAAAACCATTAATTAACGTAGTTGGACAGTTGTTTCTAACTGACATTCAGCATTACAGTATTGCTTGGCTGAACGCAACACAAAGGACCGTTTAGTATACTACTCCAAACTAAACACTGAACTGGGTGAAGAGGCACGCTTGTGACATACTCCCTGCGCAATTGCAATTTGCAATGCGTCATTTACCTTCGCTGCTTGGTGTGACATTGGATGTGCGGGATGCTACGGTCGCAAGTTCGAATCCTGCCTCGGGCATGGATGTTTGTGATGTCCTTAGGTTAGTTAGGTTTAACTAGTTCTAAGTTCTAGGGGACTAATGACCTCAGCAGTTGAGTCCCATAGTGCTCAGAGCCATTTGAACCATTTTTTGTGCGTGATGCCCGACGACTAGATCTACTCCGTGCTGCCTGTAAATCTATAAAACTGCTTATTTTTGAAAGTAGTGTCAGTCATATGCTCTTACCGAGTTCTTCTGCGAAGCAGAGCACTGTTTATCCGTAGTCTGTCTACAATGGCTGTGTACACTGACCTGGTTGGAGGTGTCATTCCCTCGTTGTTCTCGCAAGAATGTATTAACTTATTAACTATCAGAACTATTCTCCATCTCTGCACTTGGAGAATGTACGAGACTCTCAGATTATATAACAATGATCCATTTAGAGTCCATTGTGATCAAAGCGACCACAGAATAAACCGCTCTCCACTCCCCACGGAGCGTCAAGCACTTCATGTATCAACACAACGTTTTGGAGAGAGAGCTCTTTCTTGTCTGCAAATTGCACGTATCGAGCTACCTCTCCTTCTTTTTGAAGAACATTGCCTCCATCCAAAACTGGAGTCTGCCAACCAAAGTGCTATGAACAGGAACTATTTCTCCCACTCTCAAAACATTACTTTCAGTCGTCCTACCCGCTAACTCCACCCCCGTAAGAAAATGATGTAAAGGGTGCAGTCTCCCTTCTCTCGAAATTTTCATACTGTTCCGTCAATGAGAGAACATTCTACGAGAGTACCAGGCCTCTACTGACATTCATATACATATGTATGCATCATGTACTGTTCACGTGACTGCCGCATGCTGTTTTAACTACGTACTTCCTTCTCCGCCTCCGAAAATGCTGCCGAAACAATTACTATCGCCTCTCCCTTCGACATCTGAGACCGTAAACGCGCCGTTGGTTTTCTGTGGCGAAACAAGCTACGTGACTCTGTCAAGACCCACGCTGCGTCGCTTGCGGCTGTGATATTTATGACCCATCCCTGGCCTGCGACACGGATCTGCAAACTGGCTTTTAATGAAAAGGTTGCGTCGTGGCCCGTCGCCTCCTCTCCTTTCCAGGTCTGCGTTGCTACCGAAATGTATGTACAGTACATGCAACTTACAAAAGGAATTACTTACTATCCAATCAGCCAAGCACACTTTCATTATTACATGATTTGGAAATTAAGTCTGTTACGCCCGAAGTATGACATGTGACATCTCATTCGAATCGTGTCGTCGAGGAGATGCACATGGAAGGTGGTAAAATGGACTGTCACTGCATCTGTTGTCCATGGAAGGCGGTAAAAATACCATCTTACAAGCTGGGTCCGAGTGCCAATATACAAGCCAGCCGTGAAGTTTCATTTCGTTTACTTCTTTCCTTCGGGATGCTACTTTTTTTTTCGGACAGTGTAATTGACGTCATATTTTGGCGGATTCTTGGATTGTTGGCATTACTTTGTTCTTTCCTATCAAATTTAGTGGATTTATATGTTAAACATCCTTTGTTCCTGTGGCTTTTAGGCCGGAGTGGCCGAGCGGTTCTAGGCGCTACAAAATGGCTCTGAGCACTATGGGACTCAACTTCTGAGGTCATTAGTCCCCTAGAACTTAGAACTAGTTAAACCTAACTAACCTAAGGACATCACACACATCCATGCCCGAGGCAGGATTCGAACCTGCGACCGTAGCGGTCTCGCGGTTTCAGACTTCAGCGCCTAGAACCGCACGGCCACTTCGGCCGGCTAGGCGCTACAGGCGCAACCGCTACGGTCGCAGGTTTGGATCCTGCCTCGGGCTTCGATGTGAGTTCTAAGTTCTAGGGGACTGATGACCTAAGATGTTAAGTCCCATAGTGCTCAGAGCCATTTTTGTACTATAGTGCTCAGAGCCATTTTTGTACGATAGTGCTCAGAGCCATTTTTGTACCATAGCGCTCAGAGCCATTTTTGTGGCTTTTACAAGTTCAGAACATTCTGTTAGCTTGTACTATCTGTGTGTGAGCTTCTGTTTGAAAGGAATTCATGTTTTGCAGTCGATGGGACCTGAAGTGATGTTATTTAACAGTGGCTTTGTATGCTACATAGCTGGAGAAGCGAGCTTACTGCAGTTCTATAAGGCGCACATGGTGCTGAGGATGATTCCTTACAATTTTGTAATAGTTTTCCCGTAGTCGACTTTTCATGATTGCACTCGGCTTGTAGGCACATCCTTGTAATCCTAGCAGCACAACAAATTTTCGTAAGCATAATATAACTGGAAAGGCAAAAAGTGAAGAGGTCATATTCTTGTTAACAGACTTGATGCCAATGTCCTAGGCTGCATATCAAGCCTCAGAAACAACATATGTGTTGAAGTATATGACATTTTTTAAGACGGCCCTTTTGTAGGATAATAGTCACATTGATACTGTTCGATAGGAGAACTCTATATGCTGAACATACCAATGCTGTGTTCCATCATCTTGCTTTTCCCATATTCAGACTGAACAACAGAATTAGGACAATTTTTACTCATCGAATAGTTACGCATGAGATACGAAACTAGCACGTGACAGTCACAAAATGAAAGGGACCTTTGGGGCGGATGAAACAATCACTACTCTGAAATAAAATTTACACAGTCTTGAGCCGTTTCGTGAATCGAACTGTCGCGACAGGTTTTAGTGCACACTTATCTTTGGCTAAAGGACCACCACGAGTGGCTTCTAAAAGGTCTTTGGCGAGCTCGCTTGCTCGCAGACAATCCGCTGAGGAATTTTGGTAAATTTCAACGCCAGGTAAGCTGTTAATTGTTAATTGTATACCCTAAAATGACACATTCCCTTAAAGTGCATGGCATTTGTTGTACTTCAGTTATTTAATGCGTTTAAATACGTCAGTTATTACACTCCATAAAAGTTGTTAACCTCAAAAGTGCTCTTGGGGCGGAACGGAACGGGGCAGAATGGGATAGTGTCCCGTTCTGCCCCGTCATATTTTGATGCAAGTAGAAAGCAAACCGTATTCTTTTTTCTTTCCCCCTTGCTGTTCCAGATCGTGCTAACGTACATGAAAAAGACTAATTGACAGCAATGGGACGTAAAAGCGATGGAAATGGCAGTTTCAGCCGTTTCATCTTCCCAAATGGGATTTTTAAAAGCATCTAAGCAGTGCAACGTACCGAAATCAACATTGGAAAGATATGTGCCTAAAGCTACGAATAATCCTGACTACATAATTGACAAATCAGATGAGAAATTTAAAAAGGTGTTGCAGAACAAGAACATGACCTGGTAACATATCTCAAGTCAATGGAAAGCAGACGTTTTGGTCTAACAGTGAAAGATCTCTGATCATTAGCCTATCAACTAGCCGAAAGAAATGGCTTACCACACAAATTTGACAAACAAACTTGTCTAGCTGGACAAGACTGGGTTAAAGGATTTATTACGAGGCATTCTACACTGTCTATTAGCAAGCCAGAAAATACTCCTGGGCTCGAGCAATGGGATTCAACAAAGTAGTAGTTTCACAGTTTAACTTCCCAACCAGCTATGTTCGCCGAACAACTCAGCTTTCCACATATCGCTCGAGGCTGTCATTCCAATCCCAGTAATCTGTCAAAATACTCGGGGGACTACAAGACGAAAAGGAAAAACCGTCGTATTAACAGTTTCTCGTTATAAGAAGGAACTGCAGAATGCTGTCGCACGAAAAATAAGCCTACAGAAAGGAGGAGGGTGCACAAATATGAACAATGTCAGGACAGAGACGTCAGGTGCAATGCAGCTGAAGGCAAAAATATCAGACTGTACACCCAAAAAAACCAAAACAGAGGACATCAAAGACCTTAAGAAAAATAAAAGGAAGAAGATGATGGAGAAGAGAGAATCAGAGAGAGATAGGGTGCTGAGTGTCTCTACTGTGGGGACTTCCACTCCGTTTCTAATTAGGGCTGGGTAGCATGCCAGAGGTGTTTCAAGTGGGCACACAATTCATGTGCTGGCATAGACAGTGAAGATGAAGAGGAAATACTGATATGTGACTGTCGTCGAAAGGACTAGTAGTTAATGGTTTGGTGGTTATTAAGCATTGTACATTTTTCAGAATGACAGTAAAATATTTTCTTATTTTGAAGAATGACTTTTTAATTGTTTAAATTACACATTCCTTAGACTGAAGTGCCTTTTGTACAACATTTTGTCATGGTTTAATACGATATTCGTGATTCAAATTCAACGTTTATGCAATAATTTAACAAAAAGTAGCCTTATCCCATTCTGCCCCGTGGGTGGGGCGGAACGGGAAATATGCAAGACTTTCTTTGAAAAAATGTGTAAAATGCAGAATGTATTGTTTTAAGTGATTTTAAAATAAGGTACATTAGGTTACACTACAAGGTGTTTTTTTATAACTTTAAGAAGTGTTTCCTTGTGTTCCCTTATTTTATACACATTGTTAAACATTAAGTATCCCGTTCCGCCCCAAGTTCCCCTATTTGTTGGCACACTGTACTGCGTGTTTTAATTTTATTGTGTTTGTAATAACAGTCTTGTGTATGTTTTAGATTCAGTTAATTTGGGCTACTTGGCCATGTTCTTGTAGAGTGTCACGGGTTCCACCTCATGGTGCGAACCGTTTGCAAACCAAGAGATTTCCCAGAGTACTTTGTAAAAGTTTCAACTTCAAATATCATATTACAGTTGTTGCACATATCTTTTCTTAAAACATTCTTCAAACTGATTTAAATGTCACCGGATTTGGCCAGTTAATTTTCAGTTGGGTGTTACTGTGAATTCATGTGAATTATTTCACGCACCGCTAAAACGTCTTAAATGTTGTCTGATTTTACTTAAAGGCCTATACCAATACGATTATGTAATTTTACTCTCAAATGCTCACTGGTGTAAGGTACATATGGTGGATTTCTTCATATCTAACCCTTTGGTTTTGGAGACCATCCTTCTAAGTTTGCTAATTTGGTGAACTGTGTGGATTTTTGAAATTTTAACAAATTGTAGTTCAAATTTGCATTAACGAATGATGTTCAATCCCCATTTGCCCAGGGATTCCTTGTCCTTCCTATCAGACGTGTGTTGAGGTGTCTCAACTTTGCCAATGCTCTCTTCTTCACGTGTGAGGGATAAGTACTTCATACTATGAAAAGAAGCCTTGTAGGGAAATTACCGACTTTAGAATTTGCTATGCAGCGACTGTTTGACCTATTTATGAGGCTTCTTTTGCCCAAATGGATATGTTTTATGTAGAGGTCATGCCACGTTTGATATTTCAGTTGAGTAATGTTACTGAATGCCGATAAAAACATAGGATATAGTGATACATATCATAAGATAAGCTTTTAACTTACTCTGACGTATTGTAGACTATGCTTACGTATAAATCACAGCATACTAGAATATATCCATACTGATGGTCTGTAATTCGTATCTGCAGTGTTCTAGTCCTTTGAGTACCATCTCTTCACTGATGTATTAGTTCACAAAGAGGTGAAATAACTATTCCAAAATAGGGCACATAGTCCATACGGACGGTCTACTTTGGCTCTCATCCACGTGCCATAAATATCACAACACTATTGAGCGTATGAGAGAAACTGTGCTGTTCACTGAGAACAATTTGCTATGACAGAATAGTCGTCATGAGGAGTCCTGATGTAACTGCAGTGCTCCTTTCAAATGGGACCCAGGTACGTTCGTTGCAAGGGTTCAAGTTAGGGGATCAAGCTAGCCGCGGCATTCCATCTTTTCGCAACGGAGCCCGTAAAAAAAAAAATAAATAAATAAATAAATAAATAAAAGTGTCTGCCACATACAAAAGCACACAGAACAAAAGAGTGGACTGTCTGGTACATATGCATTCTCGCACTCTGGCTACCGGATCTTATAGCGCCTAGACATTTGTACCCGCCTGTGGTAATTGCTCTCCATACGAGTTTGCTGTCATAGTGTAGGGGTGTTTCGAATTCAAATGTGTTTTTCGCATCGTATTCCTCGCTCTCTCCAAATGTAACGAGTCACTTATTGGGTCAGCCATTAAGCTGCAGTTTTTCAATGAACAAAACACGGCTTGAGCTCCGCGCCTCCATCTATGTTATACCTCTGTACAATCTCTCTGGGAAATTCGGTGTCGCAGTGTCACTGGGTATTCAACGCACAGCTGATGTGCATTTCCCTATGAATCGTTTATTGTGTTGCTGATTATAGTAAATCAATCATTTACTTGCCGTAACACCTTCACCCTCGTATAAAAGGAAAATAGTACCGAATATTGTCAATCCCTGGAATTGTGTTACTGCAGTAATGTGCCATACAATTATCACAAGTCTACCTCAGGTGCCTAAACGCCCATTTTACCTCGTGTAGTATTGTTATTGAGTGCACTCAGAGTTGTTGTTGTGGTCTTCTATCAGAAGAAGAGCATATCGTAGACTTGCTACACTCTGGGGAGAACGATAGCTCATGACTTTAAGCTCCCCTCCCCTACCTACTTGACTTTTATCCCGGGTCGCGTCTGTGATTCTCTGTCAGATGTTTACACAGCTGCCTCGAGAGATACGTTGACTTTCACTGTCCTTGTCAATTGCAAGCGAAGTCTCGAACGTGTCATATCACCGCTGTAGCTCTCAATGCAAGTTACTTATAACTGCTATTATTTTTTCTTCTTATGCTGCAACACTGGATCTGAAGATGCTGAAAATCACTGCTGAAACAGATAATTGTAAAACTAAAACCTGTGACTGTTGTCTGGTTAAAGAAGAAAAAAGAATTATTACATCAATTATGGCATTCCAACAAACAAGAATTACGTCGTATTTCACAAAATATATGCGCAGCTGGTGCACCAAAAGGGAATGCTTTGTCCTTTTGCTCTTCTCCACGTTGCTTTAATCATAGTCGAGTGCTTTCATTTACGCGATCCAACTAGGCCTACTCCTAAAAGAACTACGAACTACGCATCAACGTGTTGGAAGATTCCCATCTGCATTTTATCCGTGATACCTTCAGTGCGTTAAACAGCTGCAGAGTGTCGAACAGTTGCAGGTCGCAGTTGAACGAGGGCGACGATTTAGGAGCCGCTGTAGATAATGATTCCTGGCATATCGCCAGAATTTTGGTGATGAAAGTTTTGGAAATGTTGATTGTGCTATACCACAGCACTTTCTTTACGATAATACTCAGTAGGTGGGAGAGCACACTTTCTGAACTTATGTTTATATAATGAATTCAGGTCGTGTTGCTTTCCACATGTCGTAAGATAAAACAAAAGGAAAAGAAAAGAAAACAAAGCAAAGTACGCTACGTTGCCTGTAGTTTACTTTAAATGACATTAATTCGAGCCCCACCCCCATAATACGTAGATTCCAAAACCCACAGCTTCCACAGATGTACATACCTTGTGATAGTTTTCTGTGTAGGCTTACTGGAACACCGTTTCTAATGATGATTGAGGTATTTTTTATCTTTATAAATAAAGAACAAAACTCTGCTTCTGCATCATCTACATCCATATTCCGCAACCCACTTTAGGGGTGTCTGGTGTAACCAAAATAAAAGCAACACTAGGAAAATATACTCGTCTATCTCGCTGCATCAGTGTTGCCAACTACACGCTAGGCAAAAACAATAAAGCGCCAAACGGAAAATAGACAGACATCTGTAACTATCAAAGCGTCTGTTTGTACACCTGTCAATCAAGACCGACACCGTAATCACCATTGCTGTCCAACAAATTCCCCCTATCCCCCCCTTCCCCCGACACTCATTTGAGGCCACTGCTTTATTTTATTGGCTAGTGACGTCATTCCCATGGCGTCAGATAAGCCTTACCTCAGAATTACGCCGTATATTATGAATCTAATTATCATGTAAATTTACGTTGCTGTCTAATTATGTAGATAATTCAGGGCATCCAAATGACACTGAATCCCTCGGAAATTGTCACTTTGATCGTATGAAAGTCGTCTTTGTAGTATATTGATTGAACCGATTTGAGACGTGGTAGAATGGCTACAAATATATCACAAAAAATTCACTAGAAAAGCCAAAAACATCAGATAGAATGTTATCGTGGTGTTTATCAAGCAATTCCTTGTGATCAGAAGATTACCAAACTGAAATTGAATTTTGTGTAGGTAACTACTACAAAATCTATCGGAATTGAGGTAGTCTGGCCCAATGTTTCGAACTTTTCCACAAAAGAAGACAAGATGAGCAGTTGTCTCCTATCAGGTTTTGCAGAATTATTTCATGGAAATCATGTCCTACAAAACCTTTTATGACACTGCAAACAGGACGCAGTTCTGACTTCCAACGCATGTCAGCAAATCTGGAGTTGATTTCTAAAAGAGAAACCAAATATGAAAACTGTAACCAAACGAAGAAAGCTGATAAAGTAGATATAGTGGCGGAAAATGTCTATTACGTTACATCACAAACAACTATTATTAGGTAGAAAATTTAGTTATAGTTTACAAGGCAGTTTTCATCTGAATAAATGTATGTGGATTAGATCGATTGGTAGCAATGGATCTAGGAATTATGAAAAGAGCGGCGAGTTCAGCAGAATTGTTCCAAAGCGCTACTAACTCGTATTCTAACTGCAGTGAATTTATTCCTCATTAGATCCCGTTGATTGGAAGTTGCCGGAGATATAATTACGACACGGTCATACAAAATGAAGCTTTATCCACTGATCTGCCTTTGGTAAATATGTGCAGTTCTTTCTAAGAATCAAATACAGCAGGATTCCTAGCAATTTTCTTTGAATGCCTACCTGACTGGTAACCTCTTACTTTATATGACATTGATGTACTCAAGTATTATCATCTTTATCAGTCGTCATGTACGTTCCAGTCACGTTAGACTCACATGTCTACCTCACATATTTCTCCCCTGTTTCTACAGAGATTAGCTGCTATGATGCTACAGTCCATGTACGACACACTGTAACGCCGGAAATGCATATCCTCCTATTTCTATCTATTGCACTGCAAATTTTTTTCCTTATTTTGTTACCTGAAGATAAAAATTTTCTGTGTCTTTGTATATTGTAATTGTTTTACTATTTGTATATTTATGCATCTATGTCGATGTATAATTGGTTTGTTTTGTAAATATTATTTGTATTTTACTCTGGGTCTTGCCTAGGGAAAACTATGCTGTCGAACGAATACATCGATAGGTCGTGTGGAGAACCAAAGTGTTTAGGGTCTTTGGTAGTGTTAACTCTGCCGCGTGGAGCGCGAGCAGAGTGGAGTCTGGTTGGAGTAGTGCAGTGGAGCAGGTGTGTCGTGTGACGCTCCCGCGAGTTGCCGCGCTTTCGGAGTTTGGCAGCATGTAATTGCGCTCGAATTGCTATGATAGTTTCTGACACGGTGTCGCGGACGCGAAGCATTAGCTGGCGCACATCAAGAGCCCGTTTCGCCTGGTGACCGTTTCGAGAAGAAGGCGCGCCAACAACCAGCTTCCGCAACAGCGACGGCCGACAATGAGTGACTGTCGTCACCTGCTCGACCGACGACTGCAAACCTTCAATCAACCAACAAGGAAGACTGGAAGCACGTAAAGTTTTAGAACTGTATGGCAGACCTCAGCTTTTAAAATTGTTGCATCACAAAATTACAGCAACTTAGCATGAACCTTTGTTGCTCATTGTCCGAATTGCATTACCAAGCAGGGTCCCTTCCTTTTCCGGAATGAACCCGAGTGTCGTTGAAATTCAAACGCCAGCATTAAAGTAACATCATTCGATTTCACTGCTTTAATTTCAAAGTTCAGTAAAGGTATTCATAGCTGTCTACAATATTTAGATTACACAAGCACAAACTAAGAGTGCGAGTTTTGTTACCATATTTCAGCTTACCTGTGACTGCAGCTCAGCTTGGTACGTACTAAATTTTACTATTGTTAATTGCTCAGAATCATTTAATTTAAGTTTAAAGTTAAATCTATTATTTCTAAATTGCGTAGATTCAAGTAGCTTTTGAAATGATTGTTGAGGTAGCCCAAGACTAATCGTATTTTACTGAATTTCGATGTGCTTCAGAAACAAAGCTCACTATTAATTTCAGTCACTAAATTAACTTCCAATTTTCTGGTTTTATTAATTCTCTTGCTAAATTAAGTCAGAGTGTAGCGAAATTTATTACTTCTGACAAACTTTCAGTTTTCACACTACACGTGTCAACCTTCAGTTGCCATGCTTCTATTGCTAACTATATGTGTAATAACCTTTCTTTTTCAGTTACTGTAGTAATTGTCCATGGGACTGGCGACCGTAATTTCCCCCAAATCTCAAATATCTAATTACCGCTAGTTAATTGTTAACGTAACGGCCACACATTTACTTTCTTTATTAAATTTACCCCTTTTCAAAATTAATTTCCACCAGTTTCATTTGCATTTTTCCTTTCATTTAGATGTAACCCTTTCCTCCCTCTTTACCGACAGATTAACTTCGGTGACGATTGCTTTTCCCAAATTTCCATTAGGTACACTCGGTTTAATTTTTTACTGTCATTAAGGTCGATAAGTGAGGGGGACGTTACAACACTTTTACCTCAGCAGAGCACCAATAACTCATAAAACTCTGTTTGATAAATTCAGACACTCTTGGTCCGAGAATGATAATTGTTACGTTCAGCGAGTCCGATCAAACAATTTTTTTTTCTCCTACGCTACCTCTGGTGATCATTGTTGTTGTTGTTGTGGTCTTAGGTCCTGAGACTGGTTTGATGCAGCTCTCCATGCTACTCTATTCTGTGCAAGCTTCTTCATCTTCCAGTACCTACTGCTACGTATATCCTTCTGAATCTGGTCAGTGTATTCATCTCTTGGTCTCCCTCTACGATTTTTACCCTCCACGCTGCCCTCCAATACTAAATTGGTGATCCCACGATGTCTCAGAACATGTCCTACCAACCGATCCCTTCTTCTAGTCAAGTTGTGCCACAAGCTCCTCTTCTCCCCAGTTCTATTCAATACCTCCTCATTACTTATGTGATCAACCAATCGAACCTTCAGCATTCATCTGTAGCACCACATTTCGAAAGCTTCTATTCTCTGCTTGTCTAAGCTATTTATCGTCCACGTTTCACTTCCATACATGGCTACACTCCATACAAATACTTTCAGAAACGACTCCCTGACACTTAAATCTATACTCGAAGTTAACAAATTTCTCTTCTTCAGAAACTCCTTCCTTGCCATTGCCAGTCTACATTTTATATCCTCTCTACTTCGAGCATCATCAGATATTTTGCTCCCCAAATAGCAAAACTCCTTTACTACTTGAAGTGTCTCATTTCCTAATCTAATTCCCTCAGCATCGCCCGACTGAATTCGACTACATTCCATTATCCTCGTTTTGCTTTTGTTGATGTTCATCTTATATCCTCCTTTCAAGACACTGTCCATTCCGTTCAACTGCTCTTCCAAGTCCTTTGCTGTCTCTGACAGAATTACTATGACCTTCTGTTTCCCTTTTCCTTCAAGCGACAGTAGTAGCAGGGACCATTTGTGTAGAATTTATTTGCGCAACATTATATTCCATCACGTCTGCACGCATACGCAACCCCGATTTACTTACTTTGCACACACGGGCTCAGTAAAATGTTTCGCATGTGTATAGATGAGTAGGGATAAGTATAGACGTCTACATCATATTCCTATAAACATAAATGAGAAATGAAATTTATTATAGAAACGGGTTACTGTTTAGTACCAGGAAGAATAATTACCATTTTGTAAATAAATGTATAGGACGAATTACAGCACAAGACAGCTCTTCGAGGCAAATTTCCTTGTCGATTACACCTATATTAAAACTGCAAACCACTGTGTACCAGCAGCGTTTATTTTGTTTCTGCATTTCTGTCTGCAGACCTTATGAAGAAACATCAAGCGCTCCCCTGTTTCATAAATAACTGACGTTTCGTGCGCCATAAAATGATTTACGGTAATAGCTTTTAGTATCTTACTCATCCAGGGAACTTTAAGGGATGATAAAGTCTAAGAACATATCCAAAACATTTTAGTTTTTAACTCAAGATCATAAACAAAGTTCTTAAAGCAGTCACTCTGTGTCTCATAGGAACATTGAAGTCACCTGATGAAATCTAGGATTCAGGTCTTTTGTGGTACTGAATGTTCCATTATCTTTCGTTTTTGACAAATGTAACAAAAACAAGAATATGTCATTATATAGTTTATGGAGACAATTTGTTCAGCTCTGCGAAAATTTCTGAGGTTACTTTTTCGAAAATTTGAACCTCCTTTGAACCCTCCTTCTCACCCTAGACTCGTAAATACGAGCCTCTACATACATCAAGGACAAGATACAGGTATATAATTACGGCATATTCACCAGACACTGTCGTCTCTAACTTCCTTCACGAAAAACTTACTTTTCTTTATGCCAGTATGTACTATTTTCTGCTTTTATAAAGTGCAACGCCGTCGAAAGTTACTTCATTGTTCCATTTTCTGTGGTATATTTATTTGAGGTGTAGGAGTGAGACTACCTTTCGAGTGGAAGCTGAGATTCAATATACCACAATGATAAGAGCGCACTGAACTTATCTTTGTAGTGGATTGCGAGATGAATGATCACCCGTC
Source organism: Schistocerca serialis cubense (assembly GCF_023864345.2). Taxonomy (NCBI): domain Eukaryota; kingdom Metazoa; phylum Arthropoda; class Insecta; order Orthoptera; family Acrididae; genus Schistocerca; species Schistocerca serialis. The sequence goes on along the minus strand of NC_064638.1, from coordinate 833,527,118 downwards.
AACAGACGTGTTACCTTTCGGTGGCGGGCTGCGCAACCCGTGGGCAAAGGCTATCGATTTTATCTCACTTGTTGCTGAAATGCGTGGCACTGATATAAATAATCATCCAGTGTGGCACAGTTAATTTCACTCTTCGGCAGACACAGGTAACTAGCATATGCGCCTGTTAAGCGTTCCTGTGGCTTCAGCTATTATTTTAATAATGTTCAAATACGCTGCTGTTACATGACCCACCGTAGATGACATATACTGTTTCGTATGTCTCTTGAGCTTAATTACTCACCAGATCCGACCATATTTCGTTCATTGTAATGTGCACTGACATAGAAAAACGTTTTCGGCAGACTCATCCATCACACGTGTGAATATGACATTAAAGACGGCGAGTTAAATATTTTGTGGTTGCAGAAATACTCAAATTGTATTTATAACCGTAATCTATATGCTACTACCATTTTCGGCCTTTGAAGCATTTTGTAAACTGTCTTGCTCAATAGTTCACAAAATTTTCTCTGATATAAAGATTCTGACCCAGTGTGTGCCTCCAGATTATATAGTACAGCCGCTTTTAGTAGACCTTTTGGCAGTCACTCCTTTTCGTGTCCTTCGACTGCAGTCTGGTTTCTGTACAAGTTGTAGATGACCGTTCGCTCCCTGTATTTTGTTCCTGTCACTTTCAGTATTCAATAAAAACATTCCAGTCAACAATGTCAAAAGCATTCTCTAAATGTACTTCAGTCGCAGTCTCTCTACGACTTTATCGGACAGTTATAGAAACGGTATCATAAGCGTGATTTAGTAGAAAAATAATTATTATCTTCACTTAAATTACGGTGGGGAACATCCTGTTTTAAAATTCAGTAAGTTCCGTATATTTCTTTATTTGGAAATTCAGTGTACAGAAGTTATTTTCATCTTGATAAATTGATTATTGTTGTCGTCGTCTTCATTCCGGACACTATTTTGAATGTCCTTTCACGCTGGTCTGTCTCGTGCAAGACTCGTCATCTCTACATAACTACTACAACCTACATTAAAGTATAGACTTTGCTTTCATGTAGTGACCGATGTCCTCAGCAGTTTCGTCCCTTAGGAATTCACACACATTAAAGTCTAAATGTGATCAGTGATGATGTCAGCTTCCAGCTCTAAAGCTTGGCTGTGTAATCAATGAGCGCTTGAGAACTGATTTAGGGTCCTCAAGTCATTCGCCAAAATTGAAAAATAAATAAGTAAAATAGAAACAAACTGCAGCCTTAGAAATTATTTTTACGAAACAAAGAGACCCGCAAATAGAATTCTCTTTCGAAAAAAATCGAGATGATCTTCACCCGACATCTGTTTGAATCTGCTTACTTTAGCTAAGCTTTTGTCTCCGTCTACAACTTTTACCCCCTCTCTCCCACATTTCCCTCCACTAGCAAATTGATGATTCTTGCCTCAAGATGTGACATGTGCACCGATCCATTCTTTCAGTCATGTTTCACCTCTCCTTCCTTTATCCCCTGTTTTGTTCAATACCTAGTTAGTTATTCGATCTAATCATTTAATCTACAGCAATGTTCTGAAGTGACACATTTCAAAAACGTCTGTTCTCTTCTTTTTTCAGACAAACGTTTCTTACTAGAGCCAGTTTGCATTGTATATCCATTCTACTTTACCCACTGTCACTTATTTTGCTATCCAAATAAAAATATTCATCTACTACTTTTAGTGTCTGAGTCCCTTACCTAATTCGCTGAGCATCTCCTGTTTTTATTCGACAACATTTCTTTATTCTTATTTTACTATTGTTGACCTACATTCTATAACCTCTCTTCAAGACACAATATATTATGTTTAACTTTAGTTCCATGTCCTTTGCTGTCTCTGGCCGAATTGTGACATCACTGGGAAACTTCAGTGTTTTAATACACTCCTGGAAATAGAAAAAAGAACACATTGACACCGGTGTGTCAGACCCACCATACTTGCTCTGGATACTGCGAGAGGGCTGTACAAGCAATGATCACACGCACGGCACAGCGGACACACCAGGAACCGCGGTGTTGGCCGTCGAATGGCGCTAGCTGCGCAGCATTTGTGCGCCGCCGCCGTCAGTGTCAGCCAGTTTGCCGTGGCATACGGAGCTCCATCGCAGTCTTTAACACTGGTAGCATGCCGCGACAGCGTGGACGTGAACCGTATGTGCAGTTGACGGACTTTGAGCGAGGGCGTATAGTGGGCATGCGGGAGGCCGGGTGGACGTACCGCCGAATAGCTCAACACGTGGGGCGTGAGGTCTCCACAGTACATCGATGTTGTCGCCAGTGGTCGGCGGAAGGTGCACGTGCCCGTCGACCTGGGACCGGACCGCAGCGACGCACGGATGCACGCCAAGGCCGTAGGATCCTACGCAGTGCCGTAGGGGACCGCACCGCCACTTCCCAGCAAATTAGGGACACTGTTGCTCCTGGGGTATCGGCGAGGACCATTCGCAACCGTCTCCATGAAGCTGGGCTACGGTCCCGCACACCGTTAGGCCGTCTTCCGCTCACGCCCCAACATCGTGCAGCCCGCCTCTAGTGGTGTCGCGACAGGCGTGAATGGAGGGACGAATGGAGACGTGTCGTCTTCAGCGATGAGAGTCGCTTCTGCCTTGGTGCCAATGATGGTCGTATGCGTGTTTGGCGCCGTGCAGGTGAGCGCCACAATCAGGACTGCATACGACCGAGGCACACAGGGCCAACACCCGGCATCATGGTGTGGGGAGCGATCTCCTACACTGGCCGTACACCACTGGTGATCGTCGAGGGGACACTGAATAGTGCACGGTACATCCAAACCGTCATCGAACCCATCGTTCTACCATTCCTAGACCGGCAAGGGAACTTGCTGTTCCAACAGGACAATGCACGTCATCATGTATCCCGTGCCACCCAACGTGCTCTAGAAGGTGTAAGTCAACTACCCTGGCCAGCAAGATCTCCGGATCTGTCCCCTATTGAGCATGTTTGGGACTGGATGAAGCGTCGTCTCACGCGGTCTGCACGTCCAGCACGAACGCTGAGGCGCCAGGTGGAAATGGCATGGCAAGCCGTTCCACAGGACTACATCCAGCATCTCTACGATCGTCTCCATGGGAGAATAGCAGCCTGCATTGCTGCGAAAGGTGGATATACACTGTACTAGTGCCGACATTGTGCATGCTCTGTTGCCTGTGTCTATGTGCCTGTGGTTCTGTCAGTGTGATCATGTGATGTATCTGACCCCAGGAATGTGTCAATAAAGTTTCCCCTTCCTGGGACAATGAATTCACGGTGTTCTTATTTCAATTTCCAGGAGTGTATTTATAGAATATTCCGTCGATTCGTGGAGGACCGTAGACATTAACTGTCTCTGAAGTAGAGTGGACGGTCTGTTTAGTATTAAGTTTTCCGACGATGACCTAGGAAGCCGAAACCCGGTTCATAACTAACTACTAAATAAATGTTATCGTGTAACATTAATTTAATGTTTTAATTTCTTCTCTTTAAACGGAAAATTAATTTTCTAACTTTCTCCTTGACTGCCTTCACATCTTGTACAATCTACACACTGAACTACATCGAGGATATGCTAAACCCTGTCTCACTCCCTTTTCATGTCCTTAGACTGCAGTCTGGTTTCTATACAAGTTGTAGATAAACGTTCGATCCCTTTATTTTGTCCCTGTCACCATCAGTATTCAGTGAGAATATTCCAGGCACCGATGTCAAAAGTTTTCTCTAAATCTACAAATGCTACTGCTTCGGGCGTTGCTACTTTTCTCTGAAACCCAATTTGGTCTTTCCTGAGGTCGGCTCTACCAGTTTTTTTTTCCATTCTTTTGTAAATAATTCACGCCAGTATTTGGCAACCATGAATGATTAACGTAATGGTTCAGTAATATTCACACTTGTCAGCACCAATATTCTTTGGAATGAGCGTTACGTCGTCCGTCTTATATATCTTGCATACCACGTTGAATAGCTTATTCACGGGTGCCTCTCCAAAGGAGTTCAATAACACAGAGAAATGTCGTCAACTTCAGGGGACATGTTTCGACTTTGGTCTTTCACTGCTCTGGCAAAATCTTCTCACAGTGTCATATCTCTCATCTGATCTTCACCTACTTTCCTTCCCCTTTCTATAACATTGTCTTCAAACTCGTTTCCTTTCCAGATTCCCTCCATCTTTCAGCTTCCTATTCTTTACTTAGTACTGGCGTGCCATCCGAGCTCTTTATATTCCTACAGGTGCCTCTCATTTCTCCACAGGTGTCTTTAGTTTTCCTACAGGTGGACTCTATTTTTCGCAGCTTTGAATTTCTTCTTTAGCCAGTCCTGCATTGCATAATTGATTTTCTGGCTGATTTTTTAGAGGTCTGCATTCCGTTTTGCCTGCTTCATTTGCTGCATTTTTATATTTTCTGTTTTCGTCAGTAAATATAATACCTCGTGTGCTATTCAAAGATTTATAATGGACCTTGTTTTATTGCCTGCATGATCCTCTGCTTTCTTTAATATCTCGTCTTCTGTTGTGCTCCTTTCCTCTGTTTTTCATTCGTTAGATCTTACTCCCCTTGAAACCCTCGGCAATCTCTGGTCTTTTCAGTTTATCCAGGTCTCATCACTTTAATTTCACACCTTTCGGCAATTACTTCATTCTTAATCTGCAGTTCATAACCAGTAAATTATGGTCAGATAGTACCTATGTCCCTAGGAAAGTTTTGCAATTTTAAATTTTATTTCGAAATCTTCGTCTTTCCATTATTTATTCTGTACAAAAACTTTCGGTGTCTTGAGGGACCTTCCACAGAGTGATTCCGTGATGGTGTTACAAACTTTCAGGGAAGATGGAGAAGGATAAATCCATCAATTTGAGGTAACCATCTAGTCGAAAGTTACAAGGTAAAATCATTCTGATACATCTAACTGTGGCATCCGTGTACCGGTACTGTTGTTGTTACGATTGTAGGCCAGGCAACTTTAGGAGGTAGTTGTATGGACCAAAACAAGAAAAGAAGTCTAGTAAATATGACCTATAAAATCCCATACCAAAAGCGCAATAGGCACTTATACAGTGAAGACATGTTTTTCACAGTATTGAGGATGCACAAGTGTTCCTAGATCTCAAGGTATTCATTTTAGAGCCAATGTTTACTAGGCTCTTTTTCTTGTTTTCGTCCATACTACCACGTCCGACAGTTGCATACCCCACAATCTTAGCAACAACATGCATTTTACTGTCAGAGGTATCAGAACGATTTTCACTTACATCTTTGGACGAGGTCGTTTCCGGACCAGGGTCTCTTACTTCAAATTGATACATCGACTCTACTCCATCATCTCTAAAAGTCATCACCTGCCGGCCGGTGTGGCCGAGCGGTTCTAGGTGCTTCAGTCTGGAACCGCGCGACCGCCTCGGGCATGGATGTGTGTGATGTCCTTAGGTTAGTTAGGTTTAAGTAGTTCTAAGTTCTAAGGGACTGATGACCTCAGATGTTGAGTCCCATAGTGCTCAGAGCCATTGAACCATTTTGAATCATCCCGTATAAGCTTCTTTCATGTTTCTTGAACCAAGTGTGAGCAATCACTCGTATGATGTAAGTGTTATAAGCTCTTCAGTTCTGGCCACACATGAACCAATCGGGCCCGACCGACCGCCGTGTCATCCATCAGTCAATGGCGTTATGTGGATGTTGTATCAAGTGGTGAGAGTCAGCACACCGCGCTCCCAGTTGTTGTAGGGTTAGTAGCCCTGCTGCCGCCACCACTCACGAGTGTGACAAGGAACCACTTGAGTGCGAGGTCGCAACTGCAACCTTTAGTAGGGACCATATGAAAGTGCTGTGTTAACTACTATGATAGGAAAAATATAGATGATAATAACTCATCATGTGAATCAGGAGGGCGACAAAAAATGAGTGTCCAGGAGTTGCAGAAACCAACCTTCTACGGGAAGAATGTATTACACTTCACAAAATGGACATCATCGACATTCAAGAGATGTTCAAAGCAAACCATTAACTTTCTCCATGAACACCGAATAAAAAATGGCGCGCCACAGTGATCACTAAGGTTCGCATCATCAAGATCGAAGGCGAAATCCTTGGGAGTTGTAAACCGTACAGGACGTTCAGCTAGGAAACCACTCTAAAAGAAGGCATATAGAATCATATAACAGGGTGAAGAGAACTGGCCAAATGTGATGGCATGCCATGCAACCCAATATGAAACAGTATGTCGTGGATCTTATCATGACACTTGATGTCCTTTACGGCTTAGCTGAAGATAACTCCAGAGGCAGGATTTGTCCAATAGTTCCGTGTGGTATGAACCGTAATGTCACACATTTCTCAGGAGGGATAGATTCCCCTACTGGAGTATGATCTTCATGCGCACACCAGGAATCAATCAAAAGCAAATTAGTTTGACCAGCTATGGACCAAAAGCAGTGTTCATACCGTAGCTGCAAATCTTTTACGCCCATTTTCCCACCCTTGCTTGCTGTGACGTAAATATTCCCTACTGTCCTTGCAAGATCACGCGCACGAGAAAGAATCGTAGGTGCAGAGCACCTCCAACTTCTTGCAGCACAGTAAATAAGATTAACGGTCAGCATAATTGTATACGAATCAGTTAAGGCACTGATGTTAGTTCATCTTGATACAGCTCCATTGGTACCTCTACTTTCCAGGGTTCCTTTCACAAGCATTTCCTCTTCAAATCCCGACTGGTCGGAGTTGAAAACAAACTCCTTACTGAACGATGGTATAAGTTTGTTTATCTCATCCACAAATTTTCGGGACGATTCCGTTGTTTGCTCTGCACCGTCAACTTGAAGCTTCAATTCTGTAGCAAATGTTTGAAGTTACATAACCATCCACTGTTTATCTTGAAATCACTGTAATCTATGTCACTCGCAATTTGATGTGCATTAACGTAGTAGCTCACTATTATGGACATCTTGTAAACTGTATCGAGCATCCTTGAAACCAGTTTTTGTAACAATTGCGCCTTATCCTCCATCTTATGAACTACGCGGTCATATTGCTGCGGACTTACTCAAAATCTGTTCATAACTTTTTCTTTTTTTTACTATGTTGCGGATGATGTTCCATGTACGTAATTACGTTCAGTACCCGCTCCTTGGACAACGATTGTCATTTATTACGTTTCGCTGGAGACGGGATTTGTGGCACCGTTTCTGACTAGGCTGATGAACTACATGGCTCGACAGCCGTTTCAATATCACATACACTTGTCTAGAACGTACCGTCATCATTGTACTCCTCATTTATATTGCCCGCACGGTCGAAGGTATTAGACACCAAACATTCCAATGACTCATCTTGCAGAAACGGTAATATTTCATCTGTCACTTCGTTTTCACTCTGGGGAAGGACTTGGGATCCTTTCTGACGAAATGTCAACTTCGGCAACTGTTGTTATACGTATAATGCATTGTTTACTTTCTTTATCGTTGCCATTTCTCTGCTTTGTATCACCAGACTTGTACTATAGCACCGTTGTGAGTTACCCTTCGAGTAAGCAGTTCAACCACGCGTCGTATCCTCATGCTGTACTCACCATTGGACAACTCCAGTCTCGCCCCCTGTTGCCATAAGCTGCCAATATTGTGGTTGCATGGCAGACAATACATGGGGCGTCAAATGCCGTAAACACAATTGGCCTTTTACGACCTTGCACTCAAGAAGATCCTTGAGAGTGCAACGCGTTCCAGTCTTCCCACAAAGGAAAATTCCCTGGCAGTACCGGGAATAGGACTCAGTTCCCCTCCATGGCAATCAGCCATGGTGCCTACTCAACGGAGGTGGACAGTGATCATGTGCTTGGTGGTAAATTCTACTAGGTGGCTTCCCGTTTCATCCTTTTACCCCATTCCATTATCCTCTCAAGTTTTTCCTTCCGTTCTATCTCCTGCTTCCGAATTCTCCGCCATCTCAGCGAAGTTTTTGTCTGTCTTAAGTATCTGAATATTATCTCTTCATCATCTGTGGAGGTATTAGGAATACAAAGCTGCACTACTGTGTTGGGAGTTGTCTTCGAGTTTATCTTGGCTACAGTTCTGTCACTATACTGCTAATCATAGCTTACCCACAATGATATTTTTCTATTCATTTATGGCCTATTCCTGCATTACTTCTACTTAATTTTGTGTTGATAACCTTGTATTCACACGGGCAGAAGTCCTTTCTGTGCTGGCACCGCGCTAGATTAAACTTTCTCTTTTTAAATTCTCTAATCTGCCTACCCGACTGAGAGTTCTAATATTCTACGCCCCAACCTGTAGAATGCCAGTTTTGGTTTTGCTGATGACAACATCTGCCTTAGTAGTCCCCGCGCGGAAACCCGAATGTGGGGCTTTTTTACCTTCTCAATATTTTACTCAAGAGGATGTTACCGAAGACATGAACTGTTCGTCCTCAGGAAATGCAATGGGTGTAGTTTCCCCTTGCTTTCAGCCGCCCACAGCACCAACCCAAAAGGGCCATGTTGAGTTATGTTACCTGGTCATATCAGTCTGTCATTAAGATTGTTTCCCCTTTCCCCTTCAGGAACCACACGTTAGTCGGACATCTCAACACATGCGCCTCTGATGTGGCTGCACCTACAGTGGGGCTACATGTATCGTTGAGGCACGCAAGCCACCCCACTGTGACGATTTTGTGATTCGTCATTATCTATTTTAAATTACAATTAAATAAGGTTTTTTTTTCCAAACAGCAGTACTGATTAATAACCAAGAATCCTTCAGATGACGAGAACAATGATTTCATCTGTGCGACATTTCGATGGCGACAGAAATTGGGTAATGTAATACGAATATCAGAATGAACCAGTTTTCAGATGTTTTTAATAACTTATTTGAAAGGCTTATCTTCTGTGCTCATTGTTGGTGCATACTTTATGATCAAGTAACCAGAGCCGCCAGTGTATCTTTGAGTTAGTTTGTCGTAAGCCAGGAGCCCCAGTCCCACAAATTCAGTAAATTGTCTGCAAACATGTAGTTCAGGAATCAGTGGTAGCAATTACTCGTATTCTGGGGTATTTAGAGTCACTTCTTTTGGATGACCACGATGTTGATAGACCTAACTTGGAACGATCACATAGACAATATTGCGGTTAGAGCAAACCAAAGACTGCGATTCATTGGCAGAATACTTAGAAGGTGCAACAGGTCTACTAAAGAGACTGCTTACACCACGCTTGTCCGCCCTATTCTGGAGTACTACTGTGCGGCGTGGAATCCGCATCAGGTGGGACTGACGGATGACGTCGAAAAAGTACAAAGAAGGGCAGCTCGTTTTGTATTATCGCGAAATAGGGGAGATAGTGTCACAGACATGATACGTGAATTGGAGTGCCAATCATTAAAACAAAGGTGTTTTTCGTTGCGACGGGATCTTCTCACGAAATTTCAATCACCAGTTTTCTTCTCCGATTGCGAAAACATTGTTTTGGCACCCACCTACATAGGGAGAACCGATCATCACGATAAAATATGAGAAATCAGGGCTCGCACAGAAAAATTGAAGTGCTCGTTTTTCCCGCGTGCCGTTCGAGAGTGGAACGGTAGAGAGACAACTTGAAGGTTCTTCATTGAATCCTGTGCGAAACACTTTACTGTGAATAGCAGAGTAATCATGTACATGTAGATGTAGAACTACTGAATTCTAACTAACGTTCCCTGCATCTTACGAACATACGTTTTGTCCATGTTCTGTGCGGTAGCAATGTCTCCATCAGGTTCTGAGCTGGAAGACTGACACTGGTCTTTGGCTTATCGAGTCCACGCAGTTAGTGTGCGACTCACGTTTCTGATTTTGAGGCAACGAGAACAATGTTGACGTCACACTGGCCAGAGTGATTGTGTATTTTCTTTTCCTGGCAGCATATTTACTATTCAGAAGACGTACCACCGAACACGAAGCTTATCTCATGCACGCTTAGCACCAGCTGTCTGCGGCATTCGTGACACTGTGCACCCGGAATGGTTTCCTCTTCTTTTGACGCTCGGTTTTATGAAAGTGGGACATCGCTTAAGCGTAGTGCCTTCGGAGAATCCCCTTCAGGAGCTCTGTCGCTGATGAAAAACTGAGAGGTAACTGATCTGTCCATTTTAATAACAGGTTTCGTGGAAATGTAAGCTTGCCTCTGTCTTGATTACGACATCGCAGAAAGATAGGAAGAAGTCTGACATGTTTGATGAGTTTTCCCGCCGTCTACGATGTACTGCAGATTTGCAGTTTGAAAAACTTATTCGACACTTCTCCTCCACTGATCCATATTAGGACTCTTGTTGTATAGAAGATTACTTTCTTAACGGGGTGCATCGTCTTAGCTCATTTCTAGTTTCTACTACTTTGTTTCAGCCTTGTCCTAGAGATACAGTCAGGTGACAAAAGTCATGAGTTAGCTATAGCCGGCCGTGGTGGCCGAGCAGTTCTAGGCGCCTCAGTCCGGAACCGCGCGACTGCTACGGTCGCAGGTTCGAATCCTGCGACTGCTACGGTCGCAGGTTCGAATCCTGCCTCGAGCATTCATGTGTGTGATGTCCTTAGGTTAGTTAGGTTTAAGTAGTTCTAAGTTCTAGGCGACTGATGACTTCAGATGTTAAGTCCCATAGTGCTCAGAGCCATTTGAACCATTTGAAGTTAGCGATATGCACATAAACAGTTGGCAGTAGTATCGTGTACACAAGGTATAAAAGAGTTGTTCATTGGCGGAACTGTAACTTGTCCTCAGGTGATTCATGTGGAAAGGCGTTTGGCGTGGTTATGGCCACTTGACAGGAATTAACAGACAATGAAGGCCGAATGGCAGCTGGAGCTGCATGTGACATTCCATTTCGGAAGTCGTTAGGGAATTCAGTATTCCGAAGTCTACAGTGTCAAGACTGTGCCGAGAATACCAATTTTCACCATGGACAACGCAGTGGCCGATGGCTCTCACTTAACGACCAGAGCAGCGGCGTTTGCGTAGAGTTGGCAGTGCTAATAGACAAACAACGCTGCGTGAAACAACTGCAGACGAACGTCTCTGTCAGGGCAGTGCAGAGAAATTTGGCGTTAATGTCCTATGGCAGCAGATGACCAACGCGAGCGCCTTTGCTAACAGCACGTCGTCACCTGCAGGGCCTCTCCTGGGCTCATGACCATATCCGTTGGACCCTAGACCATTAGAAATCGTGATCTAGTTAGCTGAGTCCCAATTTCTCGTGGGAAGAGGTGATGGTAGGATTATGGGGGGCGCAGACCCCACGAGGCCATGAATCCAAGCTGTCAGTAAGGCCCTGTGCGAGCTGGTGGTGGCTCCGTAATGATGTGGGCTATGTTTACACAGAACTGATTAGGTTCTCTGGTGGAAGTGAACTGATCATTGATTGGAAATGGTTACACGGAGACCATTTGCAGCCATTCATGGTCTTCAAGTTCTCAAACAACAATGGAATTTTTACGGATGTCAATGCGCCCTGTCACCGGGCCACAATTGTACACGATTAGCTTGAAGAATATTCTGGACAATTTAAGCGAATGATCTGGTCACCCAAGTCGCCCGACATAATGGAGAAAACTGGAGAGGTCAGTTCGTGCAAAAAATCCTGCTGCGCAATGCTTTCCCAATTTTGGACGGCTATTATGAATATCAGGAGCTCAGATAGAAACCCAGTTCTAAGCAAAGAAGGGAAAGCAGAAAGGTGGAAGGAGTATATAGAGGGTCCATACAAGGGTGATGTACTTGAGGACAATATTATGGAAATGGAAGAGAATGTAGATGAAGATAAAATGGAAGATACGATACTGCGTGAAGAGTTTGACAGAGCACTGAAAGACCTGAATTGAAACAAAGCCCCGGGAGTAGACAACATTCCATTAGGACTACTGACGGCCTTGGGAGAGCCAGTCTTGACAAAACTCTACCATCTGGTGAGCAAGTTGTATGACACAGGCGAAATACCCTCAGACTTCAGGAAGAATATAATAATTCCAATCGCTAAGAAAGCAGGTGTTGACAGATGTGAAAATTACCGAACTATCAGTTTCATAAGTCACAGTTGCAAAATACTAACTCGAATTCCTTACAGACGAATGGAAAAACTGGTAGACGCCGACCTGGGGGAAGATCATTTTGGATTCCGTAGAACTGTTGGAACACGTGAAGCAAAACTGACCCTACGACTTATCTTAGAAAATAGGTTAAGGATAGGCAAACCTACGTTTCTAGCATTTGTAGACTTAGAGAAAGCTTTTGACAATGTTGACTGCAATACTCTCTTTCAAATTCTAAGGATGGAAGGGGTAAAATACAGGGAGCGAAAGGCTATTTACAATCTGTACAGAGGCCAGATGGCAGTTATAAGAGTCGAGGGGCATGAAAGGGAAGCAGTGGTTGGGAAGGGAGTGAGACAGGGTTGTAGCCTCTCCCCGATGTTATTCAATCTGTATGCTGAGCAAGCAGTAAAGGAAACAAATGAAAAATTCGGAGTAGGTATTAAAATCCATGGAGAAGAAATAAAAACTTTGAGGTTCGCCGATGACATTGTAATTCTGTCAGAGACAGCAAAGGACTTTGAAGAGCTGTTGAACGGAATGGACAGTGTCTTGAAAGGAGGATATAAGATGAACATCAACAAAAGCAAAATGAGGATAATGGAATGTACTCGAATTAAGTCGGGTGATGCTGAGGGAATTAGATTAGGAACTGAGACACTTAAAGTAGTAAAGGAGTTTTGCTATTTGGGGAGCAAAAAACTGATGATGGTCGAAGTAGAGAGGATATAAAATGTAGACTGGAAATGGCAAGGAAGGCGTTTCTGAAGAAGAGAAATTTGTTAACTTAGAGTATAGATTTAAGTGTCAGGAAGTCGTTTCTGAGAGTATTTGTATGGAGTGTAGCCATGTATGGAAGTGAAACATGGGTGATAAATAGTTTGGGCAAGAAGAGAATAGAAGCTTTCGAAATGTCGTTCTACATAAGAATGCTGAAGATTAGATGCGTAGATCACATAAATAATGAGGTATTGAATAGAACTGGGGAGGAGTTTGTGGGACAACTTGACAAGAAGAAAGGATCGGTTGGTCGGACATATTCTGAGGCACCAAGAGATCACCAAAATGGTGTTGGAGGGCAGCGTGGAGGGTAAAAATCGTAGAGGGAGACCAAGAGATGAATACACTAAGCAGATTCATAAGGATGTAGGTTGCAGTAAGTACTGGGAGATGAAGAAGCTTGCACAGGATAGAGTAGCATGGAGAGCTGCATCAAACCAGTCTCAGGACTGAAGACCGCAACAACATAGAACAGCATGGCTCTATATTTCTGCATGGGACTTCCAACGAGTTGTTGAGTCCGTGCCACATCTAGTTGCTGCAATACGCCGGACAAAAGGTGGTCTGACTCGGTATTAGGAGATATCCCCTGACCTTTGTCACCTCAGTGTGCAATTTCTGTGTTACCCTTGTAGATGAGTTCAGTCAGCCTGTGGCCAGCCAGCGCCTGTTTCTCTCGCCCTCCCCGCCTCTGACTTTCCCTGTGCCCCCAGCTCCGCCGACATGCCTCGTGTAGCCGTGCTGCTGCTGGCGCTGACGACGCTGGCGAGCGCCGCCCACGGCGCGCCGCCCCACTCGGAGGCCGCGCCGGGCAGGGCGCGCTACGACGGCCACCGCGTCTACCGCGTCCAGCCTGCCTCCAGCAGACACGTCGCCATCCTCCAGGAAATCCAGCGCCGATACCCGCAGGTAAGGACCCCACCACCAGTGTCACTGTGGGATGACATCAATGTACAAAACTTCAAACTTCTTACAACGCACTCCAGTTAAGAGTTCCGGGCTGATTGGCCGTAGACGACATACGAAACTATTCACAGACGTTCCGTCCTCATCTGCGGTAAGTACCCTCAGAACTGTACCGGCAGTTGCTTCATAAGCTCGAGGAGGTGCTACATTAGGAAACTAGTAGGGAGGGCACAACCACACATCACGTCTCATTATACTTGCCTGATGAAATGGTAAATGATAGTTATTCTGTTGGCGCAAAGTTCGCATCCAGACTTCATTTAACTCAGCTTCCTCTTCTTTTGTGTTGAAATTATGAATGTTCGTAAATCTCAGTTGGATAGCTATCCAACAACGCAGACAGTGTGTTTTCCTAGCTACAGTGCTAGTCTTACTAAATGTCATTGCACGTCCTTCACTGTGAAAGGCATGTTTCACTAGGATTGATTTTTTTAGTTTGTCCCAAGCTACAGTTCTTTTTATGCTCTGCTAAGCAAGTGTTCATACTTAGTAAGCCCCCCGAGGTATTTCTAGCATATGGCATTCGTATGTGTGGTTGCCTAATGTTGTCTTTGCAATGGAATTCACAACCTACAAATAATTAAAACGACTCTGGCTTTGACAACCTACAACTAGAGATTTCCACGAAACGAAGTATCATGTTGAGGTTTTACTTCGCTTAAGCAAAAAACCAATAATTCCCGTCTGAATCCTATTACAATGAATAACAAATTGGATATCGTAAACGATTTATTCTCAAAAAGACATAGTGTCCAAACATTGTATAAATACGAAGTACACAATTCCAAATTCTACTCTAAATGCAATTTCGAGAAATGGCATTGCGTTGCGTTCCCCCCCCCCCCCCCCCCCATGCCCCTTCCCCCCCCCCCCCCCCCCGCCTCGTTTTGCAAAGACACAAAGTTGGCTGATACTGATTAACTATGAGAAACATAAGACATGATCCATAACTGGCATTACCAGAAAAAGATCAGCGGTGCAGCAAATCGAACTCAACACATTTACTTTTAGTGTCTCCCTATCTACGAAACCGAAGTGCAGATATCACGTACTGAAGGACAAACAGCAGTTGTACTCAACCAGTGAACTACTCACTCGGTCGTTGCTTGTTGTGCAATTGATGTACATGGTGTACCTCTAATTCTCTGCCTAAACAGTGGGCGCGATAATCCGTCCGCAAACCCCTAGTGCTGAAATTGCTTCAGTACAAGACAGAAAAGGAGTCAAGATTTCTGTTTGCTCACTAGCCAGAGATAGAAATTCGGCTCAGGTAGTCTTCCCCATGCATTTCAGTGTGCATCAGGCTTCACAGAGAGGTAACGAATCCTCGCTCGTGTGAACAGAATAACCACTCTGTTCATGGAGAAACGATTGCACACACTCCTTGAGGAGAAATCAACACCTCTGAAAATCTAACTGCCAGATTCTCCGCTCTGGCTCTCACCAGCAAAGTCTGTCAGTCGATCCATGGTGGGAAATGTCTTCGGGAAATCTCCACAGGATAGTGTCTCCAAGACATATGCGTGCTCCCTCCTGGACACTCATGATCTACATTTATGCTTAGGCAACGAGTTTTAGCAGCCGCTACAAAAACATTACCTCTCACCACATGGGTCATGGATCTGCCAGTCAATCTCCTGAATCTCGTAGTCCTTTTAGAAGATTTTTTGTAAGTTTCCATTTCCCCTCCTACAGCCTTAGCACTCAAATACGTGCCTCTGCGTTTTGGTTGGAAGCGTGCTCTGGCGCTCCCTGTGAGAAGATTCCTCAGAGGTCAGCTCACGACCATTTTTTGTGACTCCGCAAATTCCTTTACGTTAAGAGGATGTCTTTTCGCCTTGTTCCACCCATGACGCTCTTAAGCCAGGAACGCTATTCTTTTTCTTTTCTTTTTTTTTTTTCTTTTCCACCAGAGTGCAATCTCCCACCTGTACTGTCTGCGCCATGAGCGTTCTGCAGCCTTTAGTTTGTATATTGCTACATCCTCGCTCTGCTCTCTCTCAGGGCACCCCTGCAGAACATGACATCTCTCATCCCTTGCCCCTCTTTAGCCGATACTGACTTCTGGGGAACGCGTTGCCCAATCACCTTTCCTACAAACCCTCAACTCTAATTAACTCCCAAACATGCAGTACTTCACAAATTGTTAGTATGTGGTGCTAAACAGTATCAAATAATGAAATAATTAATAGTCTAATTTTTCATCATAAACAGTGATCTAATGTAAATAGAAAACGTTGGTGGCAAAATCTTCTTTTCGTTACACCAAAAAAGTTCAAAAAGGTTCCGAGGCCGATTTTATTCATGGCATATAGGCGATGTGAGCGCAGTAAAACTACTATGGTAGCTAACAAGTGCAAACAACAAATGAGCATTCGACCAGTCAGTTTTTGGCAGACAGTGTTAACTCGTGGACATATGGCCATAGTGTCTTAAGTTTGTGTCAGAGACCGCAGTGGAACAACATCTCTAAATCAGATGTCCCAGATTTCTTCCAGAGTCTTTTGAAGAAGAGAAAAGTCTGTGCAAAATTTGTCCGACACACTTCGATTACCAAATAAAAACGACGACACAAGGACACATGCCACAATTTGATTAAAATATACGATGTGAACAATTATTATTTTCCGGAGAAAATCATCAGGGGTAATTAGACTTGGTGTTACCAGTACAAACCTACCACAAAACGACAAAGTGCAGAAATTCACATGAAGGTTCAACACTTCGACGACAAAAACGACATTCAAGCCAATGAGGCCCCCAAGTTGACATACCTTCGAAGGACGTTTTGACAGCTTCACGTGATTGTATGAATGTTCTGCGAATTTTACTCAAGTGCGAAAAAACTATCTAGATTCTAAACATTCTGCGTGGTGTCTGTTTGTTCTATATCGTGTCTCCCTACCACTTTCGGGCAACGACGCTCTGAGCGTGTTTTTTAAGGAATTGACTAGTTTGAACCTGGGACCTGTTGCCGGTAAGGAGACGCCAGACCACACATGACATGTAGAATTCAGAAGAGTTCAGTGAGACTAGCAATGATATAACCAAATACTTAATGATTTCGCCGCGCGGGATTAGCCGAGCGCTCTCAGGCGCTGCAGTCATGGACTGTGCGGCTGACCCCGGCGGAGGTTCGAGTCCTCCCTCGGGCATGGGTGTGTGTGTTTGTCCTTAGGATAATTTAGGTTGTGTGTAAGCTAAGGGACTGATAACCTTAGCAGTTAAGACCCATAAGATTTCTCACACACTTAATGATTTCAGCGTCAGCTCCACTGCACTCCCTGTAAAAGAATCTTAATACTAACTAAATTTAGTGGAAGGGGTTCAAGGTTTTGCTATTTTTAGTTATCTGGTAAAATAACGTCGAAAAAGCAGTTAAGTTTATCATTGGAAATTTTATTCTACTCACAAAACATCGCTTATAAATTGCACTATTGATAAAAGGAAATGTTTTAATACAAGATGGTAAAAACCAACTGCGTTCAACAAAAATAAGAACGAATGTTCCCTGAATGGTTTTCCAAGTTCTACAATGGATCGAAGGATGACCTATGCCATATCACATCTATAATCTAGGTTTAAATTAAGTTTCATAAGAGAGAAAACTTTCAAAATGGTCTACAGTGACCCTCAATTATCTTTAATTACTCATCTAACTTGTCGTAAATTACAGTGGCTGATGTGGCTTCTCAATAACTATGTTGTTGTTGTTGTTGTTGTGGTCTTCAGTCCTGAGACTGGTTTGATGCAGCTCTCCATGCTACTCTATCCTGTGCAAGCTTTTTCATCTCCCAGTACCTACTGCAACCTACATCCTTCTGAATCTGCTTAGTGTATTCATCTCTTGGTCTCCCTCTACGATTTTTACCCTCCACGCTGCCCTCCAATACTAAATTGGTGATCCCTTGATGCCTCAGAAAATGTCCTACCAACCGATCCCTTCTTCTGGTCAAGTTGTGCCACAAACTTCTCTTCTCCCCAATCCTATTCAATACTTCCTCATTAGTTATGTGATCTACCCATCTAATCTTTAGCATTCTTCTGTAGCACCACATTTCGAAAGCTTCTATTCTCTTCTTGTCCAAACTATTTATCGTCCATGTTTCACTTCCATACATGGCTACACTCCATACGAATACTTTCAGAAATGACTTCCTGACACTTAAATCAATACTGGATGTTAACAAATTTCTCTTCTTCAGAAACGCTTTCCTTGCCATTGCCAGCCTACATTTTATATCCTCTCTATTTCGACCATCATCAGTTATTTTGCTCCCCAAATAGCAAAACTCCTTTACTACTTTAAGTGCCTCATTTCCTAATCTAATTCCCTCAGCATCACCCGACTTAATTAGACTACATTCCATTATCCTTGTTTTGCTTTTGTTGATGTTCATCTTATATCCTCCTTTCAAGACACTGTCCATTCCATTCAACTGCTCTTCCAAGTCCTTTGCTGTCTCTGACAGAATTACAATGTCATCAGCGAACCTCAAAGTTTTTATTTCTTCTCCATGAATTTTAATACCTACTCCGAATTTTTCTTTTGTTTCCTTTACTGCTTGCTCAATATACAGATTGAACAACATCGGGGAGAGGCTACAACCCTGTCTTACTCCCTTCCCAACCACTGCTTCCCTTTCATGCCCCTCGACTCTTATAACTGCCATCTGGTTTCTGTACAAATTGTAAATAGTCTTTCGCTTCCTGTATTTTACCCCTGCCACCTTTAGAATTTGAAAGAGAGTATTCCAGTCAACATTGTCAAAAGCTTTCTCTAAGTCTACAAATGCTAGAAACGTAGGTTTGCCTTTCCTTAATCTTTCTTCTAAGATAAGTCGTAAGGTCAGTATTGCCTCACGTGTTCCAGTGTTTCTACGGAATCCAAACTGATCTTCCCCGAGGTTGGCTTCTACTAGTTTTTCCATTCGTCTGTAAAGAATTCGTGTTAGTATTTTGCAGCTGTGACTTATTAAACTGATAGTTCGGTAATTTTCACATCTGTCAACACCTGCTTTCTTTGGGATTGGAATTATTATATTCTTCTTGAAGTCTGAGGGTATTTCGCCTGTTTCATACATCTTGCTCACCAGATGGTAGAGTTTTGTCAGGACTGGCTCTCCCAAGGCCGTCAGTAGTTCCAATGGAATATTGTCTACTCCGGGGGCCTTGTTTCGACTCAGGTCTTTCAGTGCTCTGTCAAACTCTTCACGCAGTATCATATCTCCCATTTCATCTTCATCTACATCCTCTTCCATTTCCATAATATTGTTCTCAAGTACATCGCCCTTGTATAGCCCCTCTATATACTCCTTCCACCTTTCTGCTTTCCCTTCTTTGCTTAGAACTGGGTTTCCATCTGAGCTCTTGATATTCATACAAGTCGTTCTCTTATCTCCAAAGGTCTCTTTAATTTTCCTGTAGGCGGTATCTATCTTACCCCTAGTGAGATAGGCCTCTATATCCTTACATTTGTCCTCTAGCCATCCCTGCTTAGCCATTTTGCACTTCCTGTCGATCTCATTTTTGAGACGTTTGTATTCCTTTTTGCCTGTTTCACTTACTGCATTTTTATATTTTCTCCTTTCATCAATTAAATTCAATATTTCTTCTGTTACCCAAGGATTTCTACTAGCCCTCGTCTTTTTACCTACTTGATCCTCTGCTGCTGTCACTACTTCATCCCTCAAAGCTACCCATTCTTCTTCTACTGTATTCATTTCCCCCATTCCTGTCAATTGCTCCCTTATGCTCTCCCTGAATCTCTGTACAACCTCTGGTTCTTTTAGTTTATCCAGGTCCCATCTCCTTAAATTCCCACCTTTTTGCAGTTTCTTCAGTTTTAATCTACAGGTCATAACCAATAGGTTGTGGTCAGAGTCCACATCTGCCCCTGGAAATGTCTTACAATTTAAAACCTGGTTCCTAAATCTCTGTCTTACCATTATATAATCTATCTGATACCTTTTAGTATCTCCAGGGTTCTTCCATGTATACAACCTTCTTTCATGATTCTTAAACCAAGTGTTAGCTATGATTATGTTGTGCTCTGTGCAAAATTCTACCAGGCGGCTTCCTCTTTCATTTCTGTCCCCCAATCCATATTCACCTACTATGTTTCCTTCTCTCCCTTTTCCTACACTCGAATTCCAGTCACCCATGACTATTAAATTTTCGTCTCCCTTCACAATCTGAATAATTTCTTTTATTTCATCATACATTTCTTCAATTTCTTCGTCATCTGCAGAGCTAGTTGGCATATAAACTTGTACTACTGTAGTAGGTGTGGGCTTCGTATCTATCTTGGCCACAATAATGCGTTCACTATGCTGTTTGTAGTAGCTTACCCGCATTCCTATTTTCCTATTCATTATTAAACCTACTCCTGCATTACCCCTATTTGATTTTGTGTTTATAACCCTGTAGTCACCTGACCAGAAGTCTTGTTCCTCCTGCCACCGAACTTCACTAATTCCCACTATATCTAACTTCAACCTATCCATTTCCCTTTTTAAATTTTCTAACCTACCTGCCTGATTAAGGGATCTGACATTCCACGCTCCGATCCGTAGAACGCCAGTTTTCTTTCTCCTGATAACGACGTCCTCTTGAGTAGTCCCCGCCCGGAGATCCGAATGGGGGACTATTTTACCTCCGGAATATTTTACCCAAGAGGACGCCATCATCATGTAATCATACAGATATAACTATATAACAGAAAAATCATAGAGTTTCAGATTTTTACTTCAAGTGGCAAATGTGAACACCATGAGCTTTAATTGACGATCGACACTAGTATTACGTAAAGGGGATGTAACAGATGAGACTTCTGCAGTTCTGAGTGAAGCCTTATGCGCTCAAAAATGCGGCATCGCGTGCGTTCATTACCTTGTCGGTGTTCGTCAGGGGGCGGCGGCCGGCGCAGCTCCGTCCAGCTCGCCCTCTCGGAAGCAACTCTCCTCCTAACTTCTCCTTACTACAATTTACCGAAGTTGGTTAAAAAAAAGGTATCTGGCTGTGTTTTCATCTGTCCAATCAGGGTCTCAATGTTAACCTTAAGCTCCACCTACAGAAATTCTGTCTATCCAATGAGAAACGTTATACTTTTCGTGGTGGTGCAATGTTTTTAAAGTTTGCAACGTAACACAGACGCGAAAAAGTCTCACGCTAAAACTTGCAGCTGGTGTGGTCCTTTTAGCGTTATCGTAAGATCTATACTGTTCTTCTGGAGGGCTCAATCTTTTAACATGGGCTGGAGGTGGTCCTGATGTAACAGAGACGCGAAAAAGTCTCACGCTAAAACTTGCGGGTGGTGTGGCCCTTTTTGTGTTATCGTAAGATCTATACTGTTCTTCTGGAGGGCTCTAGCTTTTAACATGGGCTGGGGGGGGCGGTCCTAACGTAACAGAGACCCGAAAAAGTCTCACGCTAAAAACTTACGGTTGGTGTGCTCGTAGCGATTAGCTGGCGACGTCGGTGTCAGTCCCTTATCGTAGGGCCTTCTCGCATAACACGGTTCTGCTCTCGGCTTCTGTTCTCGTTTCTCCCCTCGGAACTGCGTCTGTCTCACGGTGGGAAGGTATGACATGCATTTAGGCATTCTTGTGTTAGTCTGTGGTATTCCATTTGCTCACTCGTTACTCGTATTACTTTGGTTAATTTAATGTCACGATTTATTCGGAGCTATGTGACATACTACTGGATTTGCTTATCATGTCAGGGTTTTCATGGAAGGTGTTGGATTTGTCTGACACCTTACAACATCTGCATCTACATCTACATCTACATCTACATGATTACTCTGCAATTCACATTTAAGTGCTTGGCAGAGGGTTCATCGAACCACAATCATACTATCTCTCTACCATTCCACTCCCGAACAGCGCGCGGGAAAAACGAACACCTAAACCTTTCTGTTCGAGCTCTGATTTCTCTTATTTTATTTTGATGATCATTCCTACCTATGTAGGGTGGGCTCAACAAAATATTTTCGCATTCGGAAGAGAAAGTTGGTGACTGAAATTTCGTAAATGGATCTCGCCGCGACGAAAAACGTCTTTGCTTTAATGACTTCCATCCGAACTCGCGTATCATATCTGCCACACTCTCTCCCCTATTACGTGATAATACAAAACGAGCTGCCCTTTTTTGCACCCTTTCGATGTCCTCCGTCAATTCCACCTGCTAAGGATCCCACACCGCGCAGCAATATTCTAACAGAGGACGAACGAGTGTAGTGCAAGCTGTCTCTTTAGTGGACTTGTTGCATCTTCTAAGTGTCCTGCCAATGAAACGCAACCTTTGGCTCGACTTCCCCACAATATTATCTATGTGGTCTTTCCATCTAAAGTTGTTCGTAATTTTAGCACCCAGGTACTTAGTTGAATTGACAGCCTTGAGAATTGTACTATTTATCGAGTAATCGAATTCCAACGGATTTCTTTTGGAACTCATGTGGATCACCTCACACTTTTCGTTATTTAGCGTCAACTGCCACCTGCCACCATACAGCAATCTTTTCTAAATCGCTTTGCAACTGATACTGGTCTTCGGATGACCTTACAAGACTGTAAATTACAGCATCATCTGCGAACAACCTAAGAGAACTGCTCAGATTGTCACCCAGGTCATTTATATAGATCAGGAACAGCAGAGGTTCCAGGACGCTTCCCTGGGGAACACCTGATATCACTTCAGTTTTACTCGATGATTTGCCGTCTATTACTACGAACTGCGACCTTCCTGACAGGAAATCACAAATCCAGTCGCACAACTGAGACGATACCCCATAGGCCCGCAGCTTGATTAGATGTCGCTTGTGAGGAACGGTGTCAAAAGCTTTCCGGAAATCTAGAAATACGAAGTCAACTTGAGATCCCCTGTCGATAGCGGCCATTACTTCGTGCGAATAAAGAGCTAGCTGCGTTGTGCAAGAACGATGTTTTCTGAAACCATGCTGATTACGTATCAATAGATCGTTCCCTTCGAGCTGATTCATAATGTTTGAATACAGTATATGCTCCAAAACCCTACTGCAAACCGACGTCAATGATATAGGTCTGTAGTTCAATGGATTACTCCTACTACCCTTCTTAAACACTGGTGCGACCTGCGCAATTTTCCAATCTGTAGGTATAGATCTATCGGTGAGCGAGCGGTTGTATATGATTGCTAAGTAGGGAGCTATTGTATCAGCGTAATCTGAAAGGAACCTAATCGGTATACAATCTGGACCTGAAGACTTGCCCGTATCAAACGATTTGAGTTGCTTCGCAACCCCTAAGGTATCTACTTCTAAGAAACTCATGCTAGCAGCTGTTCGCGTTTCAAATTCTGGAATATTCCATTCGTCTTCCCTGGTGAAGGAATTTCGGAAAACTGCGCTCAATAACTCCGCTTTAGCGGCACAGTCGTCGGTAACAGTATCATCGGCACTGCGCAGCGAAGGTAATGACTGCATCTTGCCGCTTGTGTACTTTACATACGACCAGAATTTCTTCGGATTTGCTACCAAATTTCGAGACAATGTTTCGTTGTGGAACCTATTAAAGGCATCTCGCAATGAAGTCCGTGCCAAATTTCGCGCGTCTGTAAATTTTAGCCAATCTTCGGGATTTCGCGTTCTTCTGAACTTCGCGTAATTTTTCCGTTGCCTCTACAACAGCGTTCTGACCTGTTTTGTGTACCATGGGGGATCAGTTCCATCTCTTAGCAATTTATGAGGTATGAATCTCTCAATTTCTGTTGCTACAATATCTTTGAATTTGAGCCACATCTCGTCTACATTTGCATAGTCAGTTCGGAAGGAATGGAGTTTGTCTCTTATGTAGACTACTGGAAGCGTTAGAAGCACCATCTTAACTTTACTCTATTTTTATTAATTCACTCCAAATCTTTCTGAACTGGCAAGGTAGACTTGGTCACAACTGGACCAAACTTCGCCATTGTGTGAAGCACGTGTTTGGCAGTTCTCAAGCATTCTATTAGTTTCCTCGTCGATTTAAAATTCATTGGAGGCCCATATTTGGTCAAAACTATTTCGATGCGATCAGTGACCTTGGTGATAAACATGAGGGAAACAACTTTTGGATGCGGCGGCTGTTATTCCTCATCGCTCCTGAAATTCTCTTTTCTGAGTGTAGCGCTCATTTCACCTCCTTATTGAGGTTCTCCTTTTTCTAAAAATATTGACTGTAGGTATTCGAGTTCTTCTTGTACATAAACTGGCTCGTATAATGTATGAGTCCTATACATCACGGTTTCAATTAAACATCTTTTTTGTGGTAAGTGATGATCAGATTCCTTGTGGGGGAAACGACCAATGTCTGTTGCTTTCCGTTGCACTTTATGGACTAAATTTCTGTCCCGACATTCCATTACTGATATACACATAAAATTATGTTGCCTGTTGCTCTCTTCCTCCATCGCAAATTGAATATTTGGGTTGACACTATTGACTTGCGTCTTGAGGACATACAAATCCATAAGTCAAAACTATAAAGGTATTATCCAAATATCGTGGTTATACGGAAAGGCAATGAAATTATACGCCATGACAATTTTAACAGAAAGTAAAAGGGAGCTAAACATTTGGATACCGATTATTTAGCAGGAGGGTAACGATTGTTTGTTTGTAATCGAGAACGATGTCACCAGGTATCTAATACGGTGAGTTACGCAATTTTCTTTTTCGTCACACAACTATAGATGCAGTACCAGTTACGGCGCTGGTTAATCACTTCTTGTTTTCTTATCAGAGTTTGTGAAGTCGAAGCAATTTTGTTAGGTAAAGAAGAATGAAGGTTCGGCAGCGATAAGGTCGTTGAAACAAGAATTTCAACTCTGCTACTGCCTCTCAATAATATCGATTAGTTTTATGATTTGATTGTTTTGAGATGTGGTGTCGACCAAGTAGTTCTTTGGTAGACATAGAGCATTCCATGTCTATACAACACTATTAACACACAACGGGCATATGGTTAGCTCTCATACTCTGACATGGGAGTGTAAGCAGGTGGCCAGAATCCAAGATGCAGACTGAGACTGATGTATACGGACTAAATTAAGAGACCGCATTGACGGTCTTAGGCAGAACTGAAAGCAGCAGGAGAGAATATCAGAGAATAGATAACAGATACTGCTATAAACCGGTCTTCAAACTGAAGCTTGCTGAAGGAGGCTGAATTTATATCGGACTAGTGTCTTAACTAGTCAACGGCCTTGCTGCACGGTAACAACGGTTCCCATCAGACCACCGAAGCTAAACACTGTCGGGTTTGGCTAGCACTTGGAAGGGTGACCCCCGCGTCTGCTGAGAGCTATCGGCAAGCGGGGTGCACTCAGCCCTTGTGAGGCCAATTGAGGAACTGCTAGACTGAGAATTAGCGGCTCACAGTAACTGACAATGGCGGGAGGGTTGTGTGCTGACCGCATGCTATGTCCACATCCAATGACGGTTGGTACCGTTGGGCCTTCCGAAGCCTGTTCGGACGGAGGTTAGACTGGGTTAGTCTCTTAACTTTTCTATGATATCAAGATTCTCATTACCCCATGACTCTCAGTTTAATCATTCTTACACATTCTTTGTAACACAATACCATCATTTTCACAGCCACTGGAATAACGATGACTCGTGCTAGATACCTTACGTATTCTATAGTCTGCAGCTGCTACAATGGACATCATACAGACAGTCGTTTTCACCTGTGATTAAGTTTCCAAAGCGTGTGGTTAACAATACAAGGAAAAGGGAAGATTAGGATTTAACGTGTCGCCAAGTCGAGGTGATTAGAGGTGAAACACGGAAGGAAATAGGCCATGTCCGTTTCAAAGGAACCATCTCAACACATAAGTGATCAGGGAAAGCAAGGAAACCGTGATGTGGACGTATTAGGAAGCACCTTTCTGCAGAATGCGATCCATTGCCTCAAAATATGCCGACCTCGCCCGGTGTTGTAATTTATGTAGACTCTATCGTTATTACCAATCCCACTGTGCACATAAGATGTCATCGCATGGCAGTTCGGCTGGTAACAACACAGTGACACTGTGCTCGGAGAAGATACATCTCTTTGTGCTGACATTGTTGAAATCAATATTTTTTATATACTGTTATCAAATATTTCTTTATAAAATCTTGTTATTAGTTTACGGAATCAAGTGTTTACAGAAACAACGTAATTAATTAACGTCTGCTCCGGCCGTAATGGTGAGTTCTGATTCTCGCTGTACAAAAAAATACAACCACTTCTCACTTTTGTTGTTTTACGAAATCTCCTCAAAACGTTTATGCTATTTGCATCTTGGGAAAAATTCATATACAATTAATAAACTGAAATTTTCCAGGGCAGGGGAGGTTGTGGAGAGCTATAGTTGAGAGAGTAGTTTGATTCAAAGCTTGATTAATAAATGAAACAAATATTATGACTTCTCATGGTATTCCATGAACCATTTTGTATGCGACAAGGCCTGATGAAAAGCAACACTGATCTAAGAGCGCTGCGTTATTTCCCATTAAAGTTACGGTTTGCGGATGATTTTACGAAAAATAGTCCGGTATTAGACTGTGTTGCGAAAGTGTGTATGTGTCTCCTGGAACAGTAAGCACAAAAGACTTCATTTATATTGCACTAGGTAAACGCTCGCACCTTCACTCGTGTAGACTGTATGGCTTGCAGAGAATCTATTTTTTATTTAAGAGAATTTTTATGATTTTCACAAATTGCAACACCTTCTAGGCTTTTCACGCTAATTAAAGCAATATAAGCGTGGTCTTTTCCAAGTGTACTTCTGACCAAAAATCGATTCTGGTAGCTGGAACCCAAAGTTTTGTTAATCATGCCATTTGATTACTTGTGGAAATATTTCGATAGCGACTTTCATCCCCTAATAAATATTTATTTCTATCTAACCGAGAAGTGAAATACCAATTTTCATAAATTTTACTTTAAACTTTTTACTGTAACTAAATATTGTCTTACAAATGTTCGTCCCCTATTGCAATCGCTTAGGGGTTGAATTTCCAGAAACACTGAAACTCGTATTTTTTTAAAATTTAACCGAGAAGTCAAATACCAGTTGTTGCAGATGTAGCCTTAAAAACCCTTTAGTTCTGTAACAATTATTTAATTTCAAAAAAATTGTCGCCTACTGTTTTACCCCTAGTGACTCAATTTCCAAAAATGTTGAAGCACGTACTTTTTATTTTCTGACTAAGGAACCAAATACCAGTTTGAATAGTCCTAGCTTCAAAACTCCCTTAATAGCGAAATACTTTCAAAAAGTCATTCATCTCCTATTTCGCCCCATTAGGGGTTGAATTTCCGAAAACAGTGAATCACGTATTTTTTCGCCTCTAACCAAGAATCCAAACACCAGTTACAAAAACTTAGCTCTAAAATGCTTTTGTAATAAAATATTTTCATAAAAAAGTCTCATCCCCTATATCACCTTCTTAGGAGCTCAACACTGAAAAACATATTTTTTTTTATTTGTAACTGGGAAGTCAAATACCAATGTTCACAGATGTAGCTTTAAAAATACTTTAGTAGTTCACCCACTATTTCATCACCATATGGATAAATTTCCAAAAATGATGAGACACGTATTTCTTTATTTCTGACTGAGGAACTGTGTACCAATTTTCGTAGGTCTATCTTCAAAATTGCGTTAATAATGACATTTTTCAAAAAAGCCCTTCATCCCCAAATTCCCCTCTATATGGTTAGAACTTCAAAAAATCCCTTGTTAAACGATGCTTATGGTAAAGGATTCCTACCTTCTCCAAATTTCAAGTTTCTATCCTTAGAATTTTGGGCTGGGCGAAGATGATTCAATCAGTACGAAAGGCGGCTAGGACGTTGCCTTTCATAAATAGAGATGAAAGACATCTGTCTGGAAAAGCACCTTGCGATTTAGCATCGCACTTTCGTCTCGTTGTGTTCTTTAGAAGAGACTCGTTCGCCTGCTTGTTACTCAAACGGACTTAGTCATGAAACAGCCTTCTTATTGGATCTTCCTTCGTCGCAACACTGATCCCAAACAGTTTACAATAATTAATACACAGTCTTTCTTAAGGATCTGATTGCTCTGTCTTGAACTACTGAAGTACCCACCATCTGATTACATCGCTATCAAAGCATGAGACGGGAGCTCGCGATATAATCAAAGGCGATAGGGCACAAAGGCCAACAATTTACGTTAATGAATTAACGACGCTTTCTTTGGTGCTTTGCAAGTCATGATCATATCATCAAATTTTCCATTTACGTGATGAGTCACTTTTCTCAATAGGATAATGTAAAATAATTATCGCGAAGTAAATGCAGTTGGTACCGGGTATGTTTCTTTTCTTTTTTTCGTTGTGCAGATTATGAGAATGATACGAATTTAATTTTAGCAGTCTTCTTTTTCATTTGCGAATCTGAATGCTGAGGTCTGCTTGCTCATCTTCGTTTGTTAAATAAACAGCAAAAATACTTACCTTTCAGGGCAACGAAGATAAGATAGTTCGCGTTGTTGATCTCTCTTTCGGTGAGTGTCTTACATCTTTCCGAAGAAACAATACCAGTTCCGAACACCTCTGCTCCACTAACTGTTCTCTGGGATTTAACTGAAAAATAAACCATCTCTACAATGGGCAGGCTCCGTAACCTTTGGAGTAAGTATTAATAAGGTTAAGAATAAAAAATACATACGTCGTCTGAGTAACAATTCTTACTAGTGCTACAGTCGTCACATGAAAATGTAAAATCACTTGTTTCAAACGAACTTAGAAGATCAAGCGGGTTAACTAGTTATGCTGTAATGATTGCCATAAGTGGTTCTTTACCTGCTATAGCGGTATGCGATGTGAATGATATAAGAACAACACTAGGGTCAGGTAAATCACACCAAACAAGAATGTAAATAATTTTTCTGTGAAGTGCACGATAGTTTTGGGGTACAGTTTATACAAATATTTTTGTGAGTTGTAGTTTGTATAGAAGAATCATATCGCATTCTACTGAAAGCCGTTCTGGTAACGGAATTACATTGATATTCATATCATGTGGAGCTACTCTACGAATCCAGGCTCTGAATAGGGTCTATCTCCTTTTTCTTGTTTACATTATTGTTCTACCAGATGTTGCATTCTACGTGGTACTGAAGTTCTAGATAAGCTGACCGACGGACTGTTTTAATGTTGCTACTTTCATCATATCCATCTTTCCGGACGTAGCTTTCCTCATATGTCTGCTGTCAGATAGTTATAGTCCTGAATGTTTTACAATATCGAATAAATATATTTATTATTCGCAGAAGCCGAAATTTGTAACCATTGAAGGACGTCATTTTGCATTAGTTGTTTGTACATCAAGTCGAAGACTTGCCTTGAAATTTTTGTGCTCGTTAATGATGTCCATTCTTCAAAGAGTACGGAACACACGCCAGCATTACTCTGCATCGTCCTGTACCTTTAACCGCTGCTGCTTCAGAGTTTTTCAGTTTCAACAGCATTTCCAGCTGATACCTCAGATATGATCTTTGCCTAGTTTCTTCATGATGGACATCGTCACTGAAGTGACAAAGACAACACATTTTTCCTAGATCCAGTCGTTTTGTAGACACCTCTTCAAACAACTAGCCATTTTAAATGCTCCTTCAAAATATGAACAACCGATAATGAAATTTGTCATAATAATTCACCAGAATTTGAGAAGAACAGTGAGGTTCAACCCGAGAAGAAAAAATGACCTCTACTCCTCTATTCTGCCAATGGCACAGCAGATTTTAAATTCAGTGTAATATAATTTCTTCTGAACAACCACTTCTATTCCAGGGACGATTTTTTAATTAAAAACTGGCGTGTGTAACTGAAAAAAACTAGATTTGTTTTTATCAATAATTACATGAGTAGTATTAAGGACTAATTCATTCATTCGTAGTAATCTGCATGTGGCCAGCATGTAATCGTGCTCACAAGCAAATCTCATATACGTAGTCTGTGCATTGGCTCGTTCCTCATTTCGATGAGAATCGTGCAGTTGATCTACGGAACAAGTAATTAACTAATTAAGTAACCAACTATCCGTGGTTACCGCGAAGTTACATTTCAGTATTACCCACTAAAACAGTTTACTACCTCTGACTGCGCAAATAAATATCTCAGATATCCAGAAATATCTAAATCCAGTCTATAGATTTATTATTACTGCTAACTTTAACCTCATGATAACTACGGGGCACATTTTCTGATATTTTGTTGCTGCATCAGTTGGCGATTTTCAAGAAATGCCAGAAGTAATTCTTCTCGACATCATTTACGGAGACTGAAAGACGTTACCTTCAATGCCTTTGATGTAAAACGCCAATGGAAATTATCCAAGCAAACTACATAGAGCCACGCTTAACTTGCTCATTACTATGCTGTAATACACCAGTTACTATGCATTTTTTTCCTACCTGTCAATCCACAGAGCCAGAATAATAAAGACGGCACTAGTCCTCCAGCAAATGAAAACAATCCTGTTGGTATTTTTCATCAGACTGAACTGACCATCAAATGAAACATTCATTGGGAAGATATGCAGAGGTAGCGCTGAACGAAAAGCAATATGGTGTTGGCCAAAATTAGTTAGCTTCTAAAACGCAGAGCAGTGGATAAGCAGGAAAAAGAGGGGTGCACTATGTCGCATGGTACGCAACCTGGAAAAACACAGAAACTATCTCGATTCCTTTAAAAGAAAAATTAACACTCGCTGGCTTATGTGACACTGACGTGCATGATCCAGAGTTCGATGCACGCTACACCATAACGCTTGTGTATAGCTCGACGGTGGTCAGACACTTACGGCAGCATGCGATAGGTGCACCCAAGAGAAAAATCACTTTGTTCATTAAACAGTGTATAGTATTCTACAACTGGTAGAATTTGATAATTGCCTCAAAAAGAAAACTATCCAACGAACGACGACTTTATCTGATTGACAGAGAACCTGCCAGAAACAGCATACCGAAACAGTGAAAGGTAAACAAATATAACATCTATCTTTGACTTCCTTTCTAATGGTGTGGGCAAGGCGGTCCCTGAACCAGTACAATCCAGTAAGGGAAGAGAAAGTTCCATTCTGGAAATGCAGCTCAGTGCATGGAACGTATGTTCTAAGTACAGTCCATTAAGAATTCCACCTAAGGTTTATGTAACAAGAGGACACAAATACTTAGTTGCTACCAGTTAGCACCTTAGAGTGGGGCAAAAGAAATTGTTGTAAGCCTAACATACTGTTTGCTCTTCCGACTAAACGCGGCATGTTAGCGACCTGTAGGACAGGACAGAACACAGAATACGCTCGTAAGGTAGAAGAAAAACTGTTTTCGTAGGCGGAAGTGATTTAGTCTGCGTATTCATGGGTAAATTTGGATAGTGTGATCGCTGAAACCAAAGAGTTTAAGCTGTACTAACAGTACCTGAGGGAACGGGAAGGAGGGAATTTAATATTTGTATAAGATACAGTGGTGATTAAGATCACATACGCTGGAAAAGTAATACTATCGCTTCAGAAAATTAATACTTAACTGCCATGAGCAACATTGGCTAATTTGATTAATAAATTTATCGCACACCTGTTATGTATCTTCAGCGTACAAACTGTTTTCATGTCCAGACTGTCCACACTATAATCAGAAAATCAATAAGTCTTAAAGTACTTTTTCATGAAAGAATGGATATTCTTAATCGCACACTTGCCAATTTACTAAGATGAATTCCTCCGTAACTGAAAAAGCAGCGCGTCCACTGTCCAAAGTCCTCTGTACTCGTGTATGAAGAGAGCGTACCTGTTTCTCCCACGATCTCTTAAATCATACTGATTTTTACAGAGGCAAAAATTTCTCGAGAGCCCTACGACAGGTCGGCTTCAACACGCAGACATGTGGGAAATACGCTACATCACGCAATCATAAAAAAAAAAACACTAGGATCACGTCCTCTTTGCTCCTGCTACCTTATTAGATCTAACGGTCTTGTGACGTGTGGTTGGTATCGGTCACTATGGCAAATTACGTTGTGTACTCTGCTCAGGAAAGAAATTACGAGGAAACCCGTAACGTCTTGTCCAACTCTCTTTTATGTTCCTGTCCTTAGGTTAGTTAGGTTTAAGTAGTTCTAAGTTCTAGGGGACTGATGACCTCAGAAGTTAAGTCCCATAGTGCTCAGAGTAATTTTTTGTGATTACGTATGACGGTAGAAACACCTCGTGGTTATTCCACGCACCCTGACTGCAGATTTGTCCGTCAATCTGGTTATTCGGCCTGTTGCGCTGCCGTAAAGAGTGTCGAAGGTTGCCTTGGCATGCTCAATCACCGGCCCTTTCTCCAGTCCAGCAAATATTAGACATCATCTGACGGCAACACCAGCGTCATCCACGAACAGCATTAATTATCCCTGTATTGCATTCAACATTCTGACGGTATCAGCATTTCACATTTACAATGGCTTATCTCGCACTAACATTAATTTGTAATCTTGCAATGTTAATCACTCACATATGTTACCTAGACAAATTTATTCTCAAAATTTCATTACTCTACATTAATTATTTTTTGGTGTTTCGATTTTTTGTGTCGTGTGTAATGAGAACTGACACTTTCCAGATTTTTCTGTAGTTTTATTCTGATCGTTCCACTATCATTACCTATTTTCTTCAGTATCTGCACAACGTTGTTGTTAAACTGCTGCAGAGCCCTCTGCGTCGCTGTTTGCCTCTGGCGAAGTCCCTTATCTGAATCGTTAGTTACAGACGTTGCTTGATACAGCAAGAGCGATGCCGTGGTTGCCAATTTTCGAACATTTATGATTTCTGAGTTCTCCCTGACTAATATCTTTGATTTCTGTTGTTGCAGCTGGACTTCTGGACTCAGCCCATTGCAATTTCGCGACCAGTGGACGTTATGGTGCCCCCTGAACTGCAGGAACGAATAACGGAAACATTTAACGGATATGCCATGCCCTACAGCATCTTTATTGACGACGTACAAAGGTAAGCCCTGCTATTTAACTGCGAAACGTTGCTAAGAAGTACTACATTATATTAAAAAGGTTCTTCATAATTGAATATTACTTACGTTGAATTGTTTTAAGTAA
Source organism: Schistocerca serialis cubense (assembly GCF_023864345.2). NCBI lineage: Eukaryota > Metazoa > Arthropoda > Insecta > Orthoptera > Acrididae > Schistocerca > Schistocerca serialis. The sequence continues at coordinate 833,494,170 of NC_064638.1, read as the reverse complement.
CTGCATATGAAGTGAAGAATACCTGCAACGAGAAAGAAACTGTCCGTATACGTTTCATAATTTTTTTTGTGCGTGGAGACAAATGAAAGAGAACTACTTATCTAAACACATCGAACAAGTCAAGATAACTAGTCGAAAAATTAGGACACCGCATAATACCCTGGATGACATGTGCATTGGTTTCCACTGTCATGTCTGTGTTGGGTGTATTGAATTATACGCTTTTGCTGGGACAATGTAATGCAAGAGGCAAAAATTTATGAGCTAGGTAATACTTATACATGCCGTACAATCGCACATATAAATTAACGAACACATTCCATAGAAGAACTCTGTTTCTTCACAAATGTCATTTACCTAGAAGACATTTTGTCCATTCATGAATTAGCACTGTCTAATCGCTTATATTGCCATTCTCCGCAGTTTTTCCTTATGGTAGCATTAGAAACACCATTTTTGTAACCGATTAATATCCTACAGCGTGGTCTGTCCTAATAATCATTTCTCAGAGCAGTTCCTTCAGGACCCAGTTAGTCGCTTCTCGTTCACAAAAAGAACTATTTTAGAAAGGGCATAGCGAAAGCGAGTGGGAGCATTTGGGAGGAGATATCAGTTCGGACTTGCGCTTGACAACCGAAGGAAACCTCCTTAAAACCTTGGTGGGAACTGAGACGCTGGAACTATCATCAATTAGTTGTGCTCACCTACTGTTCTCTATCTCACTATGAGAAAAAATATTATAGAACTTATCTGTTCTAGTGTTCATCTGACGCGATGTAATCCTTGTTTCTGTCCAGACTGATCGACAACGAGTCATCGCACCGGCAGCGCGCCGCTGGCTTCGACTGGACTGACTACTATCCGCTGGAGAACGTGAGTACCACCGTGCCTCCATAGAAACACAGGGATTCTTGAGAAGGCACCTCACTTACAAGTCACCCTGGAGCTGAGCTTCTCAGCTGCATTCCGTTCAGTTGGTTTCTGTAGTATTTATTGCCCCACCCTTACATGACAATGCAAACGTTGGTTGGCACAGATGTGGCAGACACTGAGAGCAGAGAATTCGTTGTACGTCTCTGGCAACACTAACAATGCATGTGGAAAACAGCACAAAATAATCTAAGAATGTAACTATCAGGGATCCTTCAGCGTACGGGGCATGCTGAAAAATCTCGGAAAACTCTCCATCACTTGAAATTTGCTTATAAAACAGTCAATAAAATTTTTGTCCAAAATGACTGTACAGAATGAGGAGGAGGCTTCTTCTGTTTTTAACAGGCACAGGGTGTTATTTTGTCCAGTTCTAGAGGATGTCCCAGGAAGAATGGTCAATAGTCAGGGTACAGGAATGATCATTTTAGGCAAAAACTTCATACGAACGTATAATCTATCCCGAATGGTTTCCGAGATAGAACACTTGTAATGTACATTGTTATTAATTTTCTGTGTTATTCAATACATAGGTTTAGACAAATACAACAGTTAGTAAACATTGCAATTTTACAAAGTATCAATTGAAAAAGACCTATATTTAACACATTCATCTGTAAGCATTACCTTATACTCACATCACAGCTTTTGTACTGTTCAGAATAAATATTCGAATATGCCACCGTCAAGTTCAATGCAATTTTAGGCTCTTGGAAGAACATCTTGTGTTGCTTGTCTGAGAACTTCTGCAAGTTCGCTAAGGGCAACAGCGTCCATGATGTGACCAAGCGATTCAACTCACTTATACGCCTTTCGTTTGTGCAACTCATACTTCATCCAACCCCATAAACAAAAATCTAATGGCGTAAGGTCTGGCGGCCTTGGTGGCCAGTTAATTGTACTATCACAAATAAACAAGTGATTAGCGTTAAGTGCGTTTGAGATATTCCCTCACACCTCTGATATTATGAGGAAGGGCTCGGTCGTGTTTGAAGTACCTTGCAGACAGCATGGCGAAAGAATGTCATCAAGACGTTCAGCAAGCGAATTTTCCAAAAAGTGCAAGTAATTCTGTCCCAAGATTCGTCGTTCTAAAATGACTGGACCTATCAAAATGTTACGGATCATGCAGCACCAAACATTGATCATAAAACGAACTTGCAAATTAGTTTCCATGTACTCTCTGGATTTTCTTGCGACCATCGACGAATCATCTCATTCGGCGTAAACATGACTTCATCTGTGAATAGTATAAATTGAAAAAAAAGATTGTCATTTATCTAGTCACAAAATTCAAGTCGTGTGGCATTTCACGAATTTGAAGACTGTAGACACTTTGTTTACTAAATAGGTGCAAGTTTTCCGCATGTAATGTTCGCCGTACAGGTGTTCAAAAATGATTCAAATGGCTCCAAGCACTATGGGACTTAACATCTGAGGTCACCAGTCCCTAGACTTAGAACTACTTAAACCTAACTAACCTAAGGACATTACACACATCCATGCCCGAGGCAGGATTCGAACCTGCGAGCGTAGCAGCAGCTCGGTTCCAGACTGAAGCGCCTAGAACCGCCCGGCCACAGCGGCCGGGTACACGTGTTCGTGGGACAGTGATATACGCAGAAAGTTGTCGTGTACTGGTAGTGGGACTACGCTGCAGCATTGCAACATTGTGTTGCTGTTCCTGCGCGGGTTGCTGAACTAGACGTTAAGAAGAAAAATAAGGACTTGGAAGAATACTTGTTTACCGCCATGTGCTGAAAACTCTGGTAACACACTACGATCAGGAATTCGACGTGTCGGAAAGCGCCGACTATATTCTTCGACAATAGCAGTAGAACTGCCATCGCAGAAGCCCTAAATATCACCATATCTGCATATCCTGCATTTGTATAGATGTGTGGAATTTTAGTCAGCGCGAGTACATTGTTAACCGATGCATCTCTCTGGCACACTCCCAAGGCCTCGCATTTCTCTGTTCACAACACACCATGGACAACTGCGCGTTCAACGGGCCACTTTAATAGCAGGAACACATCAAGAACAAGCAGGCTGAAAGCAACGAAGTAGGTTGGGTTAAAATGAAACGTCGAAGACGTGACTGGGTAAGACACATACGTGTGCGCCACTAGCCCTTAAGGGGCTCCGGAACGCCCTATACTTGCAATGTTAAAATAACGCTTATAAATTACATCTTTCCTCACAACGTATTTGAGGTAGGAAGTTGAACTTTTTGCAGATTATTTATTGGAATATGGGCTATACCTTAACACAGGGATTTTACAAAATTTTAGTTCAGTTATTAAAGATGATTTTTTTTCAATTGTAATGAAAATTCACAAAAAATTTTTGCAATTTTTTATTTATATATTCAAAAATATACAGTTTTTTGAAAAAAGGCTGTGTTAAATTATGCAGAAGGTACTGTGTAACATTTACTGAAAGTTTGAAACAAATATGCTTGGAAGATCCCTAGAAAACATGTAATTAGTATGAGAAAATAAAAGTTTTGGGAATCGAGCGACAAAGATTGGATTAACTTTTTAGTGCATTCCAGGTCCATAGGATGGATTATCTTCATCCTCTGCAAACTCCTCCTCCAGCTTCCTCTTGTTCCTCCTCCTGTTTACTCTTGCTTGTATTTCTAGACTCTTTACAGCCCTGTCTGCAGCCCGAAGGCGTTCCTTGTTAGCAAGCATCGCTCGTTGTTGTGTTCGTAGATTTTGCTACCATTTTCTTCAGTTGCAGTTACTGCAACACTGTTCCAAAAGGTGGTCATGTATGAACACTTATCACATTTCAGTTGTATTTCACTAGCAAGTCCTACGTGCTTTATTATGGAGAGTTCCAGACCAACTTCACTACAATGAATACATCTTACACAGTTTGAAAAAATTCCTTTGAGAACCGACATATCAAATATTTCATTCACATCCGATTCGCCCATAAAACATTCATAGTTTTCACTCATTGAACCAAGCTTCTTCTGTGAAGTATTTTCTTTCCCACTTTGACTGCTATGGGCAGGTGTACTTTAGAGGTTAGGTTCACTCACTTGGTTATCGTCTTTGTTTACAGTAATAACACATACCTTTGGCTTTCCAACATTTCTCCTTTTCTTAAAAGCCTTCAGAGGATTTCTAATAACTTTATTTTTACTCATTATTATACTTCAACAAAACAGAGACTCAAGAAACAGAATTAATTACGAATATTTTCGGGATAACGACAGATTAAATAAACATGAAACAATCGACATCACACCAGCGATATATATTGAACCATCACAGGTTAGCCACAACACATACTTTATCTCACATCACTAAAATGTACCTGATGAACACGGACGTTAATAATAACACCATTTGACAGCAGTTTAACAGCGCCACAGTGGGTCACGCCCATGTAGAACACATTTCAAAAAAATTTTAAAAATAGTTGTAGTCTTCGGAATTGAATAAATTATATATCTATTAAAAGGTAATAGTCTGCAGATTCAGAAAACGCAAAAAAGTAAAAATTGAACTTTTCATGATTTTGAGCCTTTCCGGAGCCCCTTAAACAAATGTACACTAAATGTGTTCGATCTCGGAATCTATTCGGAGTAGTGCATATGTTCACATTAACTTTTTTGCTTCAAATGATCGTTCTTCTGATATCCGTGAACATTGGTCATGCCTCCTGAGACACCCTGCATTTTCTTCCGTTGGAAATTTTAGTGTAATATCGATTAATGATGGACGACATCTGATGTCTGTGATTTTAAATCTTTGTTTCGGAGTTTTGATTTACTTGAAGATTCTCATTCACAACGAAAATAAGTGACTACGATTATTTATGGCTTAGTAAACCTCTAAAGCAAAAAAAAGTTCCAGTATTCGACAACTGTACCAATCTTTGCTTTTGTAAATGATTTGACGTATGTGTACGCCTTTCTTCAAAGCTTATTTTTCTGAATGAAAAGTAGCAATCACCACATCATCATTTTGTTCTGTTGAACTGGGTAGCTGTAACCAAAGTGCAGCTACTCACAGAGGTCCAATGTGGGGTGTAATTAGGGTATGGCAGCGAAACTTGGTAGATGTACTAACGCGATAGTGCGGAACCGATGTACGCTGGAAAAAATTAATTACAATTTTGGCCATCTGGTGCAAATCTGGCGCTGTACAGTATCTTGTCAACGTATCCGGTGCAAATATTGAAAAAATTGTGTAAGCGGCAATTAATAATAAAATTAGCATTATGCCTTTCTCACTTGACCTTTTCTACCTATGTTCCGTTCTTAATTCATTATATATGCATACATTTCCATACGCCTTTCTCGCATTTACAGTGCCAGATTTGCATCTGGTGGCCAAAATTGGAACTAATTTGTTTCCAGCTCAAGTCAGCTCCGCATTAACGCATTAGACTTTATACGATAACCGAAATCCTCGTAGGACTTCTGTGAGTAGCTGCACTTTAATCATAACCACCCGGTATATTCCATCATTTTTTCCTCTTCTTATATATTTCTATACTCGAACAGAAAGTTTAAACTTCGAAATAGTATTGAATAAAGCCCAAAATTTCTTGGAGTTTGAATCTGAGTTTCTATCATCACATCTTCCACATGTTACTAACTCTTCCCGTAACACATTTCTTCTTTTACAAAATGTGTTACAGATGTGAGTCTGGCGTTCTTCCGAAAACAGTTTTCGCTTGCTTTCGAATGATGTACAAGATCTCTAATGTATCTCAAATTATTTTGGGTACCAAAATTCAGTTTCATTTGGGTCTTGCAAGCCACATAGAAGAAAAATAATACAGTTTTAGGCTTCCGTACACTTGCCTAAACGACAAGCGCCTAGAGATGTAGCTTTTCCCATTCCTATTTGGAAGGCAAAGCTGTTAATTGAGAACTGGTTGTGGTACATACCCCCTAAGAGCCTACTGCCAGACCCTACCGCCCTAATTACAGCGTTTAAATCAGTGGGTGCTGAACCCATCCACTGGAATCGACTAGTCGATCGCCATGGCTTTAGGAGTCAATCTTTCAAAACCTATGTCCGAATATGTTTAAGTGAACTGTTTTTGTAAAATAGTGTTCTGTTGACGACGAGTGTTTCACACGGTATTTAAAGGCGGTACAGTAAATCTGACAACACCGTCACCGCCTCTTTCGTCTCCATCTGCATTTCACCACTTTAAACGCTCATGCCATGTAACAGTCTTTTCTTCTATTTGGGGATATTACTACTAGGGAATTATAGCTTGGCAGAGAGCTAAGAGCAGGGGGAACGAGCTCCGAACCCAGTAGGCAACATAAATCTATTTTTCCGAGCTTCCACAAGAAGACGATGTGCATGACGAAGTTAATGATCTGTTAAATACTTTGTGTTATCGAATCTGAGAGGTCGGTTCATATTGATAAGAGAATAAGATCAGTCACAGCTGTATGTTTTGAGCTGGTTGTTTCATCTGGCATTTGTGACTTATGACACTTAAACTAAATGAGTTAAACAAAGAACTTCAGGGAAAAAAACAAACTGTCATAACTTTCATGGCTTCTATAACGTGTTTCTTGCAAAAACGTGAGGTTTGTATATCCTAATTAAAGAAATGTTAAACACTTTCCTCAAATACAGTCACAACTCTCGGATTAGCAAGCATCATTGGATCAATAAGCTGCTAAAAGGTATATGGCCAAGTTAACAGCACTGAAGTCAGTTTGAAAACTGACTATCAAAGGAATAGATCCGGTAATGGCTTTCATAGCTCAACCTTTCGAAAAAGTGGATGTGCCAGATATTTCAAGTAAAATGAGTAGTCTCTTCTCTTGTTGTGAGCCTGACCCAGAAATAATTTGTTCAGAATGATATCTACTTAAAGACACAGTAGAATGAAGAAAACTTTTGGAAATTAGTTAATGTATTGTTTTTTGGATGAACTGATCCATGTTAGGTAGCGTTTACAACGATGAACATAGTGAAATATAAGTGTACAAATGAACTGTCTGGTCTTTATCTTTCACAATGTGTCAAGCTGGCGTTGACAGATTATTGTTTTATGCTTAAACCTTAACGCATTTTTAAGCCAGTAGTTCTCTAAATGGATTAAATTGCATATAGTAGATCTCAAGCCTAAAATGTTTGAGCACTCCTTGTTTGGATACTACTGAGGCTTGTTATGAACGGTCACCATCTGCCATCCATGGCCACGCTGTTAACTCGTCCAGCTGACACAGTCCTCTCCTCCCGTCCCGACCAGCCTGCCCGCACCTCAGCTTTGCTGACATGGGGTCCGTGAGGGATGTCATGTCCTCACGTCTGTGCAGTACACATCTTGGTGAGTGTTACGCGATATGCAGTTCCAAAATGTTGCGTCACTGGAGCAGAACAATTACTGAGTGCTTGTCGCGTGACCTTTTGCAGGTGTACTCGTGGCTGGACTCCCTGGTCGAGCAGTACCCCGGCGTGGTGTCCTCCGTGGCGATCGGCAGCACGTTCGAGGGACGCGAGCAGCGCGGCGTCAAGATCTCCTTCGGCGACGGCAAACCCGTCGTCTTCCTCGAGTCAGGTTAGTCATGCTCACATGGAAGCGCTGTGTGCAGAGAAGAGGTACCATTAAAATTATGTTTACATTAATATCGTGTTGAAACTAAAGTGACAACAGGTAGTCTCTTTCTCTTTGCCGTAGTCAGATAAGATCATGACTAGTGATGTTTACTTTTCGTGCTGCTCACTGCTTCAACATGTCTTTTGTTTGGACGCCATATCTGTGGCTTCTGCGACCGATGGGCCAATTGTGTAGGATATACATTCCGTGAATGTGATGAGTGCAGGTAATACGTAGTGTTACAGTGGTTGTAAAAAATGAAGAAGTGTGTGTTTGAACAGAAATACAGACGGTAGCCAAATCTGCAGCATGATGCGCTGTTGCATTTGACAAGTGACGGTTCCTGTGAAATGTCCTCAATAGGCTGCAAGTGTTAGTCGAGACAAGTGAATTCGAACCTGGGCAAATTATTGGCGCTTGTGTGATGGGTGCTTCCGGAACCAAGGTATCCGAAATGTTTGGTGTTTCGAGATCCACCGTATCGAAAATTTATACCACATACAGGGAAAAGATAAAAACATCATTTGCTAACTCACAACATGGAGGAAAATATATATTGAGCGATCATGATGGACGGTCATAGAAAATCATTGCGAAGAAAACGAAGAGGACTACAGCTGCGAAAGTCACTGCAGAACCCTGTCAGCACCAAAGCAACAAGAAGGGAACTCCATAACCAGGGAACGCAGGATGAGCTGGAACTCTAAAACCACTCATCAGTAATGCAAAAGTTCGTAATAGGAAAACGGGGTGTCGCAGCCATAAAACTTGGGCTATGGAGCAATGAAAAAAAGTCATGTGGTTGGTTGAGTCTTGTTGCACATTATTTCCAACTTCCGGTGGAATTTAGGCCCCAGCAGTGAAACATGACGGCGGTTCGGTGATCATTTGGATATCTATATCGTGGTATTCACGGTCCCCGTAATTACTCTGCAATGTCGCATTACTGTCGAGAATTACTTGATTATTTTAGCTGATTCGGTCGAGCCCATGTACAGAGTTGGTTCACTAATGGCGTTGCTGTGTTCCAAGACGACAAGGCCCTGTTCACACAGATCGCATCGCCCAGAACTGGTTTTGCGAATTCGAGAATGAATTGTCACATATCCCCTGGCCACTACAGTAACCATACCTCAATTTTATTGAGCCGCTGTGGTCTACTTTGGAGAGAAGGGTGTTTCGTCGCTTCTTCCCCCATGATCCTCACCTGAAGTTCCCACTATTTTGCCGGAAGTGAGATACAAGAGTCCTTTGTAAATCACAGAGGACATTTGTTTATCGATCCTGAGGCGACTTGAAGCGGTTTTGAATGCCAGCGGTTTTCCGACATCATATTATGCTTTGTAAGGTGCTGTGGTTTGGTGTGTTCATTTTTTTCTCTAGCACCTGCAACTTTGCTTTGAAGCCAATAACGAGTGAGTAGAAGGAGGGTGAAACCTGGTTTGGGCACGTATCCTATTTCCCTTAAAAAGCGGTTGGAGTCACTCAATAGTGTCAAATACGCTCACTCCATGAGACACTGCGAAGAGGTTCGGAATTATCCCAGAGGATAGGTACAGTGTCTAGGGATTAGCTACTGTACACCGCTGATCTACACGTGAGGATCTGCTATTCGAGAGCCATTGCACAAGTGGGCGTTTGCGAACTCGCCTGCGGAAACGAGTAGGACGTGTAATGAAATTTAGCTTTATTCCTAGAGTATACAACTGATGTCTTAATCTGGTCATAAATATCCATTTCTCTAATTCGTTTCAAAACAGAAATCTGGACAGTGATGAGAGGGGGGAGGGGGAGAGGAGGTCCTCCATCCACGAAACGTTGACGATAAAAATTCTTAGTTTCGGTTACGCATGTATAATCAGCAGTGTTTCTTTTAGGAAAAAAAATCTCTTATTGCAATACGTAATACTCTAAAACGGGTGAGAACTTCTCTTATGACTGAGAAATTCAAAAAGAATCAAGACTTCTGCTTTCTTAATAACAGACTCAAATAAAGCTGACCACGTAGGGACAATTTGAAGGTCTGGTTTTTACAAGAATCTTGTCTTATTGAAACATATCACAACACAGTAAAACACTTTTATGAACTCACAATTTTCCATTAACATACAGTTCAGTGGCTGCCTGTCTCAATGTTAGGTTGCGGGATAGAACACGATTTAGATATTCAAGACATGGCTAGACCTGCGTCAATCAGTAGAATAAAAAATCTCAACTCTCTGAAACGCAAAAGTTGCCTTTGCAGCTACTAAAATCTCTGCTTTTTGGTATAAAATCAGGTTAATGGCTCTGAGCACTATGGTCCAAATGGCTCTGAGCACTATGGGACTTAACATCTATGGTCATCAGTCCCCAAGAACTTAGAACTACTTAAACCTAATTAACCTAAGGACATCACACAACACCCAGTCATCACGAGGCAGAGAAAATCCCTGACCCCGCCGGGAATCGAACCCGGGAACCCGGGCGCGGGAAGCGAGAACGCTACCGCACGACCACGAGCTGCGGACAAAATCATGTTTTTTAACGATATGTAATTCAAGTAAGTGAAGTATCGTTTTCTGTCAGTGGGTCGAATCTCGCAGCATTCTCGACGTATTGCAAACTAAGAGGAAGTTTGTCACAGGCCATCAAAAGATCCGAGCATTTCTCAAAAGTGCCGCTTATGCAAGCATCGTCTTTCCTTTGTAGGCAACATTTCCTACTACCATTTGTTATAATTTATGAATTTTTTACAAATCATTTTCAAATGAGGACTTATTTCGACACTGTTACGACATACAAACGTCATTGTACGCTACGAAGGCCGAATGGCGATCAAAGAGTATTACTACAAACTCTGTCTTTTGTAGTGAACCCTGAACTTACAACGTTTTGAGTAATATTGGATGACAAGGCACAAACGGCTTTCTTGCTACAGCTAAAATAACAACTGTAACAATCAGAATTCCTGCTGCTATAAATTCCTTAGATTGTTTTGAAATCCGGAATTTGCTCATTTCCGTCGTACAATAAAGTTATAGTTATCCTAGCAGAGCCCAAACAGCTGGGCCATTTCAGGCTATCTTCTCCGAAAAGTTTTATTGCGATGGTCTGAGCAGTACTTGCTAAGTATGGTAGTGCAACAACCGTGTTGTGTGATTTTCTAATACAGAACACAGATCTAGTGGCTCTTTTACTGCAGCCAATGTAGAGATTATACATTCGATTTGATACTGTCTTGAGCTTTGCCTGCGAATTGAACAACTACATAGATGAGTTAATGTTGAAAATGATGACTGCTCTGCATTCACAACAACACCTTCATATTTACGTTGTTGTGGTCTTCAGTCCTGAAACTGGTTTGATGCAGCTCTCCATGCTACTCTATCCTGTGCAAGCTTCTTCATCTCCCAGTACCTACTGCAACCTACATCCTTCTGAATCTGTTCAGTATATTCATCTCTTGGTCTCCCTCTACGATTTTTACCCTCCACGCTGCCCTCCAATGCTAAATTTGTGATCCCTTGATGCCTCAGAACATGTCCTAGCAACCGATCCCTTCTTCTAGTCAAGTTGTGCCGCAAACTTCTCTTCTCCCCAATCCTATTCAATACTTCCTCATTAGTTATGTGATCTACCTACCTAATCTTCAGCATTCTTCTGTAGCACCACATTTCAAAAGCTTCTATTCTCTTCTTGTCCAAACTATTTATCGTCCATGTTTCACTTCCATACATGGCTACACTCCATACAAATACTCTCAGAAACGACTTCCTGACACTTAAACCCATACTCGATGTTAACAAATTTCTCTTCTTCAGAAATGCTTCCCTTGCCATTGCCAGTCTACATTTTATATCCCCTCTACTTCGACCATCATCAGTTATTTTTCTCCCCAAATAGCAAAACTCCTTTACTACTTTAAGTGTCTCATTTCCTAATCTAATTCCCTCAGCATCACCCGACTTAATTCGACTACATTCCATGGTCCTCGTTTTACTTTTGATGATGTTCATCTTATATCCTCCTTTCAAGACACTATCCATTCTGTTCAACTGCTCTTCCAAGACCTTTGCTGTGTCTGACAGAATTACAATGTCATCGGCGAACCTCAGTTTTTATTTATTCTCCACGGATTTTAATACCTACTCCGAATTTTTCTTTTGTTTCCTTCACTGCTTGCTCAATATAGAGATTGAATAAATCGGGGAGAGGCTACAACCCTGTCTCACTCCCTTCCCAACCACTGCTTCCCTTTCATGTCCCTCGACTCTTACAACTGCCATCTGGTTGTTGTACAAGTTGTAAATAGCTTTTCGCTCGCTGTATTTTACCCCTGCCACCTTCAGAATTTGAAAGAAATTTTAGCGCAACTTGTTGCAGTTCAAGCTACCAGCTAAAGTCACAACTGTCATATAAAAGACACGTACGACACAAATTACACAGTTATTTTACGTTCACATGGCTGATCATCATCGTTTTGTGAGAAACTGAAACAGTAGTCAGTTTCAGCCCATCATCAAACATACGTTTTGCGTTGGACAGGGGCGCACGCACGGGAGTGGATCACGGTGGCGACGGCCACGTACATCGTGAACGAGCTGCTGACCAGCAGCAACGCCACCTTCAGGGCGCTGGTCGAGAGCTTCGACTGGTACGTCGTGCCCAGCACCAACCCGGACGGCTACGAGTACACCCACGCCTCGGTGAGCTCACCCTGCGACCACACTCACGTGGCTCTCACTCGCTCTCCTTCTGTACAGTAGCGCAGTAAGCGCTCGCTGCTTCACTTATCGAGGTTTTTTTCTTATCAACAGTTAACTAAGATAATGTTAAATACGTGGGTCCCCCATGTGTTTGCCTAACATGTGCTTCAATTTATATGTTAGTTCTACATTTTAAAAAGTAAGGAAATCGGTGAGATCAGTTCTAAATGAAAGATATAAGATCTGCGTAGCATAACGTCTCAATGAAAACGGACGAATGCATAGCTCTACTGGTCCGAGCACCAACAGAATGCGTTTTGCTCTTCCCTTTTCTTCACGAATGTAATATTGACCTCCAAATATTAAATCTACAGAAATACTTCATGTCACCAAGTGGTACTAGAAATTAACCAAAACAAATTAATAAGTTTATTGAAGTGACCAATTTCCGCTGCAGTTGCCACTTGCAAAGACGATGAAAGAATTATAAAATAAGTTAACATGGAAATAAAAGAAACTTGTAATATGATATACTACTGTAGAAGTATTAAGGGGAATGCTGATTGAAAACTCTGTCGAGCCAACAAGATTTAGGTTTAGCGTGGCTTCCCTAAACAGCAAAAGGCAAATACCAAAATGGTTTCTTCAAAGAGGTCAGTGCTGAATTCTCTTCTCATCTTTTCCAAATCCGAGCTTGTGCTCCGTCTCTAATGACCCCGTCGTCAACATTACGTTAAACCCTAATCTTCCTTCCTTCCAGGAGATTTATTCGGGTATATCCACGCCACAGCAGCAGCAGTCAATGTTTCTCTTCACTGAGTGTTTGGAAGCGGGCACAGGACCTCTGTATGGATCAAAATGTTTAACGTTTAGTCTTCAGCAAATGTCAGGGGAAAATGAATAGGTAGTTAAGTCTTAACTGAGAGTGAGACATGGTTTCTATCTTACATCCAATCAAAAAGTTTAAAAATTTTTGCAACATGGTATTTTATGCTATTTTATCGGAAACTGACATTTTGAGCCCGTAGCTGTGTACAAAATATAGGCTGACTCTTGCATAGAAGATAACAGCAACTAGCCACTTTTTACAATGCTATTTATTTATTTAAATATAGCCGTTACCGGTTTCGAACCGACAGGTTCATCTTCAGACGGCTAGTTCACGTTTTACATTAGCTTTCTTCTTTTTTTTTCCAACTGCTGAAACTTCCTTGCGGTGGTAGTGCCCTACAATCAAATCAAGATGTGAAACGATGTCTTTTTAACTCTGATTGTGCCTCACAACGATTTTCAGTAATGTAAACAGATTATGAAAGGGAAGCTGTTTCTTTTACTTGAGATGAAAAATCCGCGCCATTATGTTCCAGTGCAGACTGCTTATTACCTCGCAGCATCAGAAACTGTATGATGCACATTTTTATGTATATGTATGCACATAATGTAAAGCACCACTCACACAGTAAGAAGTTTCATCACATGGAGGTATGAATACAAAGATGGCAATATTACAACCATAACAATGCCCAAGACTTCCACTCTCAGAGATATTTCGTCATATACGTGTATGTGACAGTAGATATTTACAAATTACTTGTGTTACATTACTTACTATTTACATTGAAAGAGAACTGATTAAAATTAAAATAAACAAATAAAGCAGTCAGTTTGTTATAAATTGTTACTGTAGTGATTTAACATAAATATTATGGTATACACTGGAACCAAAGTAAATTGTAAGGGCCAGATGTACGTAAACAAATATTACAACTATGGATATATTATGTAAATATTATGGCGCATATTAAAAGCAAAGTAAATGGTTTGGGATAGATGTGCGTGTATAAATATTACAGCAGTGGATATTGCATTGATTTTTCTTTTTTTTTTACTTGAAACTGGAAAGCAGATGAATGAAATTTTGAAGAAAGGCTGCATTGGCTAATTCGGCCTGTTCACTGAGGAGATTTTGTGGTGATTTGCTTTTATGTGCATATATTTCATCTGCAATATGCAGCCTTTCTCCAAAATGGTGTCCAAATAGTTTGAAGAACACGCCATGGACACGAGGGTGTTCGAAAGTCTTCTCTAGTTATCTGAGGCAACTCTGTTTGGCACGTCGAATTATCGAATGAGGGGTGCATGCCAAAGAACCAGCCACCCAATCAATATCCGTGAAATGCGTGTCTCGTTTGAGCGGGTAGGTATCACAATGGCTCTTCAGTGCTTTCAGTGTCTCATAGACGCCGTGCCATGACGCTTCTCTGTCGTCATCAGGGCGAAAGCAATTGCTAAGTGCTGCTTGTTAGGAATCTAATTAAATTATTAGTGAGCGAAGTGACTTCGCACTTTCCTCCAATTGTTCAACATATTGCCTCTATGCATATTTGTAGGTCGAAGATCCCCGAGGAGAAGATTTGCTATCTCCAAAAGCCCTACCCAATGATGAATAACACTTTGTTTCTCTTGGTTCACCCTTTTAGCTTGAGCTACTAGGCCCACATGCTATATAAATAACGAAACGTCGCACCTGTTACTTGTTTAGCCCATAGTGTAAGTTTTTTTCAGCTGCTCAGTACAGCCTATGTGTGTGTGTTTCAGAACCGCATGTGGCGCAAAACCCGAAGCCAGTCTGATGATCGGCTGTGCGTCGGCACAGACCCCAACCGTAACTGGGATTACTACTGGCTGGGTAAGTACGGTATAGCTAAGTTGACACCTTTAGTGTGACTGCGTTATTACTTGCATTTTCGTTTAGTGGACCGAGGCTATGTTCAACAGCTTTTGTCAAAAACCCCAGCTGACAGTTTCATCAGTCAACACCCACAAGTAGCTCGCGATGCAGCATTGCCTTTCTCATAAAATGGTTCTAACTTAGCCTGCACATAATTTAAAGCCCTTCTCAACTATAATTTCTCCCTTTGGTGTGCCAGAATACCGTTTTCATTAAAATGCAGCGTAGCACAGTTCATGTTTAAGCTATCTGCTGTCACTATTGTGTCTTCATTCTTATCTATTACCAAACTCATCACAAATCATAAGCGAGAAACATTTGAGCTCTGTGACTGTTCGTTGCACATTTTTGACACGGTTTTCACATCTTCGAAATACCATTTTTGACTTTGTTATGGTGATTTGAAAATCGGTATCGGCCCGAAACCAGTCATCGAGTCAATAAAAAAGTAAATTTGGGAACTTTGGACTTGTCGTTGTTCTGACACGGCGTTTAGTTCCCACAGACACAGAATTACACTTCTGTTATGGTTCAAGAAGGAACTGCTAAGCACTCATGTCAGATAAGGCACTGATTCAATGTATGTTAGTATGCTGAAGAATATATGCAATACTATAGCTACCATTACACTCATGAAGTTAGTGGGAAATTCAGAACTGAAAGAACGGGTAGACAAAAAGGTTTCATGTCACCACGACAATTCTCAGCTATCCTAAATTAAATTTACGGTATGTAAACTAGTAAAACAAAATGATGCATGTTAACGGAAAAAACAGTTTGTAAATCATCTTCACACCGTTTCCCTCTACCACTAACGCATATGAACTCCAACAGCAAAAGTAAGGACTTTTTAGAACAAATCTGAAAGTACGCAAGCTTAAGTCTTTGCATCAAACTTCTAGAGCTGACAGATCACAGGGTGGGGAAGGGTTGACAGATCACAACATGGCAAACAACTTCTGTTAGCGACGAATATTCGCTAACGTTTCCAGATGACAACAGACATGCTTTTGTACTGGTTATATCCCTGAGAGGCGGCAGTGCATAGACTCTCTGCTGCGTGCGTATTCAGTTATCTGCTGCTCCGGGGGGAAAGGGCTGAGTCCAGCAAAATTAAAGCTAGTGATACGCTTCTAAAAATCTTTCTCCGTTTGGAAACAATCACTCTTACATTTTTTGTTGACAATCGCTCAGAGTAGCAGTATGCCGCGCATTTAGTTTGCAGACCATGCAATTTCGATGACATCTCATCATCCTAGAGCGGAGAAAACTAAAGGTTGCCTACCGTTGCTGGGAAGCGTGAACGAGCATTTTGTCTCTAGCAAAAGCTGTTCGCCTTGAAGTGATTTAGTAAATGTATCAGTTTGAGGTAAGTGACCCTGGTCCGGAAACGACCGAGTCGAACGTTATAAGCGATAATCGCCTTTTACACCTAGGATAGTGGGCCTCTTCTACTGCTAGCGTTTTGTTTTCCATATTTTGGAAGAAGGTATTACGGACCAAAACAAAAGAAAAAAGTCCAGTAATCACGGGCTGCAAGATGCATACCTTACGAGCTAAGAGCACTTGTTCATTTTTGATACTGTAAAACACGTCTCTTCCACTGAACAAGTGCGCATTGCTCTTAAGTTAAGCGTTTTAGAGCCCATGGTTATTGCATTATTTTTTCCTGTTTCGATCCGTTGCTACCTCTTCCCAAAATATGAAAATCAAAGAGCCTGCAGTAGAAGAGCTCCACTGTATTAGAACGATTTTCGCTTGGAACGTTCCACTCAGTCGTTTTCTGACCAGGGTCTCGTACCTCACCTTATCCATCATCTCTGAAGGTTTCCAACGTCATCACGGAATTACCCTGTACATACTAGCCGAGAACATTGCATTGCCTGGATATATATTTATTCCAATTCTATTAGTCCATCTCTCCTTTCCCCCTCTCTCTGTCCAAACGCTCCTCCCCCCTCCCTCTGTACATCTCCCCCTCGCCCTTCTTTCGGTCCGTCTGCTGCACCTCCCTTTCTCTATCCATCTCCTCCTCCTTCTCTCTGTCCATTACCTTTTCCCCTTTTCTCTGTCCATCTCCTCTTCCCCCCACATTTACGTCCATCCCCTCCTCTTCTGTCGTCCCTCTTCTCCTACCCCTCCTAACTCCGTGTTATTACCCCTTCCCCAATAGGAAGTGGCTGGTTCTTATCAACCCCCCCCCCCACTGTATTTCTCCCCAGATTGTAAGTAATATGTGTATCAAATTTAGTTAAAATCGCTCACAGGATTTAGGAGTCTTTTACCCGCAGCTTTGCTCGCACACCCACTTGTCACATATATTTAACATACTTCACACATATTTTTACACGTATTACACCTGTGCCTCAAGCAAATTTCACCCTGAACTTTCGTTTTCACGCATCTCACTGTTTATGGCGTCACATCTTGTGACCCATGTGTCGTATAATGTCTCATTTTTGCAGTTTCGTTCAACCGTATACGTTAATACTGCGTGCGAAATGTGTTGCGGATAGAGTTATTAGTAAAAAAGTAATGAATTAGAAGATTGTGCCTGATGCGGCAGTTTTGCTGCGGAAATGTAGTAAGTAATAAAAAAAATTTCCTTCCATCAGTTTGTGGGCCGGGGGAGGGGGTCGACAAAAAGTCTCGTCATGAGTTTTAAGTTATGTGTAAAGTTCGTTGCAAGTCACGAAGAGCTCTCATTCTGAAATACTGGACGAATATGATGTGGCTATTTGCGCATCTTGAGCTACGCTTCTTCTTCACCCTCCTGCCCCCATTTTGAGAGATATGTGGATCTTGCCACTACAGTGGTTCCATCCAAACAGTAAGTGATATTTGTACCATGTTTGGTTGAAATCATTCATATGGACACATTCATACATACTTGCACTCACTTTTATAAAACTTATGGATTAAACAGAAAATAACACAAATTAATGATAGAGCTACGGAGCCATTAGATAACAGGATAGACAACAAAAGGAATACACAGTAAAGTAAAAATGGCCTGGGAAGGACTTTTGGTTAAATAAATAGGATTTTAAAACTCAAGCATTCGAGATAACTGGAAAGGCTTAAGATCTGAGTATATTGCCTATTTTGAATTGTGGTACTGAGAAATGGACTTGTAAAGTAATAACCATTCAAAAACTGGATGCTCTTCTGCAGGTAACAGAGATATGTATGTTGGCAATTACTAGGAGAGACACGAAAACAAAGAAATGGATCAGATAACAGAGTAAAATGGAGAACTTAGTTGTGACTGTAATGAAAATGAATTGAAGGTGGATAGGATATGTACGCAGGCGAATGGCTAAAATTTGGATCAAGGAAACTGACTGCTGAATTCCAAGAGATATTATGAAATCGAGGCGAAGAGGCTGGGTTGACGGCATCAAAAAATATGTAGGGACAGCATGAATACATACGGCTGAATACTGTAGTTCATGGAGAAGTCAGGATGAGGCTTTCGCCAGGAGTGAATGTCAAATGGCTGGTGATGACCACTGAGGAATCTTTTGGACTAGTCACTGAACCGATCGGGGCTTCCTTCATAAGTATTTAAATTGTATCCTAGCTGACGACCTCCATCTATACCATAGGAGAATGGGATCTTTCCGTCGTATTTGTCAAATTCCTTCATCCTCCCTCCATCTGCCGCTGTCCTAAGGGAAAAATATTCCTTTTTTTTTTTTTAATCAAACGCTGCAAATTCAGCAGAACGGCGTGTAACCAGCCTACCGTGTCGTGCTTGCAGACGAGGGCGCCAGCCCCATATCGTGCTCGGAGACGTACGCCGGCCCTTCGGTCTTCTCGGAGGTGGAGACGCGCACGCTCTCAGAGTTCCTGCAGAGCATCTCCGATGACCTGCTGGTCTACCTCAGTCTGCACAGCTACTCCCAGCTGCTCATGATCCCCTACGGCCTCAACTACGAGCGACCCGACAACTACGACGAGCTGGTGAGTACTGCACACAATCATTTCCCTTAGCTATCCGAGGCTAACTTAGTAATAACTAGAGTTGCGCTCTGCTAAAATTACGGTTTGGTAGTTTTGGTACACTAGATAAACGTCCAAGGAAACGGTAGCATTACCAGTAGTATTGACAGCGAAGATAGGGAAAGAAATGAATGTTGAATTGAGGAACTGGGAGCCAATGACTTCTCTTTGTTTTTTGTTTGGTTGTTTGTTTTACACATAATTAGAGCCGCACATCATTCAGTGTTAGTCCATTGTGTCTTTTATATCCTTACAGTAAGTTTAGCAGTACAAAAAAATTATATGATCGTGTAACTTCTGCACTTTTATGCAACCAAAGCAATTACTTTTGATGCAAGCACAGTTTACATGCACAAACTGTTGGGTCTTGCCCACTCATCTCGCATAGTGTGCCTAAGGGATGCTACGTTCTCGGAATGCTGTACAACATTTCAAGAAAATAACATTAGTAGTTTTATTTCTATAAAGCAGATTTAACAGTACTTAAATTGTATGTACAAAATGTTGTCGCAAACGATGGGCGACATGCAATATAATTCAGAGTCCTGGCTACACACAATCTTCCTGCACGGTTAACATATTGCACTACTACTGCTCGGCGAATCCTGTCCACTAATGCAGTTTACTCACCCGAATTGAGCGGCCTAGGCTGGCTGGAGCGGCGCTTATATTCACTTCCTTCAGAGGTCACTCCTGGCACGGCGCGGCCCTTGTCAGCGGGCTATTGGCTGACGTTTCCTCACCGCCTTCTCTGGTCTTGCGTTCTTCCTCTTCTTTCCGGCGCTTATGGTCACGCCACAACACAAACATAAGAAATAGATATAATAACTGTTGCTATTTTGCACTCAATGGAACGTTCTTCATCATGACGAAAGGCAAACGTCTCCTGTTATTATCGATAAAAGAGGAAGTTGTTTATGAATAACAGAAACGTGTTTTATATAAATTGTTCATTTGTGTGGCCATAGTGTCTGTTTATATAAGTTCGTCAAATTACTGAAGCAATGTTTGATACATTTTTGTTTCGCAGTTTTTTATGTTTCATTTTACCTTTTTGTTGAGGAAATTGCGTTTCCTTGCACTATATGACAAATCTGTATTGTTTTCTTTATTTTTACTACCACATCCCTCTGTTTCACATTAAAAATCAATTTTAGAATTAAACCTGAATTAGACATTGAAAGTTTCAGTTTTGCAATAAATACCGTTTATTTGTATTGAATAGAATTGGGGAGAAGAGAAACTTGTGGAACAACTTGACTAGAAGAAGGGTCGGTTGGTAGGACATGTTCTGAGGCATCAAGGGATCACCAATTTAGTATTGGAGGGCAGCGTGGAGGGTAAAAATCGTAGAGGGAGACCAAGAGATGAATACCTTAAGCAGATTCAGAAGGATGTAGGTTACAGTGGGTACTGGGAGATGAAGAAGCTTGCACAGGACAGAGTAGCATGGACAGCCGTATCGAACCAGTCTCTGGACTGAAGACCACAACAACAACAACAAAAACTGTTTATTTTTACATGAATACGGGAGGAAACAATGTTGAACAAAACTTTTCTGTTGGCTCTTCGTAAACTCTCGCTCTTTTTCTAGAAGGTTCACCATTTCCGGTTTCTAGGGCTATCTAGTAAGACCCTGATCGCATGCCCAAGGAAAGCGATCATTAAGAGGTAATGCCTGATAGGTATTCAACACACCTAGCATACAGGTAATGTGGACACGACCTTAAATGCCCAAAGCTACTAGGCAAATTACTGTAGCATGTGCTTACGTATGTTAGTCTGCGATAACCTACGACAGTTTTACAGCTCTAGTAACAATCGATGTCACTACCCACAGACGTTATACTATTTTTGTGGAGACATCAACAGCATGGAAAACGTGATAGGTACTCCCTTTACCTAGCTCAAGAAACCTGGGTGTCTTAGCACGGGTGTACCACCAAAATGTTCTTCGTAGTAATTTTTTTTCATAGGCCTCAATTAGTAGCTGTTCCGTTTTTTACCCTTCATATGTCCGCTTAATTTATAAGGTCATTTTGTAACGTTACATTTAAACTTCTGCTTTTTTCCTGTTCTCCATTTCATTGATACGAAGTTTTTGCTGATCAGAAACGAAATACGATGTCAGCTCAAAGACACCGGTTGCTTTTGTTGGAAAGTCAGATTGCTCTATGTCGCCTTCTTGCTTCAAGTAATGTAAATCCATATCCCTTCCTACAAAACAGAATTCTTCCAATTATCCCAATTTCTCCTAGCAGTTTCTGATGCTAAGTGGCTACTGTTGGCATATCGCTACTTTTCAATATTTTTATGAGTTGCGTCCTATTGCACCGAATTCCTCTCTGAGAAACGTGTCCATTACATTTAACAGTGCTTCTAAGCCTTGAAGCGGTTTAGTTTAGTACTGAGTGGAGGATTTCCGTTTTATTGTTGGAGTGGAGGACAGCATATACTGATTTCAATCGCCCTTCCCTTAACCTGTATTTTATTTTCCCTTTAACTACCCTTTAATCTTGACTTTTTGAGGTACTAATCTCTTTACTTGGATCTGATATCCATTTTGAGAAAGGCACAAGAACAGGACGTTTATTTTCATCAATAACGCTTCAACTTACTCTTCCACAAATACATTTAGGATGTGGAATGGGATTTTAATCTTCAAAACATGGAACATAGGATCAACAAGGTTTAAACAACAATTTTATTTTTTGTGGACCAAGCTCAGAGAAGACGGTAGTATTCAACTAATAAATTGATGTGATCCCCTGCAATACACTTATGTTTAAAGGCGTATCTTAATGCATCAGTTCATTTACCAAAAGAAATCAGGAGAGGATGATCTAAATGTGAGAAATACCATGAAATTACTTTAAAGCGGTCAATTGTCGAACCATCAAATAATTTAGCAAAGTAAATACATATTCCACACTACGGATTGATTAAATAAAGAAATATACTCTACTATGTTCCCACGTGGTGGAGATACCTTGAATCCCAGAACGAGAAGGGGCTGATTCAACAATTGAAACTGCGTTTCATACAATGCTCATGCACTGAAGGTGCACACATTTACTATGAGTTACCAAAGAATGAGCTTAGATTCCATCATCAACCACGTCGCAACGTGGATGTACAAAGCCACCTATTTTCGAGTTCCCAAACTCGCGAAAGAATTAAAATTCAGACTCGTACCTCTCGCAATTCCGTTTCATTAATTAACTCTGCATATTTAGAATGAATTTATTAGAACACCGGTTTTGGAAATCAGGTCTCTGTTGTCTTATCCCAAATGTGGAGACCAGATTATTCATACATTAAGTATTCTTAACCTAATTATGATATTAAAACTTCACACTAATATATTCCCACGCTAACTAATATGAGTACCCCTGATCGCCAAAAGAAACTGCAATGAAGTGACTGAAAATTCGCACCTTAAACATTTGAAAATCCACTACTCCTGATCTATCCGTAAATCAGTACATACTCACCAAGCCCCGGCAGAATAGTGCCTTTCTTTTCGCACCGAACACAACCGCTCCCGCTACCTCTCTGGTGGAGAGGCCACGAAAGAAGCTGACGTCGTTACCTGCCAGTCTAACTCTTTTTCTATGCTACGTACCAGATCTGATGACCTAGCTAGTCCTCTCTGTCTTTCTACGTCGCCTACAGCTATTGGCAAAACTGGGTAGGCAGACGAAGCCGCAACAGCAGACGGACACCTACTGGCCTCTCTCACAAAACTCGCATGCACTCGTTTTAGTCGTGCACAGTAAGTCAAATAATGCACGAGGGATGCGGGACTGGTTCAGGTGCCCACTTAGTAGGCAACACAATAAAGAAAGGAAAGACATATTCGTGTACATGACACAATTCCTACCGAAAGACTAGTGCCACAAAAGCAACAGATACACAATATAGGCAGGAATCTCTATCTCTCGCTCCCAATCCCTCTTTCTCTCTCTGTCTCTCCCTCTCTCTCTTTGTCTCTGATAGAGTTCTTTCAGCCTTCCTTACAATCCCACTGACCGGCAATGCGCTGTCAGTTACTCGTCTAGCCGTGTATTTCATACTTATTATCCTGACAATTATGAACACTTCAGATGCCTAACTCTCGTTTGACAGAAGTATCAGCTATCTCAGAAAGCTGCATACATGGCCTACTTCTTGCAAGCACATCGTACTTAAAATCTGGTTACCCATACATATTCTGCATTACAAAGATACTGTGCGGAACAAAAACACTTTACATTCTCTGAAACCCGTAACTGCTGTATTTCAGCTGCAAGTAAGCAAAATGAAATAAGATTATCGAGATCTTTGTTCGGCACATTGTGCAGTGGGAATTCCAGTGCTGTGACAGGTCCGCTTTGGATAGAGCAAAATTCGCCGGATAACCGGCGATCGCTAATGAACCGTCTTGGCGCACCTCCCACAAAACGGCAGTCAATGAGAGACGAGTGCGCTCAAGTCAATATTCGTGCTCATCTGTTCTCAATGAGGCTGTGAAAATCGTTTCCGGAACGCCAAAAATTTTCGAGGGTATGACCTAACCTTGTTTTCGAGGACAAAAACTTTGTAACGATGGTGGAGGTAGAAATATCCAAAATAAGAAAATGACATTCGAGAAAAATAGTGTTTAAAATGCAAATTTTTGTTCCCATCAGCTTCGGTTACAGTTTTGTTGGAATAAATAAGTTCAACTTAGCAGAAATTCTACACGTGGTCTTTAAATTTTATAATTGAAAACATTTCACGTTTCAGTCGCAGAAGTCGACCTACTTATTGTCGAGTTGTTTTAATGGTGATTCTTA
Organism: Schistocerca serialis cubense; assembly: GCF_023864345.2. Classification (NCBI taxonomy): domain Eukaryota; kingdom Metazoa; phylum Arthropoda; class Insecta; order Orthoptera; family Acrididae; genus Schistocerca; species Schistocerca serialis. The sequence goes on along the minus strand of NC_064638.1, from coordinate 833,470,402 downwards.
TTGGCTTAAAAATGTAATAGAGTTGCAGTACTTCTTGTTTAGATGGTAACAACAGTCCAACTTTACACAGTAAACATTACAGCGAAATCGTGTCTAACGAAGCATGAACTGGAATTTAATGTTTGTCTGCACTTACCTATTCAGTTTAAAGTTTTATTTTAATGCAATTTAACCCCCTAAAGAGATGGTTCCTTTAGCAAAAGTGGTGTTAGGTGAGGCAAGTTAAGTTAAACGCTCACACTTTTACACGGAATCCGATAAGTGGCTATCGTTCTATATTAGTGGTTTTACTATGCTCAATTTTCAAACACTTGTTTTCTGGAAAATTATGCTCGATTTTACGTCCGAACCCCGCGCTGATCTTATTACGAAATTTATTTTACTTCATTCTGTGTGTTAGCTTATAACCTAACAACAATTTCTGTTTTCCAAAACAGATGGAAATCGGTGGGAAGGCAGTGGACGCCCTGAAACAACGCTACGGCACGCAGTACCAGTATGGAACCATCTATGACATCATCTGTAAGTATCCGCCTTCTCTGCGAACTGCGCAGGTCACGGCGTAATGGCTGTGCGTTAAGCCATTTTTCTGCAGTGTAGATGGATGATTAGGGATACAGCGTATGTAGCTACACACACTTCAACATTACTCTGACGCGTGTGGCCATGGAAGATCGAGACTGTTGTTAACTGAAAAGTTAATTTCAAAAGTGTTAATTTTTTCAGTATATCGTGAAGTTTCCTTGTACGCTTTAACGGTCAAGGAGAGGAACTGAGTAACCTAGCAGATGAAATGAATGAGATGGATCCGAAAATCAAAGATCACATTCATAGTTGAACAACAGAAGGAAATAATTTCCTTGACATGACTGTTTGCTGTCATAATAATAAATATACCTTCCAGATGAAAACCCTGTTCATTAACAATAACTCACTGCCACATAAACCAACATAAACTATCTTTCTTCGGTTCAGCTGCGAATCGTATGCTCCGCATTTCTATCAGAGAAGCACATGCATGTAATGAAATAAACATACTTAAATCTTTTGTATTAATGAGTATAATCCCTCACTCATAAACATCATAACTGAGCAAAACAAAAGCAAAGTACAGCATTCACCTCACCACTGCATACCAAAAAAAGGAATACCAAAATTTATGTCTTCAATTCCTCAGAAAAATGTCACAGAAAAAGTTGCAAATCTTTTCATACCGCCTAACAAAAAAATATCTTTCCATACAGACCATAAATTGCAAAATAAAATTATTCATAATAATATATCGACTGGACAGTGGCATCAGAAGTCGAGCATATGTAATCTTACATGCTTATCTTCTTGCTTCTACGTAGGACAAACAGGGAGAAACTTTGCAACCTGCTACGAAGAGCATATGGATGCGCTCCCATTCCAAAACTGAAGTAAGTCCAGCTTTGTTTCACACGCTGCGGATCATGAATATTCTGTGATGACACCAATGGCAACCTTCCAGTGTTACACATTTTTGACAATGGGTTATGGATGGATTTTGTTGAACAATTAGAGATTTGCATTTACTATCTAAATCTTGTCACAAAATTCTTAACAAACATACTGAACCAACACATATCTTCTTCCAGATTTTTCGATGACAATCAGGCACGAAAATACTTATACCTGTCAATGATCTTCTATATCTGTCACATACGCTAGTAACTCGTTCATTGTTTTATTCTTTAGTAAATATCCCACACTGTTTGTTTATCTATAACATTTCCTTCTTATGTTATGTATTCAGTCAACAGCTGGGAACTTATGCAGCTTGCAGTGTTCTCCTACGTCCATTATGAGTGGTTATAAATATTTTATTCTATAATTTAGTGGATCCCATCCAAACACAATGATGCAGAAAAGTGTGATGTCTAACAACTTGATAGTCTGTGCACATGTTTAGCGTTTTGTTTACTCTGAAACGACGCCCACCTAAGTGCTTTGTGTGTGTGTGTATTTGTTTGTTTCTGACTGTGTAATTGCGTGTGTTATGTAATCGCGGGTGTTCTGTTGTTGTTTCCATGCCATGCACGATATTTCGAAGACTAACCAAACCGTCTTCTTCAGGTGCTGAGAGTTTTACTGTTATGTATAATCGCTGCCTGGACTCCAACCGCACTGTCGGCTATTATTGGTCTTGCTCCGCTACTTATAGTTCGATTCCCAACACCGTCTACGGCCTTTAACGCTCTTTTGTTTTCAGAGCAGGCACTGATTGTTCCGTGAAACGCAAATTCTCTGTGTCGCAACACTGTTGGATGTGATGGCCGATGAGATCTGAATAAACTGTATCCCAGCTCCCAAGTCTTGTTTAAATTCAAACCTTCGTCCCTGGTTTTTATGGTTTCTTACATCTTTCTTTCGATAGATTACTTAATTATGCTCTCCCAGAAAACTGTCGTTTGCACCACGAAACTGGTGTCATCATATTTCATTTCATGATTATATTCCAGGCAGCGCTAGACTTGGTCGTTTAAAGCGGGCGCGTTCCTTGATGTCCCTTATATCACTCCTTGACCGTTCTGATAACCTGTCTCAAGTAACGTATGTCACATTCGCATGGAATGCGACGCAAACGTTGGTCTCAGAGACACGGATCGTAATTAACATTTGTAATGTTAAAGACGGTCTTTGTCTCGTAATTAACATTTTTAATTCAAAAGGCGATGTAAGTCTCCGAAAGCAGACTGGCACGTATTACGTGGGGTAGATTATCAGGACAGTCGAAGGAGGACGAAAGAAATATCAGCGACACCCGCAACTAAAACTGAAACGTCCCCTTTGAACAATTATACATGACTGTGCTTAAACTGACACACAATATTTTGTTAGCGCAACGCAATCTGACTTTCAAAATTCCCTACAAAAGAATGGCCCTGACTGATATTAAACTATACCTTTCACAAATCACTTACCTCACAAAAATCTTCGCTGCTCAAGCTACTGCAATACAGCGAGCGCCACTACTGCCAGCTAAATAAAAGATTCAAACTATGGAAGGCACTAACTACTGATAGGGTTAGTTAGCAAATGAAAGATATTAATAGAGAACAAACAATGTATTTACCTTGATATCATCATATATAAATATAGCAGTTCATGACAAATTTCAAAACTCCGCCATCTCTCTCCCCACATCCACCACTGCTGGCGGCTCACCTCCAACTGCGCAACGCTACGCGCTGTTCACATCTAGCTGCCTAACACTACAATGGCGAGTATTACAACAATGCAAAGCAGCCACAGACTGCACACAGCACAGCCAGTGATTTTCATACAGAGGTGGCGTTACCAATAAAAAAACCTAAACAGCCTACTTACATAGAGAAAACCTAAACAGCCTACTTACATAGAGAAAACCTAAACAGCCTACTTACATAGAGAAAACCTAAACAGCCTACTTACATAGAGAAAACATAAACAGCCTACTTACATAGAGAAAACATAAACAGCCTACTTACATAGAGAAAACATAAACAGCCTACTTACAAAACAACCAAGCGCGTCAACTGTCCTCAAGCACTGCCCCGAATATAATCGTGAAATGATGTACGATGAGACCAGTATTGTGGTGCAAACGACAAGTTTATGAGACAGCATAATTAGAGTCTACCGAAATAAAGATATCAGAAAACCTAGCAAACAAGGACACTGCTTTCAATTTACACAAGGCTTGTGGTTTGGTACTCAATTTATTAAGATCTAGCACGCCATCGCATCCACCAGCGTTTCACAGAATAACCAGCGCTGGCTCTGAATAAAAAAGAGCATCAAAGGGAGTAGTGCGCGTCGGGAGTGGAACTGAGCTTAAAATAGCGGCGCACCAACAATAATGGTTCAGTCTAGTTGGTGTCCAGGCAGCGAGTGCACATAACAGCAGAACTCGCAGGGTCTGAAGATGGCTTGGTCACTCATCGAAATGTTATGCATAATGTGGAAACAGCAACTCGACAGGACACACAGAACCACACAAAATGTGTGTGTGTGTGTGTGTGTATGTGTGTGTGTGTGTATGTGTGTGTGTGTGTGTGTGTGTGTGTGTGTGGTGTGTGTGTGTGTCTGTGCGAGTTCTTAAGAGACCAAATTGCAGAGCTCATCGGTCCCTAGACTCACACACTACTTAAACTAACCTATGCTACGAAAAACACACACACACACACACCCATGCCCAAGGAAGGCTGGCTCTGAGCACTATGGGACTCAACTGCTGAGGCCATTAGTTCCCTAGAACTTAGAACTAGGTAAACCTAACTAACCTAAGGACATCATACACATCCATGCCCGAGGCAGGATTCGAACCTGCGACCGTAGCGCTCTCGCGGTTCCAGACTGCAGCGCCAGAACCGCGCGGCCACTTCGGCCGGACCCGAGGAAGGACTCGAACCTCCGACTGGAGGGGCCGCGCAGTCAGTGACATGGCGCCGCTAACCACGCGGCCACTCCGCGTGGCACATAGAACCACACCATTTATCAACTACGCCCAGAAATCCTGAGAGATGGCAAACGTGTATTCTCAAAATGCATTTGTTAGTGATACCACGGGACAATACGAATTAGTATCCTATAATATAACGATCATTTCGTTTCGTACACATTTTGTAAACATTCATTGTATTACACTTACATAAACTACCAGTCTGGAAGGCTAATTACTTGCCATCGTAGGGCTACCATCGCGTATAATCTGTCGTGGAAGACACTACTAGGCAAGTTCCGCTTCTCAAGCAGAAAAGATGCATTCGAAAATGAGTGCCTCTGTCTTGAGTGTTCATTCGTAATAAAGTTTCCCGATTCCCAGCTACAGAGTCACAACAGTCTGGTGTGACAGTTATAATATAGCAAAAGCAAAATCGAAGTCTTAAATTTCGCGTTTAAGAAATAGCTCACTCAGGAAAATTGTACAAACATACCGTCGTTTGACTATCGCACAGACTTCCGTATGGTAACAGGAATCTCTGGCGCAGAGAAACAACTGAAAATGTTGAAAACAAATAAGTCTTCTGGTGCGGATTTAATCCCAGTTAGGTTCTGCAAAGAGTACTCTACGGCATGCTCTGTTATTTAGCTTATATTTATCACAAATCTCTCGCCCAGCGCAAAGTCCCAAACGACTGGAAGATAGACCAGGCGACTCCTGCACATAAGTAGGGTAAAAAAAGGACTCGCAAAATTACAGTAAAAGAACGGACCCGCAAAATTACAGACTAATATTCTTAACATTGTTTTTGTGTAGAATTCTTGAACGTGTTCTGAGTTCGAATATAATAAATTTATTTGGGACGGAAAAGTTTCTGTCCACGAATCAGTTTGCCCTTTTCTCACGCGATATCCTGCGAATTATGCATGAAGGCCAACAGGTAGATTCCGTATTCCTAGACTTCCAAAAAAGCAAGTAACACGCTACCTCACTGGAGACTGCTAACGAAGGTACGAGCATACGGAATAGGTTCTCAGATATGTGAGCGGCTCGAAGACTTCTTAAGTAATAGAACCCATTACATTTTGCTCAACGGCGATCATTCATCAGAGATGAGGGTATAGTCAGGAAGTGTTATAGGAACGCTATCATTTTCTATATACATAACTGAAATGGCGGATATGGTGGCCAGCAGTCTGCGGTTGTTTGCTGACGATGCTGTGATATACGGGAAGGTGTCGAAGTTGAGTGACTCTAGGAGGGTACAACATGGCATAGACTAAATTTCTATTTTGTCTAGTGAGTGGCGGTTAGCTGTAAATGTAGAAGAATGTAAGCTAATGCAGATTAGTAGGGGAAAAAATCGTAATATTCGAGTACGGCATGAGTAGAGTGCTGCCTGACAGAGTAACGTCGATTAAATATCTGGGCGTAACGTCGCAAAGCGATATGACATGGAACGAGCGTGTGAGCGTTGTGGCAGGGAAGGCGAATGGTCGACTTCGGTTTATTGGGAGAATTTTATGAAACGGTGCTTCACCCGTAATGGAGACCGCATATAGACCAATATTACGACCCTTTCTTGAGTTCTGCTGGAGTGTTTTGGATGCGAACCAGGTCGGATCAAACGAAGACACGGAAGCATCTCAGAGGCGGGCTGATAGATCAGTTACTGGTAGGTTCAAACAACATGCAAATATTGTGTAGATGCTTTAGGAACTCAAAAGTGAATCCCTGGAGCGAAGGTGACGTTCTTTTCGAGGAGCACTATTGAAAAATTCAGAGAACCGGCATTTGAAGCTGACTGCCTAATGATTCTACGGCCGCCAAGAGACATTTCGCGTAAGGGCTACGAAGACAAGACAAGAGGAATTATGGCTCGTACGGATGCATATAGACAGTAGTTTCTCCCTCCATTTGTTTGCGAGTGGAACAAGACAAAATAAATAGTAGTAGTTCATGGTACGCTCTCCTACGCATCGTATGGTGGCTTGCAATGTATGAATATAGATCTAGATGTAAAGAAGAAAATAAGGAAAGTAAGTATGATATCCCGTGGACATTGCACATGCTCGGTTGGACAAGGATGGGGAAAAGATTCGATCGTAATCTTTCACCCCGTGTTTTCCAAAAGTGATTTACGTATGTCAAGGAAAAACTAAATCAGGACTTGCACACTGCTCCTCTGGTCTAAAAGTCCAACACCAGCATCACCTCGTTCCACAAAGTAAAACTGCAGGAACAGAGGCTCATAGAGACCCATTCTTTTACTTATATCTTCCGAGTGGGGAGATAAGGTGGAGTGATGGTAGAGACAGTAAGGCTCCACTACACAGCGGAAAGAAGCTGGTACAACGTAATCGTGTGTCTACGTCTGCATCAGCTATCCACAGGGAAGCGTTTGGTGTGTGACAGGGTGCGCGGAATGAACCTGGTAAGTCTCTCTCTCACCTCTCTCTTACTCCATTCATGGATAGTATACGGAAGAATTAATGTAGGCATACAATCATAAAAGCCGTAATTCCTCTAATTTTACTCTCGTAATCCATACGAAGAATGTATGTTGGACAAAATAGTAAGTTAGCCGATATCAACTGTCTGATATATTTCTTTTACCACGTACACTGGCACCTTTCCTTTGCGATGTGTTCTGTCTCAATAAATTATTAGGGGAGTGTGATTGTGTCGTTGGTAACATAATGAGAGAAGTGAGACAGAGAAACACGTTATCTGGCACACTTTCTCACGACCAACACGTCTCGAGCACCTATAAACCCCCTGTACTAATGTCCCTATCCAATGGACAGATCATTATTGATAGTGCCATCTAATCTCATTCTATGAAATGTTGTGGAGAGATTTGGAATTTAACCCCCAACATTGTCACACAGTCGTATACAGAGTGGTCCATTGATAGTGACCGGGCCAAATCTCTCACTAAATAAGCGTCAAACGAAAAAATTACAAAGAACGAAACTTGTCTAGCATGAAGGGGGAAACAAGCTGGCGCTATGGTTGGCCCACTAGACGGATATCAACTGCGATTTTTGTTAAATAGGAACCCCCATTTTTATTACATATTCGTGTAGTACGTAAAGAAATATGAATGTTTTAGTTGGACCACTTTTTTCGCTTTGTGATAGATGGTGCTGTGGTAGCCACAAACATATGGCTCATAATTTTAGACGAACAGTTGGTAACAGGTAGTTTTTTTTAAATTAAAATACAGAACGTAGGTACGTTTGAACATTTTACTTCGGTTGTTCCAATGTGATACATGTACCTTTGTGAACCTATCATTTCTGAGAACGCATGCTGTTACAGCGTGATTACCTGTAAATACCACATTAGTGCAATAAATGCTCAAAATGATGTCCGTCAACCTCAATGCATTTGGCAATACGTGTAACGACATTCCTCTCAACAGCAAGTAGTTTGCCTTCCGTAATGTTCGCCCATGCATTGACAATGCGCTGACGCATATTGTCAGGCGTTGTTGGTGGATCACGATAGCAAATATCCTTCAACTTTCCCTACAGAAAGAAATACAGGGACTTCAGATCCGGTGAAGGTGCGAGCCATGGTATAATGCTTCGACGACTAATCCACCTGCCATCAAATATGATATTCAATACCGCTTCAACCACACCCGAGCTATGTGCCGGACATCCATCATATTGGAAGTACATCGCCATTCTGTCATGCAGTGAAACATCTTGCAGTAACATCGGTAGAACATTACGTAGAAATCAGCATGCATTGCAGCATTTAGATTTCCATCGATAAAATGGAGGCCAATTATCCTTCCTCCCATAATGCCGCACCATACATTTACCCGCCAAGGTCGCAGATGTTCCACTTGTCGCAGCCATTGTGGATTTTCTGTTGCCCAATAGTGTATATTATGCCGGTTTACGTTACCGCTGTTGGTGAATGACGCTTCGTTGCTAAATAGAACGCGTGCAAAAAATCTGTCATCGTCCCATGATTTCTTTTGTGCCCAGTGGCAGAACTGCACACGACGCTCAAAGTCGTCGCTATGCAGTTCCTGGTGCATAGAAATATGGTATGGGTGCAATCGATGTTGATGTAGCATTCTCAACACCGACATTTTTGAGATTCCCGATTCTCGCGCAATTTGTCTGCTACTGACGTGTAGATTAGCCGCGACAGCAGCTAAAACACCTACTAGAGCATCGTCATTTGTTGCAGGTCGTGGTTGACGTTTCACATGTAGCAGAACACTTGCTGTTTCCTTAAATAACGTAACTATCCGGCGACCGGTCCGGACACTTGGGTGATGTCCAGGATACCGAGCAACATACAGAGCACATGCCCGTTGGGCATTTTGATCGCAATAGCCATACATCAACACGATATCGACCTTTTCCGCAATTCGTAAACGGTCCATTTTAACTCGGGTAAAGTATCACGAAGCAAATACCGTCCGCACTGGCGGAATGTTACGTGATACCACGTACTTATACGTTTGTGACTATTACAGCCCCATCTATCACAAAGCGAAAAAAGTGGTCCAACTAAAACATTCATATTTCTTTACGTACTACACATGTGTAATAAAAAATGGGGGTTCCTATTTTTAAAAAAACGCAGTTGCAACGGCAGCGCCATCTAGCGGGCCAACCATAGCGCCATCTGGTTTCCCCCTTCAAGCTAGACGAATTTCGTTCTTTGTAGTATTTTCGTTTGATGCTTATTTCGTGAGATATTTGGCCCGGTCACTATCAATGGACCACCCTGTATACTCTACGATCTCTTCTCATTTGCTGGTCAGTATCTGGTGCTGAAATTGGCTCCTGAACTGGCGAACTGCTGGTCTGGCGAAATAGCATTAGCGCACCTTGAGCGCAGAGGCATGTCTTACATCTTCTGTGGAAGATAGAGAATCTGACTTCATTTACGTGAGAAATGGTGAATTTTTACAGTTTATAGGAAACGGTCTGTAGTAGTAAATATATTGTTTCTTGCCGTTCGTACGGATCTAGCAATAATGAAACGCGTACGTCATACTTCAGACGTTTGACGCTATTATACACATTTCCCGCAGTTATTGTTGGCCGGCCGGAGTGGCCGACTGTCCTAGGCGCTACAGACCGCTACGGTCACAGGTTCGAATCATGCATCGGGCATGAATGTGTGTGTTGTCCTTAGGTTAGTTAGGTTTAAGTAGTTCTACCTTCTAGGGGACTGATGACCTCAGAAGTTGAGTCCCATAGTGCTCAGAGCCATTTGAACCATTTTTTAGTTGTTGTTGTTGTTGTTGTGGTCCTGAGACTGGTTTGATGCAGCTCTCCATGCTACCCTATCCTCTGCAAGTTTCTTCATCTCCCAGTACCTACTGCAACCTACATCCTTCTGAATCTCCTTAGTGTATTCATCTCTTGGTCTCCCTCTACGATTTTTACCCTCCACGCTGCCCTACAATGCTAAATTTCTGATCCCTTGATGGCTCAGAACATGTCCTACTAACCGGTCCCTTCGTTTTGTCATGTTGTGCCACAAACTCCTCTTCTCCCCAATTCTATTCAACACTTCATCATTAGTTATGGGATCCACCAATCTAATCTTCAGCATTATTCTGTAGCACCACATTTCGAAAGCTTCTATTCTCTTCATGTCCAAACTATTTATCGTCCATGTTTCAATTCCATACATGGCTACACTCCATACAATTATTTTCAGAAACGAGTTCCTGACACTTAAATCTGTACTCGATGTTCACAAATTTCTCTTCTTCAGAAACGCTTGCGTTGCCATTGCCAGTCTACATTTTATATCTTCTCTACTTCGACCATCATCAGTTATTTTGCTCCTTAAATAGCAAAACTCCTTTACTACTTTAAATATCTCATTTCCTAATCCAATTCCCTCAGCATCACCCGACTTAATTCGACTACATTCCGTTATCCTCGTTTTGCTTTTGTTGATGTTCATCTTATACCCTCCTTTCAAGACACTGTCCATTCCGTTCAACTGCTCTTCCAAGTCCTTTGCTGTCTCTGATAGAATTACAATGTCATCGGTGAACCTCAAAGTTTTTGTTTCTTCTCCATGGATTTTAATACCTACTCCGAATTTATCTTTTGTTTCCTTTACTGCTTGCTCAATATACAGATTGAATAACATCGGGGAGAGGCTACAACCCTGTCTCACTCCCTTCCCAACCACTGTTTCCCTTTCATGCCCCTCGAACCTTATAACTGCCATCTTGTTTCTGTACAAATTGTAAATAGCCTTTCACCCACTGTATTTTATCCCTGCCACCTTCAGAATTTGAAAGAGAGTATTCCAGTCAACATTGTCAATAGCTTTCTCTTAGTCTACAAATGCTAGAAACGTAGGTTTGCCTTTCCTTAATCTTTCTTCTAAGATAAATCGTAAGGTCAGTATTGCCTCACGTGTTCCAATATTTCTACGGAATCCAAACTGAACTTCCCTAAGGTCGGCTTCTACCAGTTTTTCCGTTCGTCTGTAAAGAATTCGTGTTAGTATTTTGCAACTGTGACTTATTAAACTGATAGTTCGGTAATTTTCACATCTGTCAACACCTGCTTTCTTTGGGATTGGAATTATATCTGAGGATATTTTGCATGTCTCATACATCTTGCTCACCAAAAGGTAGAGTTTCTTCAGTACTGGCTCTCCCAATGCCGTCAGTAGTTCTAATGTAATGTTGTCTACTTCCGGGGCCTTGTTTCGACTCAGGTCTTTAAGTGCTCTGTCAAACTCTTCACGCAGTATCGTATCTCCCATTTCATCTTCATCTACATCCTCTTCCATTTCCATGATATTGTCCTCAAGTACATCGCCCTTGTACAGACCATCTATATACTGCTTCCACCTTTCTGCTTTCCCTTCTTTGTTTAGAACTAGGTTTCCGTCTGATCTCTTGATATTCATACAAGTGGTTCTCTTTTCTCCAAAGGTCTCTCTACTTTTCCTGTAGGCAGTGTCTATCTTACCCCCAGTGAGATAAGCCTCTACATCCTTACATTTGTCCTCTAGCCATTCCCTCAGTAGGAGTGTGAAGTAACCCGGCGCTGGTAGCAGCAGCTCTAGTGCCCCACGGTCAGTGTGAGGCAGCGAACCTGAGGGGAGTCCACCTGTTGCAGACCCGGCCGCCGGCGGCTCCATCGACTGGGTGAAGAAGGCGCTGGGCACGCGCTTCGTGTTCGAGTGGGAGCTGCGCGACGAGGGCCAGTACGGCTTCCTGCTGCCCGCGGACCAGATCGTGCCCACCGCGCTAGAGACCATCGACAGCATGGTCGCCATCCTGCAAGAAGTGGTGGCGCGCACCGCCAGCCGCTAGCGGGACGACGCCCCTCTGCCGCACCAAAGAAGAAAGACTGCTCCAGACGGAAGTCAAGCATTTACTCAAATTGGAGGAGTACCTTCTTAAAAAAAGTCTTTCTACATGTTAAAAAGAAAATTAAAACACCAAGAATTTGTGAAACATAGTAAGACATGCTTAGTAAAACAGTGTAAAATAAGAACTGCCTTTCTCAATTCAACAGATAAACTAAAAGCATTGCTCGATGCACTTCTTTCAACCAGTGTTACAATTTTGTTTTTTAATATCAGTTTTGAATACCATGTATCTCAAAAAGTATCAGTGTAACAAATCGCTCTTATAAACTTTTCTTTTTGTTTCTTTCTTATCACACTCCTTATGTCACCTATACGCGTCTTGAATTTCACTGGTATATTAGGTTGGTGCAGAAGTTCTTAGCGTTTTTGTTTTGCATATTGGTAATCAGGTTACTATGGGTTTATTCATCGATTGTCGCTTTTTACTTGTAGTTCGCTGTTCCTATTCGAGCTTACATATTGTCATCTGGAGATAGTTAGTGGAGCTGTGGACGCTGAAAAATGGAGTGCTAAGTGGAGAAATCGGAACATTTCCGACATATTCTTCTGTTTAAGTTCAAAAGATGGCAGACAGCGTATGCAGCCAGGAACATTTGCACTGTGTATTGGGACAATGCCATTGGAGATTAGCACAGAAAGAAAGTAGTTTTCTCTTTTTAAGAAGGGTCTTTAATACTCTCTACGTTCAGAAAGACCTTCGGTGTTTGATAAAGATTGTTTAAACTGATTAATCCACAGTGATCCGCGCCATTGTTCTAGAGGAGTGTATCCCTGCAGCATTTTTTGCTCTGGTATAGGGGATGGAACCATTAGGGATCGTCTAAACCACTGCGAAATATGAATGTGGTGTGAAGTAGCAGATCGTGTTTATACTTTTTGAGGCATCCTGTTTTGCGCCCTCGTATGGGGTCATCACTGGGTGGGGTGGGGGTGGGGGGAAATGGGGAGGGGGGCTGCGACATTTGCACGGTAGAGCGTCCCTGCAAGACCCCTCATTTCGGCAACACCCTCGGTGCTGCCCACTCACGTTTATTCAGCATTTTAAAAATGTTTCTGAGTCTTCAGTATCCTTTCAATTTCGTATGCGACTAGTAGGCGACGGTTCACTGACGTGGCGCCAGTCAGCTATAGGGGGCCGAAAATGATTGTCTGTCTCACCGGCTCCTAGGAACCAGTCAATGGCTTTCTCTGTGCAGGAACATTTTTAAAGTGCTCCACAAAGACGTACGAGTGAAACCTATGGTGTTGCCGAACTGAGGGTCTTAGGAAGACATGTTGCTGTTTTATTCAGGCATGTACTAATATCACACTGCCATCCTCGTCTCCCACCCCCCTTTCCCCCGTTAAACCACTAGACAGCCAAACAGGAACGCTGGATCACCATAAACATCCTTTGCTGCTTCCTTTGATTTGCTAATTGGTTTGCTATCGCCGAGTGCATTCTCTACAACCATGATATTTTTGATGACAGCTCCAAGTTCGTCACGTTACTGAGTCACCTAGATAAGCATGCCAACATTATCAGTGACACTGTTTTGCCGCCTCCGGCTACCAGCTTATGCAACACTGGAAAGACAGCGCTTCTCCAATGCCTCGACAAAATATCGGAACAGCGAATAGCCAAGTTATTTGTAATGGACGTTTAGGCACCAAAACGCCCTCCCAACTCTGGAGACGTCTTTGAACATTAACTGACGTTACACTCATGTCAGATCACACCCTGAGGGCGCTGTGAATGGTGAAGTTACCTCGTAACTTAAAACTAATAGCAATGATCATGCATGAGCATGAGTATTTAGTAAAGAAACTGGTTTTGGCAGACAGATTTCTAGCGGTGTCACAATATCGACAAGGCATTAATTCAGCGTACAACAAGCTCTGCCTCAGTAAGGCACGACGCTGCCCAGGATGGTGTGGCTCACCCCTGCCCGTATTGCGACCCCTAGTCAGTCAAGACAAAGGGGCTGCCAGCTGGCAACAACACTCCACATGCTGAGAAAAAGACGTAGCCAAAGCTTTGTTGCTTTCAAGCACATTTCGGCGATAAAACACGAAACTGCAAGGCACCTTGTAGTCATCTAAACAGGAAGAACGATCCGTAATAGGCGCTACTACATGTCGTCTGTGTACTCAACACATGAGCCAGTCAAGTTGTACATCATTACCACGTGAGGGCGGTAGACCCTACATCCTCGATCATACTCGCAATCAGTATTGTCTTGCCCTTACTGGGTCTGGGGTGAGTGCGGACCCATGGGAGCTATCACCACCGAAAGAAAACTTAATATTGTAAGATGGCAAGAACTATGTCCCTTACATGAAGTCATTAAAGATCACCTAACTCACGTTGAGCGAACAGTAGGGCTGAACAAAATGGCTGACAAGGCACAATGCATCTTGTAGAGGGTATAGTATGGACGTAGTGGAATAATTAATGTCGGGTGATGGTTTTAAAGTAATTCACACGACATGAAAACTTTGTGGAAACGAGTCGATTTACTGAACGCTAGTTTACCCCAGGAAAGTATTTAGAATTGACCGTGGCCGGATGGGGAACGGTGAAGGGAAGCGACAATAGGCAGCTTATGGCGGTTCAAGCTCTGAGAAAGCGGTAACGCAACGCAGCCTCCAGCCGCCTTAAAATGAGTGACAGCATGGGTGGTTGACATCGACCCCATGCTGATGTACTGGGAAACAGACGGAGAACTTTACGCCTGTTGATAAATGTCCGTCGTCCCGTTTTCTGTGAAACATGCGAGAAAGCCGCGCAAAGCTACGGTGGAGCGGTCAACCAAGGTCAAAATATGCGTATTCATGACTATAGCAACTTCACGGTCCGCAGAGCCTGAAGTAAATCGGGTGAAGAGCGACAGCATGAAATACGCTGGCCTCCGATGGGAACGTAGGACCAAGGAATTTAAAGTACTGTCCTGGGAGTCAAAATTCCGGAAAACTTGGTGTTTGTGCAGACTCTAACCTTGATGGGTGGCCTGGGAGGAGCTATATAGCAGAAGTTGAGAAGAAGGGAAATTTTGTGGGAATTTGTTCACTTCCCAGAGCAGGCATTGGTCGGCGCTGGGAAGCGACGCATAATTAACGCGACTTGTGCTACAATTGGCGTAAGTGATTTTGCTGGAGGGGAGACCAAGGTGAAGAGCGGACTGTGAGAAGTCTCCGTAGAGGTCTTCTTTTCCCAGCTTGCCTAGAGTGCGGACGTGGTGTTCTTTACTCAGCTTGCCTGAGAAATAGTGAGCATCTCTGCAGTTTAGGACTTGGCAAATGGAACGATTGAGCTGGGAGATAGAAAGTTTTGGTTCAGCTATGTACTGAGCAAGATAGCTAGGAGTGAATAGACGAGCGCAGCCTTGCAGCACCATGAGGTCGGCCGACATCCACACGACGACGACGCTCCGCCACGTTGTATTTGGTGATATTGCGCCTGCTCTGGCCACTGATTAATATGTTGGATCATGTCAGCAAAGTTTGCACGAAGGCTTCATGGGCCGTGTATCGCAGAATTCTTCTCGCACTTCGCATTTCACCTGGGTCAGTCAATAGGAATTACTTTTGAGTTATCGCACTTTACTCCACGCAAACGCAATTTATTACCACTGCCTGATAGGAGAGTCTTTTAATGTGATGATTGAAGGTCGGGAGTTAAAATAAATTTGTGCTAATCGACTGCATCTGTTTTCAATGAAGTAGTTGAAATCCCAAGTCACTTTCTTAATTAATTTTAGGTTCAACATTTGCATCTGGTGTTCAATAGCTGAATGTAACGTCTATGTGCATCCCTTTTTAATTAAAAGTGATCAATTCTGAATAAATTAATGTCAACACTGCCACCACAGTTCAATCAGGGGTCACAGGGCCATATTACCTTTTCGCATTATCCAATATTGCGGCAGTTTTTGCACTCTCTGTTGACCTGTTAGTCAATTAGTTGGGATGAACACACGCCAAAACCAGCTAAGTGACGGGTGGGGTGTTACAATATACCTTCCAACTTCGTATGGCAAACGATTTACATGTTGTAGTATACGATACCACATCTCGAACCAAGGACCTGGGTTTAGAAGATACGAGGGTTGCCCAGTAAATAATGCCCCATATTTTTTTTCTCCAGAAGTATTTATTCCACAACAATCAAATTTACATATGTGAAAGACTGATGTTTTGTCTACTTGCTTTATTTTTCCACATAATCTCCTTCAAGTTCGACGGCCTTTTTCCAGCGAGAAACAAGAGCGTGTACTCCCTGCCGGTAAAAATCTTTACTCTGCCTACGGAGCCAGGTTGTCACTTCGTGAATCACTTCTTCGTCATCGGCAAAACGTCTTCCACGAATGAAATTCTTCATTGGCCCAAACAAGTGAAAGTCTGAAGGAGCCAAATCGGGGCTGTAGGGTGGATGGGGTAACACTATCCAACCCAGTTTCGCGATGTGTTCACAAGTCCTCAAACTTGTGTGAGGACGAGCGTTATCATGCTGAATCAAAACATCCTGTGGGTTAACATGACGCCCAAGGCGCCGGAAGCGCTGCTTAAGTTTGTCTAATGTTTTGACATAAGCCTCTGAATTAATGGTACTGCCTTTTGGCATCACATCAATGAGAATTACGCCCTCGCAATCCCAAAACAAAGTCATCATGACTTTTCCGGCTGAAGGAACTGTTTTGAATTTTTTCTTCTGTGGAGAATAAGCATGACGCCATTCCATCGATTGTCTTTTTGTTTCGGGCTCAAAATGATGCACCCAAGTTTCATCACCTGTCACAATCCGTGACAAAAAGGCCTCCCCGTCAACGTGAAAGCGTCGCAACAAATCGAAAGAAATGTCTTTTCTTTGGGATTTGTGATCGACAGTAAGACACTGAGGAACCCATCTTGCACACACTTTTGAGTATCCAAGCTGATTGATAATCACATCCACACTTCCTTTGCTTACTGACAACTCCAGTGCCAATTGTCGAGTCGTAATGCGTCGATCCCGTCGAATGAGAACATCAGCCCGCTGCAACATGTCAGGCGTGACAGCCGTGGGAGGCCTTCCCGACCGCGGCAAATCTCGGAGCTCCGCAGCACCGCCCTCTGATGCTTTCACCCTCTGTGCCCAGCGACCAACAGTACTCCTATCGACTGCAGATGTTCCGTAGACGTTGCACAAGCGTTTATGAATATTGCCCACGGTTTCTTCCTCTGCTACGAGAAATTCAATCACTGCACGTTGTTTCTGACGGATGTCACTTGCAGACGCCATTTTAGAACATTCCTACACCACCGCTCTCTGTCGGAGGAAATTTAAACTTTGCGCACACACGCGGGAAACTTCAAATAACTCGCACCTAGAGTGTCACATTTCTAATATTTTTTATTTCGGGGAAAAAAAATATGGGGCATTATTTACTGGGCAACCCTCGTATGTTTTTGTGGCAATTCTTCATTGCCAACGTCAAGGAATCTGTGCAGGAGTTTGAGTTTCTAAGACATTTTCATCTCTCTCTTGATTTGACACGTGGAACCCTTCTACATCTCAGTAGTGGATGTTCTGTAACCATGATCACTGGCACACCATCGCCATCAATGCTGGTGCTTTCTGTAGACTCCAGCTGGCAAACCCTTCTTTCTGCGGACACACTCAACCAGGATCAACAAATACTTCGAGACACTCTGACATCAGTGTTGATATTACAACAACTCACTCAGTACTACTTAACAATGAAGAAGAAACACTTCACCTATGCGAAGTGAACCACTCTATATGTAACAAAATTCGTGCATCTGCGGATGAGTTCGTAACTGCACATCCATACTTGGAACAGATTACTGAAGAACGACCTCATGATTCCGACAGTTTCATTATCCACGTGCCAAATCAGCGGTGAGATGAAAATGTCTTATGTTAGAAAGTCACCCTCCATTACAGACTCCTTGATGTCGGCAATGAAAAACTTCCATGGAAACGGGTCCTAGCGTCAGGATTAGGTAGAAATACATTGCACCAGCAAAAAGCAGCCCCACCGCCAATGCTGTTCTCCAACATGGGATGAGCTGTGAATGTAAGCTTTCCCAGTATATACTGATGATGAAATCTTCTCTGGCTTCCATCGCGGATTTTCGACGTAGGTACCCGGATGGAAGCCTGAGAAGATTTCATCATGGGATGAGCAGTTTGACGTTCATAAGCAGCTGGAAATCGCCCTCACTACTGTCAAACGATTTGACAGCTGCTGCGAATAGATGTGTTGGAAGAGCCCCAGAGAGTAGTGTACATGTGGTACCTGTAGATCCTGTCTCCTCTGCAATAAGTACAGGGTCTGTCATTACCTGCTCACTTGATTGTAAGTTGTGTGTCAAGTGTAGATCTAGGCAAATGCCGCGCGGAGTGGTACCGCCATTAGAGGCGTCATGTCACGAGTCGGGCGGCCACTCCCGCCGGAGGTTCGAGTCCTCCTTCGGCCATGGGTGTATTTTGTTTGTTTGTGTGTGTTTGTTTGTTTGTGTGTGTGTGTGTGTGTGTGTGTGTGTGTGTGTGTGTGTGTGTGTGTTTGTGTGTGTGTGTTACGTCCGGTGTCAAGAGGCAGCAGATGCAAAAGGACAGGGGTCTATTAATCGTCGGCAGTTCAAACGTACGGCGAATGCTGGTATACCTTAGGGAAATGGCAGCAAGGGACAGGAAAGGGCACCAGATGCACTCAGTGTGTATGCCCGAGGGCCTCATTCAACATGTTTAAGAAGCTATTCCGACAGCCATTGAGGGAACAGTATGTATCCAACTGCAGATTGTGCTGCATGTTGGAACAAATGATGCCTGTCGTCTGGGCTCTGAGGTCATTCTTGGGTCATTCCAGCGACTGACAGAAAAGGCTGAGAGGACCAGCCGTGTGTGAGGAGTTTCAACGAAGCCCACAATTCGCAGCATTGTCCCCAGAACTGATCACGGCACCTTGATTCTGAGTCGAGTGGAAGGACTGAACCAGAGACTTCGAAGGTTCTGTGGCAAACTAGGCAGCGACTTTCTGGGCTTGCGCCGTAGGATTGAGAACTGTAGGGCCACCTAACAGTGTAAGATCGAAAGAAATGCCTCCCAAATCCTAATGGTAAACTGCCGAAGAATTCACAACGAAGTGTCAGAGTTTGAAGCGCTCATGAAAAGCAATGAAGCTTACGTAATACTAGGTACAGAAAGCTGGCTGAACCTGAAATTGACAGTAGTGAAATTCTTGGGTAAAATTTAAGTGTATATCGAAAGGATAGGCAAATGGGAAATGGAGGTGGTGTATTTATCGTAGTAGACAAGAAACTTAAATCCAACGAGACAGAAATTGAAGCTGCATATGAGATTGTTTGGGCAAAACTCAGTATCGGGAATGGGCATAAAATGATAATTGGAACCTTCAATCGCCCATCTGACTCATCTCCTGATGTAACCCAAAACTTTAGAGAAAACCTCCATGGTATACAGTCACTGTAAAGAAACTTCAAAAGAAACGGAGATTACTGCATAAAAGGGTACAGCAAAGAGTAGGGCTGCAGATAGAGAGATGCTGAATGACACGTGTTTGGTTGCCAAGAGATCGATGCGTGATGCCTTCAATGACTGCAGAACCCAAAGAAATTCTGGTCGTATGTAAAGACTGCTAGTGGCACCCAAGTTAGTGTGTAGTCGCTAGCGAATGAGACAGGAACTCAAACAGAGGATAGTAAAACAAAAGCTGAAATGACTAACTCCGTTTTCAGATGTTCCTTTACAAAGAAAATCCCAGGAGAATTGCCCCAATTTAATTCTAGTACCACATGAAATGATGAATGGAGTAATATTAGTGCCAGTGGCGCTGAAAACAGCTGAAATCGTTAAAATTGAACAAAGCTCCAGGACCCGTTGGAATCCCTGTCAGATTCCGTAATGAATTTCCGGCTGTTAGCCCGTCTCCTAGCTTTATCGTAAATCCGTCGAACAAAAATCGTGCCCAGTTATTGGAAAAGCGCAGGTCACAACCGTCTACAAGAAGGGTAGTAGAAGTGTCCCACAAAACAACCGTCCAATATCCTTGACATCGATTTGTTGTAGAATCTTAGAATATATTCTGAGCTCAAGCATAATGAGGTATCTCGAACGGAATGATCTGTTCAACGCCGACCAGCATGGATTTCGGAAACATCGATCATGTGAAACCCAACTCGCATTTTTATCACATGACATATTGAAAGCTTTGGACCAAGGCAACCAGGTAGATGCAGTGTTTCTTCGTTTCCAAAAACATTCGACTCAGTACCGCACCTACGCTTATTGTCAAATAAAGTGAAATTTGTGACTGGATTGAGGACTTTTTGGTAGGGAGGACATAGCACGTTATCTTGGATGGAAAGTCATCATCAGATGTAAAAGTAATTTCGGGTGTGCTCCAGGGAAAAGTGTTGGGATCTTTGCTGTTCATGTTGTATATTAATGACCTTGCAAACAATATTAATAGTAAAATCGGGCTTTATGTAGATGATGCAGTTATCTATAACGAAGCACTATCTGAGAGTAGGTGCATAAGTATTCAGTCAGACATTGATAAGGTTTCAACATGGTGCAGAGATTGGTAACTTGCTCTAAATGTTCAGAAATGTAAAATTTTGCACTTCACTATGATTATTATATCAGTGAGTCACTGTTGAAATCGAAAAACTCATACAAATAAGTGGGCGTAACACTTCTTAGGAATATGAAATGGAATGATCATATAGGTTCAATCGTGGCTGAACCAGGTGGTGGACTTCAGGTTATTGGTAGAACACTGGGGAAGTGCAATAAGTCTACAAAACAGATTGCTTACAAATCAATTGTGCGACTAGCTCTAGAATATTGCTCAAGTGTGTGGGTACCATACCAGATACGACTAACAGCGTATATTGAACGAATAGAGAGAAGGGCAGCACGAATAGTCACAGGTTTGTCTACTCCATGATAGAGTGTCACAGATATGTTGAAGGAACTGAACTAGCAGATTCTTTAAGAAAGACTATCTCGAGAAAGTCTGTTAACAAAGTTTCAAGAACCGGCTTTAAATGATTACTGTAGGGATACATTACAACCCCTTACGAATCACTCACCTAAGGATCGTGAGTATAAGATTAGACTAATTACTGCACTCACAGAGGCAATCGATCGATCATTCTTCCCACACTCAATACATGAATGGAACAGGAAGAAACCCTAATAAGAGGTAGACTGGGACATACCCTCTGCCATGCAGTTCACAGTGGTTTGCAGCGTATAGATGTAGATGTAGATGTAGATGAATGAGTAAGCGAGCATGGGGCAGCCAGCAAAAGTTAGATACGCACCTTTGAAGCAGCGTGCACCCTCTACACAGCACTGACACAGGTCAGTCTAGTGTATACTTCTCCAGTTGCCCTGCACCTACCTAGTGTGACCCCTAGACCCTCACATGCGTAGTTTAGAAAAAGTGCTAGCCACAACGGAACTGTTCATAAGGCCGGCCGGAGTGGCCGAGCGGTTCTAGGAGCTTCAATCTGACAGCGCGCGACCGCTACGGTCACAGGTTCGAATCCTGCCTTGGGCATGGATGTGTTTGATGACCTTAGGTTAGTTAGGTTTGAGTAGTTCTATGTTCTAGGTGACTGATAACCTCCCAGATGTTAAGTCCCATAGTGCTCAGAGCCATTTGAACCTGATCATAAAATAAACATCATGCTGGACCTTCCAGTCCAAAATAAGGTCCATAGGTTAGCTACAGTTTAACTTTACACTTTGCAAGCCGACCGCTGTGGCCCAGCGGTTCTAGGCGCTTCAGTCCGGAACCGCGCTGCTGCTACGGTCGCAGGTTCGAATGCTGCCTCGGGCATGGATGTGTGTGATGTACTTAGGTTAGTTAGGTTTAAGTTGTTCTAAGTCTAGGGGACCGATGACCTCAGATGTTAAGTCCCATAGTGCTTAGAGCCATTTGAACCATTTGAACTATTACAAGCTAATATCATCAGGCAGTCAAATAGTCCTTGGGCCTCACCCATTCACCTTATACCTAAAAAGGATGGGATCTTTAGACTGTGCTATGACATTTGTGGTCTCAATATCCGCACCATTCTGGACAGTTATCTATTTCCGAATATTCAGAACATTACTCATAATTTAGTAGGTGCTTATCTATTCAGCGTATTGGAATGTAAAAAGGTATACTTGTAAATTCCCATGACACCCGTTTTGGACTATATTAATTCCTTTACATGTAACACGTACTCAAAAATGCAGCACAGATTAGGCAAATGTTCTTAGACAATGTCGTTTCAAAATTTTCCTTTTGCTGCGCCTACTTAGACGAAATTTTAGTCCTCACTCCTTCTCAGCATGAACATGATCAGCATCTCAAATTATTTTTTTATACACTAACAAACTTTGAGTCATAGCCAGTTGTCATAAATCTCAATTGCAACAGCCAGTAGTTACCTTCCTTGGTCTTTTATTTAGGACCGAAGGCATACGTTCAGCAATATACTGAGATCATTAGTCAACTAATACGAGTATGGTCACAGAACTTACAAGAGTAACGTCGATTCCTTGGCGTGGTAAATTTTTATCGCGACCACTAATGTCCGGAAATATGGAAGCACGTGGTCTCGTTTCACAACCAGATCGTGCATAAATTGCTGCACTGTTCCCAGCTACTCAAAACAAGTGTAGTGTCACGTTTCACAGAATCATCTTCGACCACTAGTACCTCTCAGTACGCGGAGACTCATTTTATTTAAACTAAATGGGCGGGCCCATCCTGGGTTCCTCCAACAATGAAGCTTGTAGTAGCCATATATCGAAAAAGATTGTAAAACTTGTTTCTGAGAATGTGCTGCTTACCAATGGTCTAAAAGAGGATGGCATGCACAGCCACAACACTGCCATTATCCAATCGCTAAGGGTCACTTTTAGCATATCCACCTAGACCTCGTTAGGCCCCACCCAGACTTATGTGCTTTTCGTTATATCCTTTCAGAGATCGACAGGATAATTGGGTTGATGCATACTAACATCTATCATCACTGTAGAAACAATGGAAAAAATTTTTGTCCTACCTCAGTTACGACTGACCATGATAAACAGTTTGAACTCTGGCACTTGCGCATTGTTTAGTGTTTCTGAATCGTAGTTTACCAGCTTCAAAGTATTGGACTAATGGGAAGCCCTCATGTGTTGTAGCACACAATGGATAGAAGCCCTGACATGGGTGCTTTTAGGCGTGCATTGGGTTTATAAGAAAGATGTCCACATGTTCCTAGTGGAAATCGTTTAAAATGAAAAGCTAACTCTACTGGCGGACTTCACAGAGCCAATGCTATTCTTCCGTAAGGTGAAGTCGCACATCACTCACCTCAAGGTACCTACCCTACTACCCTACAAGTATTTGAGAGATGATACTGTCCATCTATCATTGCAACTGCCTTATTCAGGACGACGTACACTGATTAGAACGGATAAAACACGTTTAATGTCTTACTGAAAGGGAAACTGACGAGTGTTAGCATCAATAGATTCAATTCTGTGTGGATCCTACACGGTACCTCGAGTGGTACAGTAAATAGCACTAACCGCAAGGATGACGGTACTCACATAGATCTGGACGACTTTTAGTTGTAGTGTGAGTAGACATCCAGTAATTTCACCTTGAATAGATCTCAGTTTCACTCATTCTTGCAGAGGAAGGACAGTAAGGCGAATGGTGGATTAAAAAAGGGGCACCACTGGGAATATACCCTCACCATTACAGGCTTTGGCAGAATGTCAGCCCAGACACTACCTCTTCTTGGTTGTCGGTGGACAGAACCCTCATGGTCACAGCTGATAAGAAACAACCACAGCCTCAGCACTTGCAAACGGAACAAGATATACACTGACCATTAAAATTGCTACACCAAGAAGCAGTCGTTCTTCCCACGCACAATTCGTGAATGGAACAGGGAAGGGGGGATCAGATAGTGGTACAATAAGTACCCTCCGCCACACACCGTAAGGTGGCTCGCGGAGTATAGATGTAGATGTAGAAGAAGAAATGCAGATGACAAACGGGTATTCGTTGGACAAATATATTATACTAGAAGTGACATGTGATTACATTTTCACGCAATTTGGGTGCATAGATCATGAGAAATCAGTACCCAGAACAACTACCTCTGGCCGTAGTAACGGCCTTGATACGCCTGGGCATTGAGTCAAACAGAGTTTAGATGGCGTGTACAGATACAGCTGCTCATGCAGCTTCAACACGATACCACAGTTCATCAGAGTAGTGACTAGCGTATTGTGACGAGCCAGTTGCTCGGTCACCACTGTCCAGACGTTTTCAATTGGCTAGAGATCTGGAGAATGTGCTGGCCAGGGCATCAGTAGAACATTTTCTGCATCCAGAAAGGACCGTACAGGACCTGCAACATGCGGTCGTGCATTATCCTACTGAAATGTAGGGTTTCGCAGGGACCGGATGAAGGGTAGAGCCACGGGTCTTAACACATCTGAAATGTAACGACCACTGTTCAAAGAGCCGTCAATGCGAACAAGAGGTGGCCGAAACGTGTAACCAATGGCACCCCATACCATCACGCCGGGTGATACGCCAGTATGGCGATGACGAATACACGCTTCCAATGTGCGTTCACCGCGACGTCGCCGAACACGGATGCGGCCATCATGATGATGTAAACAGAACATGGATTCATCCGAAAAAATGACGTTTTGCCATTGTGCACCCAGATTCGTCGTTGAGTACACCATCGCAGGCGCTCCTGTCTGTGATGCAGCGTCAAGGGTAACCGCAGCCATGATCTCCGAGCTGATAGTCCCTGCTGCTGCAAACGTCGTCGAACTGTTCGTGCAGATGGTTGTTGTCTTGCAAACGTTCCCATCTGACGACTCAGGGATCGAGACGTGGCTGCACGATCCGTTACAGCCATGCGGATAAGCTGCCTGTCATGTCGACTGCTAGTGATACGAGGCCGTTGGGATCCAGCACGGAGTTCCGTATTACCCTCCTGAACCCACCGTTTCCATATTCCGCTAACAGTTATTGGATCTCGACCAATGCGAGCAGCAATGTCGCGATACGATAAACCGCAATCGCGATAGGCTACAATCCGACCTTTATCAAAGTCGGAATCGTGATGGTACGCATTTCTCCTCCTTATACGAGGCATCACAGCAACGTTTCACCAGGCAACCCCGGTCATCTGCTGTTTGTGTATGAGAAATCGGTTGGAAACTTTCCTCATGTCAGCACGTTGTAGGTGTCGCCACTAGCGCCAACCTTGTGTGAATGCTCTGAAAAGCTAATCATTTGCATATCACAGCACCTTCTTCCTGCCGGTTAAATTTCGCTTCTGTAGCACGTCATCTTCGTGGTGTAGCAATTTTAATGGCCAGTGGTGTAGATGTGGCCATGGTTTCGCTGTCACCACCAGTGAAGGCTCCACTCCACTCCACATCAACAACCCATTCATGGAAAATCTTCACCTCCCACAAATATCATCTCTACTGACCAGGAGCAATCTTGTATAGCTCCAGCCACTGAACACACTGGGAAACAGTGCTTAGGCAGCCAACTGTAGCACTGCTGGTCATGCACGCCTGCATGAAGGGGAGGTCACTGGCAGTGTCACACACACGTCCTGCGAGTACTCCGAACTACCAGGGCTGAAGGAGGTGGGGAGCTCTGTAGCAACTCAGCAGCGACAGCATCAGTTAACACAGGAAAAACGCTCTGTGCAGAAGTGCCATAGGACTGTCTTTGCAGTCAGTTCGTTCTGAGTTTCTGTAGTGAACACATGCATTTTTTGTATTGCTGCCCACTTATAAAGTGTTCTATCATGCACTTGCAGTCACAGTCATTTTATCTGGAGCATCCTTACCTGGGCTCTCTCTACATTCTTTTCATCACCCATATGAAGTTTAATTTAAGTAAAATGTCTTTTTTAAATTGTGTACAAAAAAGAAAGAGCAGGCGTTGATTTTGGTTTTATTTCGTTTTCGTGCCACAAACCACATTAGTAACTCATGGAAGAAATAGGCGATTTGTGACACCAACGGTATTGGCATCTGTTGGGTATCATTATAATTTGACAGAGAGACCATACGATGAAAACGAGAGTGACATCTGTGAGTCAGTGAAAAGAAATTATAGAACCAGCGAGTGTTTTTTTAATGAGAAGCAGCGGTGTAGTTATAGTTAACAAAAGATGCTCTTTGCTTTTGCTATGTAACAGTACAGTGATTAATTTTTTCTGTGTGTTAATAGTGAGATGTTGGCTTATGAACATTGAAAGAATTCTGGTACGAAACGAAATTGATAACAGCAAGAACTGGCGTCCCTTAACTCTCAGTAACTGTAGTGCTAGAAGCTACTCTTCTAGATTCGGATACTGTTAGTTAAAGCTGCTCTGTCAACGCATCACACTGTCACCACCACCCCTACATTGATCATCAGCCATCATCACCACATCAACACGAGAGGTTCGTTTCTCCTGACACCAATAAATGCTACCTCCATCGTCGAACCATACTACGATCACCAAGTCATCAGAATGAGGACATCACCTGGAACTGCTGCCAGAACAACAACAACCAAAATCTTCATGACACCGCCTGCAACATGGGCAGTGACTGTCAGACGATCGCAGGACCTCTCATCAACACTCCAGCACCACCAACAGCGCCACCGGCTGCCCATGACACAGCAGTATCACCATTACTGCCAGTTATTGCAGCACCAATCGCATCATCGCCAGCAACGTCATCATCCATAGCATCACCAGTATCAGTAGCAGCCATACCATCATCAGGAGCAGCTCCAATGCCACCAGACATAACATCAGCTACGACACATTCACCAGCGCCTGCAGAAAAACATTCCCTACCCCCCAATCATCCCGCAATCTCTGTTCTAAACTCTACCTAAACTTATCACAAACTCATAAAAAAGGAGCACTACAAGTGAGCTCCTAAGTGAATCCAAAAGGACTCAGTTAACTCTCTCAGGCACTGATGACAAGCAAGTCGAAATCATTCACAAACCTCAAACTACAGTACCTCCTTCTTTCTTTTTTCTTTTTTTAAAGCAAATTCCTAAACCCCAAGACACTCCTCTGTTACACTCAGAGATACATACCAACATTGCAAATACAGCGACTCACCCCATGAGAGACTCCACCATCATTAAAACCAACGACTCACATTAACATTCATCCCTAATCCAAATTATTCCCCCTTTTTGAGACAGCTGTTACTAATGCTCCGCCAAAACAACCACAGCTTACACACTGACCTCCAACATTCACAGCAAGAATCAAAATGATTGATTTAGAGTACACAGATGAAGAAATCAAAACGTGAACTGAACTCGCAACCCAGAATCAATGCATGCAAGGCACTTTGCACTCAGATTGATAATGGACATCACTTCTTTGTACGAATATTCTCTGACTCACCCAGCACCATAAAGAAACTTATAAACCACTATAAAACATGTGGCCTTGATTTATCAGAGGAAGAATCCAGAAGAAACATCTCAATTCACTACACAAGCGTATCGATGTCAGCAATGCCTCCAGTTAATGACCACCTGACCGAAAATTACAGGAACCCAACCACCTCCGTCCCCATTTACAGTTGAAGATGTAATCCGTTTCTTAACCTTAATTCTAGAAAACATACACCCTTTTCAAAGACCCCACATTTTACAGAACATAACCCTCGCCACTTGCACCATCTTCCATCTCAATACATAATCTACTCCATTCATTTTTGATTGCCTCGAAACACTAGTCTAAACCTATCCCTCAAACACCCCCTTGTCTTATTGAAAATAATGCAGCAGACGTACAACATTCTATAACAAAATATCTGTTCCCTCTGGTTCAGTAACAATATTCTTATACGTACCCTCTAACAACGTGAAATCCCTGCCTTCCTCAACGAAACATTTCTCTAGCGCCACTGTTACATATGCATGTCTCCTGACATTTACATTGCGCTTATTATTCAAATACGATTTCCTGTGATGGAGTAGCCATCGCCGATCTCTGAAATATTCCTTCTGCCTACCAAACCACTGATCCAACTGAGCACATCATCTTCACCATCTTTCTCCTAAACTCACTTTAACTCTTGCCACTATGTAGATCCACACTAACCGTTTCACCCCTTATGATTCCTTAATCCACGTAGACCAAACCTTTACCACATACTCGGACATAACTGCAGCCGACCTTAACATTCAGTACCCCACACCTCTGAAAAACGGCGGTGGTGTCAGTTCATCGTCCTCAGTAGCGATGATATCCACATCCCTTTCCACATCTGTTCTGACACAAATATTGCCACCAGTGCCATTATTGTCTCCCCTGACCTCTTGAGTCACATCACGTTAGAAGTCCTAGATTCATTTGTAAGTGATCTCTTACCTGTTCTTCCCCAGATCTCATATATTGTACAAACCCCACACTACCACATTCCTAATCATCCATTCCGATAAATACAGGTCCAAATCTATACCCTAGCAAAATGCCAAAATTCCAACCTTCGAAGTCCTGACGATCTCCAACGTGAGGCTGACTTCCTGTAACATATAATCTG
This sequence comes from Schistocerca serialis cubense, assembly GCF_023864345.2. Lineage (NCBI taxonomy): Eukaryota > Metazoa > Arthropoda > Insecta > Orthoptera > Acrididae > Schistocerca > Schistocerca serialis. Next base: position 833,441,948 of record NC_064638.1, on the reverse strand, counting down.
CAATTTCCAAACATAACCCACTCAGAACACTCTACTATGGCTGTCCTACACTTCCTCCATATGCTCTTGCCTCGCTCCAAGAATCCCCTAGTGTCCACAAAGAATTTCTTTGTACTCATGACCGGAACATGTTCATACGCCGCTAACAGCTCCAGAGATATGTTCACAGTTGCTTTCAAGCAAAATAACAGCAGGATTGGCACACTGTATTCAATAAACTAACCGAAACACCCACATACTCTACAAAGCATTGGAAAGCATTCCATGGGCTCTCCAGAAATCCAAGAACAGGACCGAATTTGCTAGCAATAGCTGAAGACATTACACAAACACTCACTAAGAAGCGAAAGACTGCATCCAGTCACAACAAAATTACTTGTCACCTCCTCAAAAAAAGTCCCAGAGCCTATCACGAAACCTTTGACAGCCTTTACAATAACACCCTGTACACAGGCTGTCACCCACAGCAATGGAAAACGTTCAAAGCCCTCCTCTTCCCCAAACCTAACAAACCACCATCACAGACCTCATCCTGTCGACCTATTAGCCTCAGGTCAATTTTCAGAAAAATTTTTGAAACCATCGTTACCCAGCGAATCCATCAACATCTTGCAAACCACGTAACTATTCCCAACCCCAATATAGATTTCGTCGCAACTGTTCTATCAATGACTAACTTCTTTGCGTTACCCACCTTATCTATCATCGTTTAAATAAATGGAAATCTGCCATGTTTGTCTCCCTTAATATCCAAAAAGCTTCTCACTGGGACTGTTCTTCAAGCTACAAACCTATGCACTTCCAGTTAACTGCTGGTTTGTTATAATTAAACTGCTGGTGTACCAAGTGCTGCAGTGCATGCTGTATACATTGCAGGATGATGAAGCATTGTAGGTATTTTCATAAATTGGTGCGCTCGCACAGTTTGCTGAAAAAAATAATACTTCCATTTTGTGCCACCAGGTGAAAATATGGCACTGTAAGCAGTCATAACGTAAAATTTTTCCTGTTCTGATGTCAGTATGCTGACTTGGTGACAGTTGTTGATTTCTTTTGTGAAGTGATCGTTGATGTAAAGAGTTAAGAAGGTAGAAGTTTTCCATACAAGACACAATGGCTATTACGAAGAAAGACAATGCACTGCTAGTAAAGTTATCAGAACGGCAGCAACAGCAGTGCTGAATTGCAGGAATATCGCTGGAAATAGCTGTGAAGAGGCCTGATGTCACTGAATGGGCTAAAGAATATGATCAAGTTATTTGAAGAAAGAGGTGAATTAGTTGATGCAGAAGGGAGAGGGAGGCGGCCCAGTCACTTGACAGTTGTTGATGGAGTTGCTGTAGCTATAGCCTACCGTGCAGCACACGCCTCAAATTCTGCAGCCAGTGCTCAAGTTGTGTTTCAGGAATTGTAACTCTCCAGGCCAACAGAGGCTGGCGAATATTCTTTGGATAAACAAAGCACATTTTACTCTGTATGGGACATGGATGTACAGAACTGTCGTACATGGGGTTCTAATCTGCTTCATGTTGTGCAGGAACATCTGCTGCACTCATCTTAAGTGACTTTGTGGTGTGGTCTCACAAGCTCCATCATTCTTGGTCCCTTTTTCTTCGAGGAGATGACACATTATGGGAGTGTCAGGTATACAGTCACATTTGCAAGTTATAAAGACCTTATGCACAATACACAATTCCAGCTTTGCAGAAACACAACTGGGCTCACACCACTATTTTTACAAAAGATGGGCGACAACACATGTTGCTTTCCAGGTGAAAGATTTGTTTCAAGAAAGTTTTGGTAATAGCCCCATGATCTCTCGGCAATTTCAAGATGGCTTTCCACATCATCTAACTGAAATCTACGTAACTTCTGGTTGTGGGAACATCTGGAAGATTGTGTCTATCAGAGATGCATCCAGTTCCTTTCTGATCTGAAGGACAGTGTTCGATGACATATCACTCTGATTCCACTGGATAAGCTGTGAGGAACTGTCGACCATACCATGTTACAGATGCAGCATATTGCTGAGCCAGGAGACAACATTGAACACATGTAACTTGTGGCCATATCCTAACAAACATGCCAGAGCCACTGTTTCCTGCACCCACACCACCTTCTGGCTGCCAGCGCCTTATTTTTCAATTTGTGGCAAAAACTGGAACTACTATTTTTTCGGCATTCTCAGATAGTGCACTGATTAATGAACATACCTATAATGTTTCATGATCCTGTGATTCATAGACCCTGCACTGCACCACTCGGAAAACAGTTGATTTAATAACCACTCAGTACATCCACCTTATAGCATCTTTCCTTCTCCACTGTCCTACATATGACATAGTCAACCAGACGTGCAGTATGACTCAAGGCTCTGTCCTTTCACTCCTCCTTTACGTACTCCAACCTGCAGACATTCGCAAACTGACACCCACAACCAACCCCCTGCAGTATTCTGACATGATGCACCTATACACTCACCATACCTACCAACTATCCTGTGCCTTCCTCCAGCAGCACTTGAATCTCCTGGTTGAGTGGTGCAATACATTGAAACTTCAAGTAAATCCACAGAAAATCAAACCACTTGGCATTTCCATTGCCCAGACATCAATCTATTCACTTAAAACCAACACATCCCACTGACTAACACATTAAAGTATTTTGGACTAACACTTGATGAAAAGCTAACATGGAATGCACACATCCTTATCACCTAACATGAAGCTCAAACCCAACTAAAACTACTAAAACGACTGACAAGCTGCACCTGGGGCATAAATCCTTCTGCCAATAGCCTGATCTATAAATCCCTGGTATGTCCCATCGAAACTTACGCTAATATTGTCGGGATCTCTGCCTCCACTAAATTTAATAAGTTCCTTAAAATCCTGGAAAGACATGTATTCTGCATTGCCTGCCACGTCTGCTTACCATCCCTGACGTTTATTCTATATCACCTTATCCATTTACCACACCTCCTTTCCTTCCTAGAGTACCTAAGGATCCAATAAATTAATCACACAATCCGGTCCTATCACCCAATATTCCATGCACCAATCACCAGTTCAGGTACCCTGCTGTTCCACTACATCAATGGTCCACCTTCCATGTACCTACACGCGTCTTTCATCCTCTCCCACTGGAATTTAGACCAACTTTCCAACAATGAAATCCATCCTGAGCCATATCCTTCTTTCCAAACCTTGTCACAACGCTCCACCTCACACCATCCTGCTATTGTTTTAGAAAGACTTCATTTGCTGTTTCTACCCCCCCATGAACCATGGACCTTGCCGTTGGTGGGGAGGCTTGCGTGCCTCAGCGATACAGATAGCCGTACCGTAGGTGCAACCACAACGGAGGGGTATCTGTTGAGAGGCCAGACAAACGTGTGGTTCCTGAAGAGGGGCAGCAGCCTTTTCAGTAGTTGCAAGGGCAACAGTCTGGATGATTGACTGATCTGGCCTTGTAACCATAACCAAAACGGCCTTGCTGTGCTGGTACTGCAAACGGCTGAAAGCAAGGGGAAACTACAGCCGTAATTTTTCCCGAGGGCATGCAGCTTTACTGTATGATTACATGATGATGGCGTCCTCTTGGATAAAATATTCCGGAGGTAAAATAGTCCCCCATTCGGATCTCCAGGCGGGGACTACTCAAGAGGATGTCGTTATCAGGAGAAAGAAAACTGGCGTTCTACGGATCGGAGCGTGGAATGTCAGATCCCTTAATCGGGCAGGTAGGTTAGAAAATTTAAAAAGGGAAATGGATAGGTTGAAGTTAGATATAGTGGGAATTAGTGAAGTTCGGTGGCAGGAGGAACAAGACTTCTGGTCAGGTGACTACAGGGTTATAAACACAAAATCAAATAGGGGTAATGCAGGAGTAGGTTTAATAATGAATAGGAAAATAGGAATGCGGGTAAGCTACTACAAACAGCATAGTGAACGCATTATTGTGGCCAAGATAGATACGAAGCCCACACCTACTACAGTAGTACAAGTTTATATGCCAACTAGCTCTGCAGATGACAAAGAAATTGAAGAAATGTATGATGAAATAAAAGAAATTATTCAGATTGTGAAGGGAGACGAAAATTTAATAGTCATGGGTGACTGGAATTCGAGTGTAGGAAAAGGGAGAGAAGGAAACATAGTAGGTGAATATGGATTGGGGGACAGAAATGAAAGAGGAAGCCGCCTGGTAGAATTTTGCACAGAGCACAACATAATCATAACTAACACTTGGTTTAAGAATCATGAAAGAAGGTTGTATACATGGAAGAACCCTGGAGATACTAAAAGGTATCAGATAGATTATATAATGGTAAGACAGAGATTTAGGAACCAGGTTTTAAATTGTAAGACATTTCCAGGGGCAGATGTGGACTCTGACCACAATCTATTGGTTATGACCTGTAGATTAAAACTGAAGAAACTGCAAAAAGGTGGGAATTTAAGGAGATGGAACCTGGATAAACTAAAAAAACCAGAGGTTGTACAGAGATTCAGGGAGAGCATAAGGGAGCAATTGACAGGAATGGGGGAAATAAATACAGTAGAAGAAGAATGGGTAGCTTTGAGGGATGAAGTAGTGAAGGCAGCAGAGGATCAAGTAGGTAAAAAGACGAGGGCTAGTAGAAATCCTTGGGTAACAGAAGAAATATTGAATTTAATTGATGAAAGGAGAAAATATAAAAATGCAGTAAGTGAAACAGGCAAAAAGGAATACAAACGTCTCAAAAATGAGATCGACAGGAAGTGCAAAATGGCTAAGCAGGGATGGCTAGAGGACAAATGTAAGGATGTAGAGGCCTATCTCACTAGGGGTAAGATAGATACCGCCTACAGGAAAATTAAAGAGACCTTTGGAGGTAAGAGAACGACTTGTATGAATATCAAGAGCTCAGATGGAAACCCAGTTCTAAGCAAAGAAGGCAAAGCAGAAAGGTGGAAGGAGTATATAGAGGGTCTATACAAGGGCGATGTACTTGAGGACAATATTATGGAAATGGAAGAGGATGTAGATGAAGATGAAATGGGAGATATGATATTGCGTGAAGAGTTTGACAGAGCACTGAAAGACCTGAGTCGAAACAAGGCCCCCGGAGTAGACAATATTCCATTGGAACTACTGACGGCCGTGGGAGAGCCAGTCCTGACAAAACTCTACCATCTGGTGAGCAAGATGTATGAAACAGGCGAAATACCCTCAGACTTCAAGAAGAGTATAATAATTCCAATCCCAAAGAAAGCAGGTGTTGACAGATGTGAAAATTACCGAACTATCAGCTTAATAAGTCACAGCTGCAAAATACTAACAAGAATTCTTTGCAGACGAATGGAAAAACTAGTAGAAGCCAACCTCGGGGAAGATCAGTTTGGATTCCGTAGAAACACTGGAACACGTGAGGCAATACTGACCTTACGACTTATCTTAGAAGAAAGATTAAGGAAAGGCAAACCTACGTTTCTAGCATTTGTAGACTTAGAGAAAGCTTTTGACAGTGCTGACTGGAATACTCTCTTTCAAATTCTAAAGGTGGCAGGGGTAAAATACAGGGAGCGAAAGGCTATTTACAATTTGTACAGAAACCAGATGGCAGTTATAAGAGTCGAGGGACATGAAAGGGAAGCAGTGGTTGGGAAGGGAGTGAGACAGGGTTGTAGCCTCTCCCCGATGTTGTTCAATCTGTATATTGAGCAAGCAGTAAAGGAAACAAAAGAAAAATTCGGAGTAGGTATTAAAATTCATGGAGAAGAAATAAAATCTTTGAGGTTCGCCGATGACATTGTAATTCTGTCAGAGACAGCAAAGGACTTGGAAGAGCAGTTGAATGGAATGGACAGTGTCTTGAAAGGAGTATATAAGATGAACATCAACAAAAGCAAAACAAGGATAATGGAATGTAGTCTAATTAAGTCGGGTGATGCTGAGGGAATTAGATTAGGAAATGAGGCACTTAAAGTAGTAAAGGAGTTTTGCTATTTGGGGAGCAAAATAACTGATGATGGTCGAAGTAGAGAGGATATAAAATGTAGGCTGGCAATGGCAAGGAAAGATTTTCTGAAGAAGAGAAATTTGTTAACATCCAGTATTGATTTAAGTGTCAGGAAGTCATTTCTGAAAGTATTCGTATGGAGTGTAGCCATGTATGGAAGTGAAACATGGACGATAAATAGTTTGGACAAGAAGAGAATAGAAGCTTTCGAAATGTGGTGCTACAGAAGAATGCTGAAGATTAGATGGGTAGATCACATAACTAATGAAGAAGTATTGAATAGGATTGGGGAGAAGAGAAGTTTGTGGCACAACTTGACCAGAAGAAGGGATCGGTTGGTAGGACATGTTCTGAGGCATCAAGGGATCACCAATTTAGTATTGGAGGGCAGCGTGGAGGGTAAAAATCATAGAGGGAGACCAAGAGATGAATACACTAAGCAGATTCAGAAGGATGTAGGTTGCAGTAGGTACTGGGAGATGAAAAAGCTTGCACAGGATAAAGCAGCATGGAGAGCTGCATCAAACCAGTCTCAGGACTGAAGACCACAACAACAACAACAGTGAGGAATATTTTTTAGAGTTTATCGTTGCTGTAGTAGAGGAACACATTAATTTCAAACTGAGCCTCATTGCTCTTAATGTGAGGCCAAAAACGACTTCAGTTTACAGATTGATCCATAGCTCAGCGTACAGTGAGTACAAAACAGCCGTTTCACGGGACTAGCTAACATTATTGCGAATTATATCGTAGAAGTAGGTGTCTAGTTTTACTTGTAATATTACAGAAGCAGGAGAGTGAGAGAGAAAGAGTTAGCTTGATGATTTCTGTTAGGTGTCAACATGCTCTTCTGCATATATACTGTTGGAAAAAATTACACTTCCAAGGACAAGATCATTTTATTGACAGTGGTGTGACAGATAATACAACGCTGCAGGAGTATATGATAACAAATGCCGATCAAATGAAACACACCTGTCCTAGTAAAGGATGCCCAAACAGCCACATCAGTACACAGTACACAGTACACCTCCTCTGTCTGCAACGTAGCTGTGTATTCATGCGTGAGAACTGTCATAAGGGTGCCAAATGGCTCCTGTGATGGACTGCCCCAAACACCTTGCACCTTTTGTTGCAATTTAGCAATGGGATGGCAAGTATCCACAAAGAGATCATCTTATAAGCAGAGAGCATATTATCTGTTTTCACACACAGTTAAATGTTAACAGTCAGATATACTTGGTTAAATGCCAATTTTATTGTTTGAAAATAACACATCTTCCACAATGTTAAAAATGTATAGAGACTACAAACCTAGAAATCAGTAGCAGTCAAACTGTAAACAAAAAATTAAATTCCCACAACAGTTTTGAGTTACATCAGATTCCTCTTCAGTGCACTGTTCACGTATTGTGACATGCACAGTTCCATCGCTCAACAACCTGCAATAATTCTCCTGTTGTTCTCTTGGAATCATCTTTTTGTCATACAATGTTTGCACTCAGAATTCTTTTTTATGTGTATATCTTGACAATGTGAAAATGTTCATCCTTTACTCTACAAAGCTACTTCAGTACAGACCCCATCCAATTCTGTCTTGCAAAACACTGAAAGACATTCTTCTTATAGTGGAGTACAAACTTTAACGGAGACAATCAGTCTTGACTGCAAAAATATTTTTAAAACATTTCAATGGTAACCAGTTTCAGTCTTCAGCATCTCTTGATATATATTTATGCTCCACTTTGTGTCTCTGCACACCATCTAAGGAGAAACATACCAGACTGATGATGACTGTCAGTAACGAAATTGATTAATGCACCATTGAAATAAAATATTTTTGCAGTCAAGACTGATTATTTCTTTTAAATTTCAATACATATCATTGTATTTCCAATAATATTATCAAAAATTATTAGAGTACATAATTAATGTACAGTGGAATTTTGAGAATAGCCTTTTCATCACTTTTTTCAGTTGAAAATAATAACAGCACACAGTATAGTTCATACAATGAAGGACTGAGGATTTCTCTTCCAACTTCAAACGATTTTTGCCCCTCCTATAGATACGAATACACTGGAACATACTTACTTCTCTTACCTATCTTGGACTGAACAGTCACACTCCATTTCTGTACAATACATTTAATCAATGTGTGGTCCGTGGAGAGCAAATTTGAATTGTCCTTGTGCAGGGCAATCCCCACAGCAATAAACATAGAGTCCGGCTGATCTCGACTTGTGTGATATCTTGTAGCATCATCACATAGTCATAGAAGTAGGTGGTAATATCAGTCAATCTCTTTCTTATACCATATGTCTTATTCCACAAGTAGCAAGTGTCATCTTACTTCCCCAGTACGCATGTGGTCAAACTCCACACAGCCAGTTTTATCACGTAGAGTATTTTGCCCCAAATTTCTTTTGGAGTGTTTGACACAGCTCAAATACAGAAATTTACAATCATATCATTTGGATCAGTATGTGCTAACATTTTGTCTTCATCAAGCTTTCTTCAAGTTAGATTTCTTCATCAGAAATATTTATCATGATCTTTTCACTTCAGCAGTATCTCCTCCTATGTCTGCAAATTAAGTGCAGAATATTTACAACAGTTCATTCATATTTGCCATTTTATATGCTTGTTGTGAGCATACAATCTGTGGGGGGGGGGGGGGGGGGGACATTATAGTGGCAGTTTTCAACCACAGAGCATGTGGCTAGAGATTGCTACAAGCGATTACACGGCCTTGGAAAAACCCAATCGGAAGCTTGGCAGGCGAGCATATGGCCGTGTTTGCATGCTTGGAGGAATTTATATGCCAGAGAAAAATTAATTAAAGCATAACTAAGAGTGAAATGGAGGTGCAAGTTGGCACTCATGGACATAAAAATATGTAAAGCTAAATTATCTAGACGCTTCACAAACACATATAATAGTTGTTGTTGTCTTAAAAATTGTAAATTTATGAAAGTTCAAAATCTAATATCTCAGCAATGCTTTGGCCAATTAATATGAACAAAGTGTTTATGGATTCAGCTAGTAGAGCTGCATCAAGCAATCAGCTGATTTAGCAGAAAATGTACCATTTTTGAATAAGAGGTCGGAATATGGAATTTGACTGAGAGAAACTGTATTTTTGGTAATAAATAAATTTAAAGAGACAAAACTAGTGGCAGCATTCTACAGTTTAAAGAGGTATATGAGTAATTGAGTATGTATTTTTATTTGTTTATTTATGTTTAGTATCAAAAATCCTGGAAAAGAAAATCACGCCAAAAGAATATTATTTGTGACAAACGGTGCCAGATATAAAACATTGGACTTTCAATTGTTATTGCCAGAAAAATTTCAATATTTTTCAATATGTCATGTGTGGTTTTGTGTTTAGTTTTAAAATATTCGTAATTTTTTGTCAAATATTGTTTTGAGTTAGGCAGTCGTTTCGAGGTGTATACGGTGGCCATCTTTGGGGAGTTGAGTTGGAGCAACGTTGAGAGCTGGACGTGCCGCCAATCTGGGGTTGGTATTGTGTTGGTAGCCACAATTGGAGAAAAATATGTGTATAGCAACATTCTGAAACGGTCAAGTGAGTGCAATATAGTGGTTTAGGACAGCAAACAACAGTGTATTTTGTGAACTGTGAACAGATTGTTGAGTGCTGTGATCACGACATATGAATTAAATAGTGAGGTACTGAATCATCAGTTATTAATGGCCGTACTTACATAAAAGCCCCTCAGAGTTCATTTTGAACATTTAGTCAATGTATTGAAGACTACTCTTGGAAAAAATAGAAATAAACTACTTGTTCACATTATAAATCCACACCCGTGACACAATACTTTAAATTTCACTGAAATACCTACCTCCATTGTTTTTTTAATATTTTATTTCAACTTGAAAATTGAGTAAACAACAGGTGTGAACTGGCACCCTATGACGAAAAACGTAGCGAAACATTGAGACCAGCCACTTCTCTGGGGCCACTAAGCTGAGTGTTGAGTGTGACAAATATATATATTTTAATGCCATAGCACGTGGGAGCTCAAGCTAACTATTCAATCTAATGTAACTTTTTTATCAAAAATTGGTGAACAGCACCAGCGTCATATTCAGCAAATTTTACAGTGCATAGCACCCAGTACTGTGTAATACGGGGTTTCTTGTCCAGGATAGTCTTAACTGAACAGGCTCAGTAGGCAGTGCAGGGTTGTGTTGGAAGGTGAAGAAGATTGGGAGAAACATGTTGCCAATCACTGAGCAGTACACTGAAACTGACATCAACCACTAATGTGAGAGCTGAAATGCCGCTGGCCACCAAATATCGCGGCACTGATTTTGCTCCTCCACTCTGGTGCTGGAGCTCCTTCCACCGCCATCCTGCAAACCATACCACACCATACCACACTGCACCTCACCACGCAGCAGCCAACAGCATCAGGCAGCAGTCGTCAAGCAGCAGCAATCTCAACAAAGCTAAGTGCTGGCAGCAGGCACATTAATTTCTCAGTTTTCTGTCTCACAGTCTGTTCATCTACGGACTCCGAATTTATTGAGATGGTGATAAAGAAGTAAGTTAGTGATGTTGAGTCTACAGGGAGTGGGAGTGAGCCTCAGAGCCCACATGGACAGGGAGAAGAAGCAGAAGCTAGTGTAGTGGCTATGCTTAGATCATTAATGAGCCAAATTGGGGAATTAAAAACTTCATTAAAAACTGATATGGGGGATCTAAAGACTGAATTAAAAACTGATATGGGGGATATGGAAAGTTCTTTGGGGGAAAAACAGAATTAAATGATCTATTGGGGGATTTATAAGAAAAATTTGAGGAGGTAGAAGGAAATTTGAATGCTAAGATTGATGCAGTTGCTGTGGAATTAAAGGGTAGAATTGATTCAGGCAGGCAGTTGTGTGACACAAGGAATGATGAGAGAAAAAAGCTCTGACTGATGTGGGTCAGAAGATTGTGGCTAGTTATGATAAAACCAGAACTTTATTATTAGGTCAAATGACACGGACAGCTAGCGACCTAAGAAAGCAAACTGAAAATGTGGCTGCTGTTGCTATAAAGAGTAATATAGAAATTGACAAAGTTAATAATAGATTAAGTAATGTAGAATTATGAGGGTGGCCTATGGTACAAGTACCCAGTGGTAAGACATTTTCAGAGGAAAACGAGTACTGTGCTGCAGATTTTCTAGCACCATGCAGTGATTGTTTTATTGATGGTATGAGTGACAACAGCAAAATTAAACTGGTAAAAAGATTGTTGGAGGATTCTGCTCTGACATGGGAAAACCAATGGAGTGAACAATTTCAATCATATATTATATCTGACCAAATGTTTGTAAATAGGTATTGGAGCCAAGCAAAACAATACAGATTACAGAATGATTTTTTGAATGGGCCAGTTTAGAAGGAGGTAGGCAAACTATGAGAGAATTTTGTCAAGAGGAATTAAGAAAGTTGGTACATTTGGATAGGCCATTGGGAATTTTGACTGAGATTTCTACTCTAAGGAGAAGGTTATCCGAAAATGTACAGTGGGAATTGGATTCTATTGAGAGGATGGACCAGGCAATGTGCTATAATCCAAACTCAGAGGGTAATAATTCAGGGAATAATCAGAGGAATAATCGAGAGAGAAGAAATAATGTGAGTTGGGGCAATACCCACCATAATCCAAGCAGGGAAGGAAATCAGAATGGTAACTGGACAGAAAACAAAGATAGAATTCAAAACAAAACTTGGAGGAATAACAGGGAAAGATTTAATGATAATGTCAGGTACCAGAGAGGTGCATGGGAAAATGGAAACAGCAGTGATCAAAGGCCAATGCAGGAACAGAGTGATGTGAGAGGAGAAATTAATGCAAGGGGACCACAGGGACAAAATTTTTGTTCCAAACAGGGTCCAATTTGGGCCAATAAATCATGCAGGAAATAGGACCATAAGATGGGAAAATAATTGTGGGAGAAATAATGGTGGATCTTTTAATAGTTTTAGGCAAAATAATGGGAGGTATTTTAATGAAAGCAAAAGCAGTGCAACAAGGAAGGAGAAAGTATAGAATCAGAATTATAGGCAAACTGACAGGGGGTTTGTTGATCGTGAAAAAAATAAACAAGTGAGGAAAGAAAGGGTTTGTGGAATGAAGGCAGTTACGGGTAGTTATCAGATGTTTGGAGGCTGGTTTAATCAGTATGATAAGAGAAGGGCCTTTAGAAATAAAAATAATAGGAAATGTAGGAATCAGTTGGAAAAAATAAATGTTGGAGGTTTGTTAAATAAAAGAGATCAAAATGTGGGGGCTAATGATTCAGGTAGCATTGGCATGGCAATGATGTTAAGTAATCAGCATGCATCGGCTGTGCAACCTGTGGGAAAAAATGTGTGCTGTGATGTTGAGAGTGTGTATGTGAATGACAGCAGAAATAGCAATGTGTTGAATGCAATGGAACTTTCACCAGTTATGGTATGAGGTATAAATTATGTGGAGGCCATAGTGACTGATTAAAATGTTGTTGTAGATGGAGATATAGAGGAGGGTACATGCTCCAGCAATGTGAATGTATTAAATAGTGAGCAGGCGCTAGATCATGTATCAGATGTAGTCATGGGTAATGATGTTGATTTGCAGCACAAGGCTGCAGAACGGATTGTTAATGTATGTGGAGGCACTCACTCCAGTAATGATAGGGAATGTACTAGTGAGCAGGCTACAGTTCCTGTAACTGATGAATGAGCAGTAGTTGTAGGTGAAGATTTTAAAGTGCGGAATGGAGCTGCAGGTGTTGGTATTGTGGTTGAAACTATGAGGGATTCAGTTGACTCAAATAAATTTATGTTTCATGCTAATGGTATCAGTGAAGAAGCTGGGCAGACACATTTTTCAAGGAAGCATGAGAGAATAAGGCAAAGAGTGATTTTGATTCCAATGATTGGATGGCCAGGGCAAAATGGTTTCAGTAGTGGGCACCTGAGGATTGGGAGATTAGCAAACATGAATATGCCAGGCAAATCAAGGATTTATGTAGGGAATGTGAGGTGTTCAAACATGCTTGCAAGGAAATAGTTAATTGGGATAAATATATTAAATCACTGGATGAAAAATGTGTATTTATGATGGGAAAAGATGCTATAGCTGATGATAATACTGTGAATAATGATACAATTAGGGAGGAACGTGAGGATGTAACAGGTAGCCATGCATGAGAAGGTAATACTGAATAGATGGGAAAAGAACAGGTGCGCACCATGACTAAAAATTGCATACAGGAGATAGAGGAGGACTTGTTGGCCAAAACAGAATTGAAGCATGATTTTATTGAAAACGTGCAGCTGATAATAACTTTTGGTGTGGCAGGGGTCTGTGAAACTGTTTTGGTGGATACTGGAAGTTCTGTGTTTGTGGTGGCAGAGAAATTTTATGGTCACATTAAGAACAGGGAAACAGTGGAATTTCCAGTCACAGAATGGGAATTAAAAATGCTAGAGGAACAATCAGTAAACCAGTGAGGAAGGAGGTAGTTCTAGATGTAAACATTGGAAGTGAAGTATTTAGTCACTCATTTTTGGTGGTCCCAAATTTAAGTATGAATTTGGTGTTGGGGTTGATTTCCTGAGTAAATATGAGGCATGTGTAGATTGTAAGAACCAGATGGTGGAACTGAATACTGTTGGGGGAAGAAAAAGGGTTAAATTCAAAAATGCTCTTAATGAAGAAGAATTGGTGGCTAGTTTGCATGTAGCACAGTGCTTAATGAATCAGATGGAGGTTGAGAAAGAGATAAGGAGTGAAGTAAATGGTAAAAAGGGGATTCCACAGGTTGAGAAGACAGAAAAAAGATGTGTTTTCTTAAAAACCAGGGAAGGAGACTGATTTTGATGAACCCATTAAGGTCAGGCCATAGCCTATAGCACTGGCAGAGAGAGAGAGGCAGTTAGAGGAGAACTACAATGCATGTTAGAATGGGGAATCAACAGTGCAGAAGTGACTATTGCAACCCAATAATAGTTGTCAAGGAGAAGTACAAATCGGTGTGTTTGGTTCTAGATGCTAGGAGGCTGAACAAAATAATTGTAAGGGAAACTGACCACCCTGAGAACATGGATGAATTGATTTTAGGGTTCAAAAAGGTAAAACTGTTAACAACTACAGATCTGAGAGATGGGTTTGGGCAGGTGCCTTTAACAGTGGAAAGCAGAAAGTATACTGCCTTCCTGTTTGAAGGCAGAGCCTATCAACACAAAGTAGTTACTTTTGGACTGTGAATATCTGTAGTTGTATTCATGAGAACTCTCAGTTATGTGCTGGGAAGTGAGTTCATGAGAAGACTGTCAATTTACATAGACAATAGTCTGATTGCTACATCAACTTGGTGAGAGTACTATGGTTTGTTGCAAGAGGTGTTTACAGCTTTAAGAAATGGGGGGATGACTCTGAAATAGAAAAAGTGGGAATTTGTGAAGGCAGAAATAAAAATTTTAGGACATGTATTGTCATCAGAGGATCTTTTACCCAATGAAGAAAAGGTAAAGGCAATAGCGGAGTGTGCCAAACCAAAAAACTGCAAGCAATTGAAATCATACCTCACAATGGTAGGGTTCTACTGACAGTCCATAGATGATGTAAGCCTTAATTCACTGAACCTATCATGGCTGTTTAAGAAAAATGCACCATGGGTGTGGACAGCTGACTGTAATAGGGATAGTTTAAGTAACAGTAGTCTACTCTATTACTTAAATATGTCACTCCCATTTTGCCTTACCACTGACAGCTCAGACTATGGGATAGGTGCTGTTCTGTTTCAAAAGTTGGTTGACGGAAAGATGGAGCACCGTAGGATGTCGTTTGAAAGTATGATGCTGATTAAGCATGAGCAGGCCTATGGTATATCTGAGAAGGTATTGTTGGCAGTGGTCAGATATACTTGGAAGGGCATGAGACCATTGTAATGATGGACCATAAGGCCCTTAGTTATCTGCAGGATTGTAACCTGCTGAATAAGAGGCTCACCAGGCGGGCAATGTTCTTACAAAGGTTCCAGTACCAGACAGAGTAAGTTATGGGCACTGAAAATGTGGTTGGGGTTGCTCTCTCACACTTGCCAATTGGAAGTGAGGGGAACAGTGAAGAGGAGAAAGAGAGTATAGAATTTAATATGATGTATATGAGGGGTGTGGAAGGAGAAAAACAGATTAGGAACACATGCAAGGACATGAGGCAAATACAGAATGTGGATCCAATTTTGAAGCTAGTTAAGACCAGACTGGGTACATAGGGCCACGAGAAGTTGGAGAGATTTTACAAGATATTTAAAGAGGTGTTGTTCTGCAGAAAGAATGAAAGCAAAGAGGAGTGGTGACTGTGCTGGCCTGAGGAACATGTCCAGTCACTAATTAATTATGTGCATCTGAGCTATGGGCACTATGGGGCACAAAAATGTATAGGGGTACTACAAGACTACGTTATGTTCAATAACATGGACCACAGGGTGAGAAAGCAATTACGTGCGTGTGACAGGTGGCAGCAAGTAAAACACAGCACCATTACCAGGCGAGGGCAGATGCAAAACATCTTGCCCAAAAACACTAAAGAACTCCTAACATTTGATGTGTTTTGCCCATTGCCAACCAGTAGGTGTGGGCAGAAGTACATTCTGCTGGCAGTTAATGTAGTCTACAAACACATAAAGATAAACAGGATGTAAAAGGCCACTAGTGGGACTATGATTAAAAAATTGGAGTCCTACTGCAATGAAATTGGTAAGCCAAAAGCAATGCTCTCTGACAATGGGTCCCACTTCACCTCCAAGGCACGGGAGAACTTCATGGATTGAAGAGGTTTACCATCTGGCAAGAAATCCAGCTGAGAGGTACATGTGTGAGCTTGGACAATTGTGAAGGACATACTGCAGCCACAGACATACAATCTGGGCAGAATATGTGGCCAAGTTTGAGGAAATCATGAACAGTGTGAAGCGGTGCCACTGGGTTCACTCCTCATGAAGAAATGTGGAATAAAAAGGGAATGAAAAGGCAGCCAACCAGATAGCTGAGGCTGTGAGCTTTCCACCTGGTACATCTATTTCTGAACAACAGAGACAGAAGTTAATTACTGGACAACTGTCGAAAGGGGCCTTACAGAGAAAACCTAGGCATGATTTAAGGTACAAGCGTACAAAGTACAAGGTGGGTGACCCAGTATTAGTAAAGACAAAGTAATGGTCAAAGGATTTAGATGGTGAGATTAAAAAGCTTTTGGAATTGTACCATGTGCCATTTATTGTGATAAGCTGCCCTCACCCAAATGCTTACAGATTGGCTTATCCTAAGTTACATAAACCATTGGGACTCAGGAACGTAACTCAGCTGCGACTGTACAAACAGCCACTATAATGGGACTTAATCCGTTTTTATATATAGTAACAATAGGTGTTTACTTAATGGTGTTTATATACTGAGGATGTGTATGTTAGCTAAGTGTTCCCCCCCTCCCCCCCTTCCCAAGGGACTCCTTTCTGTATACTATTTACGTATGTGTCCAGTTTTAAGAATTTTCTGGATAGCCTAGTGGTTTCCATATTTATCTTGGTAAAAGTATAGTGGTATTTGAAGTTGTGGAACAGTTGGTTGACACAGCTAATTCTCTCATAATGACAAGTGATACAGGCTACAACAGTTATAGTCACTGTACAGCACTCACATGTACATGATAGGATGTGAATGTGAGAGAGGGACATTGAGTGCCACTTTTCTTATTGTTCATAATGATATGAATATTGTTTCAATTTTTCATGAGTGGTGATTGTAATTTTGTCACACACACTGACATTTTTGGTGGGTGGAGATGGAGATAGTTCAGTATGGGACTGACTGATGAGAATATGGAATTGAACGGTATACATGTAATATGTTCTTATAATTTGTTTTTATTTTTGTTTATATGTAGGATTACTTAGTTTCAGGGGAACATGGGCTGATTTGTGGATTATGTTGTGCCATGAGATATTTGATTTTATTCAGTTTGCAGTGCTGTAATTTTCATTGGGGAACCTATCAGGGAACTCATCATATAGTAAAATCTTGAGTACTATTGTGGTCACATAGTTTCTTAGTTTGACATTGGTTAGAGAAACCTTGTCTTTATGTTGCACACTTGCAATGATTTGGGCCTTTTCTGTTCTTGAATGGAACAAATTGTTGCTATTGAAGAAAAGCCTGTGGCCAGCATGTACTTCTTGGTAGCACTACCATCTGCATGTTTGTGTCAGGTTTTGTCCTGAAATTTGGCTTTAACTGTGTCAAGTCTGGATAGCAGAGGGGGTGGGTTTACATCCAACCAGTTCTTGGTACCCAGACACCTTTGCTGATATGAAATTGATCAGGTGAATTTTGTTTGTTCCTGATAGAATCAGGTTAGCTGACTGGCAGGACAACTGAGAAACAGCGTCTGAGGCCTGAGCTGCAACACTTATGCAGGTGATAGGCCCACCACAGAAGACATCAAAAGGTAAAGTGCTTACTGTAAGTGCTGCGTAATTTCTATTAAGAAATATAGTGCATCAAAATAAAAACATTGATTTAAAAAAAGAGAAAAGACAATATTTAGAGGGCTATATGAAATACTGCTCATCCACTTCCAGTTTGTTTATGTTTTGTTACTTACAACCTTTGGCGAGTCAGATCAGCATCATGGAAATGCTGATGAATAAATGTATTTGGCGTAAGTTTAGTTAAGTTAGGGTAAGAAGTGATGCTGCGTAATATAATATAGGGACTTGTTCATTTTGACTTGTTGATTTTTCTGCTATCATATGTAGAGTTAATTTTTGTGTATTATTTCATTTCTGAAGGCACAGATTGGAATTGGTGCTATTTGTGACACCATGCACTGCATTCATGGAGTAGGAAGTGGGGGTAATTGTGAGTGTACAAACTGTGGGGAGAGATTAGAGCCTCAGTTTTCCACCACAGAGCACATGACTGGCAGTTGCTACAGGGATGTGGTGAATGACTAGTAATTATGCAGCCATGGAAAAACCCAATCGGAAGCTTGGCGGGGGAGTATATGGCTGTGTTTGCATGCTGGAGGAATTTATATGCAAGAGAAAAATTGATGAAAACAGAACTAAGAGTGACACAGATGTGCAAGTTGGCACTCATGGACAGAAAAAAAATATAAAGTTAAATTACCTAGATGCCCCAAAAAACATATAATAGTTAAAAAGTTATTGTTGTCTTAAAAACTGTAAATTTTTGAAAGTTCAAAAGCTAGTATCTCAGCAATGCTTTGGCCCATTAACATGAACAAAGTGTTCATGTGGCTAGTAGAGCTGCATTGAGCAATCATAGCTAATTTAGCAGAATATGTACCATTTTCGAATAAGAGTTTGGAATATGTGATCCGACTGAGATAAACTGTGTTTTTGGTAATAAATAAATTTAAAGAGACGAAACACAGTCGGAGACAAGTTTGTATGTAGCGACGCTCTAAAACGATCAAGTTGAGTGCAATATAATGGCTTAGGACAGCAGTTAACAGTGTATTTTGTGATCTGTAAACAGACTGTCATATACCACGATCACGGCATATGAATTTTACAGTGAACTGTTGCAGCACCAGTTATTAATGGCCATGCTTGCATAAAAGCCCTCAAACTGCATTTTGGGTGTTTAGTCAATATATTTATGACTATTTGTGGAAAACTAGAAATAAACTACTTGTTCAATTTATAAATCCATGACAGTGACTCAATATTTTAAATTTCACTGAAATACCTACCTTCATTGTTTTTTAATATATAAATTTTATTTCAGCTTGAAAACTGAATTTATGACAGGTGTGAGCTGGCAACCTATGACGAAACTTTGAGACCAGCCACATTTCTGGGGCCACTCAATTAAGCTGAGTGTAGAGTGTAACAAATATATATATTTTCGTGCCACAGCATGTGGGGGCTCAAGCTAACTATTCAATCAAAACTAACTTTTTTATCAAAAATTGGCAAACAGCACCAACACCAACTATATAAATATTTTCATCATTTAACCAAATTTTTACAGTGCGTAGTGCCCAGTACCGCCGTGATGTGATCATTGATTGAAATAAATTTGACATTTGTGACACTGATCTTCGTTTGGTCTGGAGAATCCTATATTGTAGCCATGGAATTGTTTCCTTCATTCTGGAATAAACATTGAGATGCTAATATTTTCCTCAAATTCTTGGCAGAATAGTCAGCACATATGAATGCCATGTGGAGGACCTGAATTGAATACCCAGCACTATCAAGTATTCCTTGGTGGGAGGACTAGAACAGAGTCCACTCAGCCTCATGATGCCAACTGATAAGCTACTTTTATAATAAGAAGTAGCAGCTCCAAGGTCAAGAAAACCAACAGTTGCCAGAAGAGTAATGATGACCCTGTGTCTCTCTGCATCATGACCAAAGAAAACGATGGCTCCACGCAAAGAAAAATGTGGCAGAAAACTACATAGCAGGCAGTTGGCATTGCATGATCATGTGGGTAAGACTACTTCTTGATGACTTTTGTTTACAGGAGGCGCTGCTGCGACACAAAGGTAACTGATGATATGTTGCATACATGGTCATTGCTCTCTGACGTTTTGTTATGTGGCCAGTGTCTTTTTCAATAAACCATCACAACATTATGAAAGAGCACTTCTCACAATAGCTTCCATCACATTTAAGATAAGCAAGACACACTGCAGCAAACATTTATGTTTTCTCATTCAGCTATGACAGAATAAAATTAAGTGAAATGCCATCAACTATTTCAAATTGCTGTTTTACTCACAGCCTCTTTTGGATATAATTTGCAATAAACTGGTGCTTTTGGTCTGAACTTCCTATGTTTGTGACAACTCTGTATATGTCTATTCAGTAGTTTGCATCAACTAACATACATTCAAGTAAACTTTTATTCTGACTTAGAAGAGTTAGCAAGGTTCATCCATGTCACACTGTTCCTCTGGATCCAACATGTAGTTTTTCTTTCTGCCATCTTTGTTTCCTCAAACCTTTATCCCTTTTATTTTCATCTCATATTCTCTGCTTCTTAAGGATTGTGGAAAAGGAAATTTCTTCTGATGGTATTACACTGCACTTTTTGTATTTGATATTGTTAGTGCTTCTTTTTTGATTATACATATTCTGTATCATCCTGAGAACTCTTCTTAATCCTTCACTCGGCCTAAACACAGGTACTAATTACACCAATGTGTGGCAAATGATGTGCATCCTTAATCCAAACTACCCATTCTAGTTACACTATTGTTGAACAGTAATACTTTCTACAATAAAATGAGCACATAAATGAACAGCTGAAGTGTTCTCAGTCACACTAATACATAAGAGGTGACATAAGCATACCTAATGGCAATATACTAGACTGAAATTTGATGAGACAGCTAATCAACAAGTGCAACAATGCAGTGTGCATTCAACTCAGCGCCTAAATCAAGAACATCTGTTTACTGATGCCACAATGTATGCTTCTCTTAAAATTTCATAATAACAGATCTTTCATTTTGTTTTGCACCACATACACGAACTAGCACACACACGTACAAAAACTAACAATATGATGGGAACTGGAAAGACTAAACTTAACTAAATAGACAGTAGTTGCCAATTGTAGTGCTAATTTTATATATTCAAATCTTTTCCAACTTCACAGCTCATACAAATCTGGGATAACGACAACCATCTTCAACTTCAAGACTCATCACAAAATTCTTCATTTTGCATAATTAAATTTATTTCAGTCAATGATAAAAAAAATACATGACATTTTGAGACAATTCATATTACATTATGTGAAATACATCAGATCTCAAAATAATACTAATCTAAAAGTCACAACAACTTTATGAAAATTTCACAAAGTAAAACCTTTACAAACAGGTAAATTAGTACCCTTGACATTTAAAATTGAGATTGTAACATGCATGTCATGATTGTCATTGTTCCCTACACCCAGTAACATTTGGGTACAGAAGCGGGCCCACATTCCCTCCATAGGAGGACAAGAGGGTATCTTTATTTAAAACATGATCTTATTTATTGTGGTTTGTACTTCTTGAGACTAGAGCACTTCTTTTAAAAATGCATCAAAGTTACTGGTTTTAACAACTTTAACATGTAAAGATAATGCAATTACTTACATCAAGGTACAGTATATTGACAATGTTAGATTGTGGCTTTCACTGTTTACTTAGGTACAAGAAAAGTGTGTTGTCTGACTGTGATGAATTACTTCACAGGGCAATGTTGAAAGCATGCATTCTGAATGTTACTTCAGAATGTTTCCACTGAAGTGAACCACAGTAGTGAATATTTGATAATTATGATCAAATAAAATGGATTACAGAACCCATCCTGAACATGTCAGTCATATGCCTTGAGTGACATTACTTCAGATCTGGTTGTGTAAACTGAAGTAGCATAAAAGTAGTCTATATTGTAAGAAAAATTTGTATAAAAATGTACTGTCCATCCGTCAGGTTAAATAGTTATTACTAGAGAATATAAAAGTATCATAATTTTGAAACAAAAGTGTTCCATTAAGTATTTTATAATCATTTTCAGTACCTCTGTAAATGTTAAAACACTCACAAAAAATATTAAATTTTGATTCCATCATGTATTTTTCCTGAGAATGAAATATGTTTACTTTCTGTAAACTCTGCCTAGCCTCATCTTAGAAGATATACTGTATTTGAAGTTATTCAGATTGTTTGATAATTCCATAAGGAAGGATAACTAGTGTTCAACGTCCTACTGATGATGGTATCATTAGAGTGCAAGTTCAGACTCCTGAAAGAAATTAGTTCTTCCACAGTGACTATCCTGTCATTTTCTCTCAATAACACTGGGATATGTCCAGAAAGCAGTGATATGTTTCTTCCTCAGAGTTTTGAAGTATGTTGAACATTTTCTAAGTCACATTATTAGTTATTTGTTTCTCCCCATTTCATCTCTCTGTCAATTATTAGAGCAGCCATATTTAATTTGAATAATCTATTATAAAGATCAAGTCAATATGTCAAAAATACTGTAGGTACTTGTTATTAACAGCTCATAAAATTGTGTAAAGGAGAAGCAAAATTCCTCATGTTATGTTAAACACTGACATATGAGATGTTGAATAAGTACAGTTACAATTCTTATGATAATTTTAAATGACTTTGAAAATATTGGTAATTTATTTTTGACAATTACTGATATGGTCTTTTGAAACATGAAAAAATCAGTAGGAGATAAACAGATACTTTTGTTTCCATAATTGTATCAGGTTTGTTGCTAATTTAGCTTGTGTAAGTACAAGCACTTGTATTAGTTTTATGTACAGTTTATTGTCAACATAGCTTCCTGCTTCTCTTTTGTAAATATATATACATTTAATTACACCACATCCCTAAAGCTTCTCTTTAAGGTTAGGATTTATGTAACGCAAAAAATAAATTAATAAATTTTCTGAACAAGAGCTACACAATTGTATTTTTGTCCTGTAATGGATAGCTACAAATTAAACCTACATAGTTTAAGATATTTTATTGACACTGTCATCTTTCTACCTTAACACATCCTCTTACTCAAAATAAATGAGTAAATTCATTGAAATATGAATCTACCTAAACTGTAGGACTTATTCTTAACTATATAGTTATTGCTCATTTTTTCCTTGCAGTCCTTTGGCAGTGAAGTTCAAGTTATTGTTGCAGACATCACAGAAGCAATCCACTTATAACATTCTCCCTCTGTTTTAAAGTATGTCACGAATTGCTTCAGCTTTCTTTTCAATATTTATGGGCATTTTCTAACATTATAATTGCTCCGGAAAGCACTTTCTTTGAAATTTTTTGTCTTTAAATTGGAAAAAAGTACTATATTTACATTCTTTATTGTATTATGGTACCCCTTGTCTTCTTTCAGTCTACTCAAAATTTCTTCTTGTATTATGTGCCTAATATGTTTTGCTTTGAGCACCAATTTCTGCTATTTCAGTTATTACATACACACAATTATAGTCTCCTAAGATTTTCCACCAATCACCACTTGGTCTAACATTACTGACCACCTTCTCTTACTGTTGATTATTCTGTTTGATGCATCATATCACTGGCAGTTCAACAACTGCCTTCAAAATTTATGTTCTGCTTCTCTTTCAGATCCTCCACATAAGAGGGCTATTCAGAAAATAAGGTCCCATTGATCATGAAATGGAAACCACAGTGAAATTCCCATGAATATTTCCATAACTCTGTTGGTCAGTGTCTCTAGCATGACCACTGATCACATCACACTGCTCATATCAGTCCTGAATGCAAAGTGAGAATGTAATGATGCCTTGAAAATAGTGTCTCCCACCAAGTATGAGTGCCTGTGAGAGATTTCGCCTCATTTTATATAACCCATACAACATAACTGTCATTCATTTTCTTCTTCATGCCATTTTGACCATGCAGTGCAGAGGCTATGAGGAAACCCCTGCAAAATTTTCGATGGGAAATATTTCATCACCCACCATACAGTCAGGACTTGGCTCCCTCTGATTTTCATCTTTACTCACATGAACCGCTGCCTATTAAGACAACATTCTGGCACAGACAACAGCTGCTGATCAGCATAGAGAATTTGCAGAAAGCACAGGCAGCTGCCTTCTGTGACGAAGGGATTGGCAAGTTGGTACAATGACATGACATACTGGAGCAGCGACTACATAGAGAAATAGGTGGAAGGTGTAGCTAACTGTTGCAAATAAAACATTTTTTAATTTTCACTGTGGTTTCCACTTTGTGACTCACTGGACATTACTTTCTGAATAGGCCTTGTATATAAGTTTGCTACCACATGAGACAGAGAACATCCCATAGTAATATCTTCCATGTCATAGTAGCTGCTGTCAGGCAGATGGAAGCTAGCAATAAATACTGGTTCAGACAGTTTAGTCTATATGTCTGCAAACTTCCCAACACTGTGATTTATTGACGCCCCAAATGGCTGCTGCGAAAGGGCACTATGCTGAAATTCACCATTAGGCTACAGCTTCTTCTCAAAGAGGAAGCTCTCAAAAGTCATGACATAAGGGGTTCAGAGTTAGAGGGTTTGAAATAGAAGATCTAAAATCAACATGTTTCTACCGCTAGGTAGATGATACATCTACCATGTATATGTAACATAACTGATGACTGATGATTGGTGTACTAATGAGACTAAAAGCTGATGGCAAGTTGGAACACAGTGTGTATAGAACATCTACATGCACTGATTTATATTTACATGCACATAGCAGTCACCAAGTGATGGAAACTTCTACACGTTACTTCTTGTAGTAGGAAATATTGAGAGTAAAAATATCTTACCAGCAGTGTTCAAACATTTAAAGGTAACATTTAGGCACCAAATATAACACAATTTGTGGCAGCAGTTTCCACACCACAACAGAGTAATGAATATGCTATAAAGGCATAACTCTGCACTGCATTCATGTGTAGTGTATTCAAGAAGTTCAGGTGGATCCTAGAATGATATCAGGTGCTTTTGCTCAACTTCCAAGGAGCAGGAAATGATTAGGATTTATCAAAGATGACTTCATTCTCTACAAGCCTAAATTTTATCATAGCCTCTGCCAATATTTTAAAGTGTATGCAGGTCAAATGATAGGTACATTTTAGGAGATGTGCAGAGCACTCAAGCTGATCTTGCTGTTGATGATAAAAGAAATAATGGGACTCAAACAATCCTTTTCTCAAACTATTTTGCTTAGTAAGACAGGGATATTAAGTTTTCAGTATGAAGTTGCAATTCAACTGATTAGTGCCACACACATTGTGTCAGCCACTCTTTTGCCATTACAGCTGAGTAGAACACATTTATGCAAGGTCACCCCCACTGCACCAGCTCACTATTTATAGCAGTTACCTGATAATAACAGGAAGTCTCACTTCTAAACAGTCATGCAGGACCAAATACTTATCCCAAGAGAACATCAAACAAAAATCAAAGGACAGTGGTCAGGAAAATTATTGTTGGATCATTGTTCACATTTCCGTCAGTTATCATATGCACTAGCTTCACCTTCAGCTGTATAGTGTCAGTACTGAAATGAACATAGAGAATGAAAGCAACAGTAGAAATATGACAGTGGCGTATTTTTTAGTAGGAAAGTGAATTATAATGTATCTGACAGTGATAAAGTTATTAAAGAGAGATTGATAATCTCACACTCCTGTAAACAGATTTTCTTATCCTGGGGCATGTAGAGAGGTTAGGTCAAACAGATGTGGAAATTAGGATATGTCCCTTAGGACTCTAAAGTATAAAAATCAACAGACATTGACAAGATTTAATGAATTGAAAACAGAAAATAAGTTAAGGAAATAAGTTTCAGTGTTGAGTATGTTTTTGTAACTTTGAGTTTTGCTCTTGGATTGTAGTATTTATAATCTACTTCTCCCAAGTTTTGAAAGATTTCACCTCCACTTATGATAATCTGTAGCCTTAATACATTATTTTGTCTCCTTGCCTCTCCAATATTCAACATCCTCTCAAAAACTGTAAATATGGTATCATGTTTGATATCTTTCTGTAAGGCAGTAGTTATTTTCCTGCATTCACTGAATCCAATCATTTTATTTCTACACTACATATGCTCCTAAAATTTGTTTTTGTTGTTTGTAATGTTTGCCAGATCAGAAAAATTGACAGCAGCCATGACATTTTTCTGACCCCATGCCCCACACCCAATGATGTCCTCAGACTGAGGATGACACTGTGGTCAGTCAGTAGCTTTGGACCTTCCGAGGTCTCTTGGATGGAATTTAATTTTAGTTTCAGTCTGTAATGTTTGCTCCTACTTCTATTAACAAGCATTGCTTGGTTCCATTATCATTAACCGCTTTATTCCAGTCTTATGCCAATAAAAGTTTAAGAACACTCTCAAGTATATTTTTTCTTACTTTCTCAGCTGTCTTTGCAGCTACAGTTAATGTTACGTTTCATGACAATTCATTCCCTTGGACCATTTCACCTTTTTTCATGTCTACCCACATCTCCTCATCCTCAACAATTATGAAGATGTTAAAGTAAATACATGAGAGATTTTATCACAGTTTTCGAATCTCATACAGTATAATAAATGAAAATGATAAATATGATTGCTAATCAAGTTTATGATGTTTCAAACTGTTTATCTGTGATGACATTCCATACAGACTTTTAGGCATCAATAGAAGGGTCACTGACATATCTCCAGAGTACAGGTGTTGGTCACTGACATTTTACTGTAGTACAGGTGCTGACATATCTTTTGGATGGTTTGGGAGAGTCAGCGCCAGCAGTCCACAACCTGTAGATAGAAACCATCAGATAAGTAAATTTGTGAAGAGATGCATTTTAGTTTCTTTTCTATAGACACACATTTTAATGTAATTATGGAAATTAATTTATCTGTACAACTCTCTAAAGTGACATTATGAAGTAATTTTTATAGAAAAGCATAATATCTTTGCCAAATCTATCACTGTGTGGTGGAGTTCATGTGTAGAGGATATGTTGATCACAACGGGAACATATATTTAAAATAAACTACTATGCTATTCTTCAGAACACACTTCTACTGACAGGTACTTTGTTCAGTACCATGACCTACCGACCTACCACAGGTGGCACTAGTGAGGCGAAGTAGTAGGAGGCAAGGGCAAAGTAGGAATAAAGGGAATGCACGGACAAGAGCAAACTAATAAGACAGTAGTAGAAAGTGAATAGGAATGTGGTTCCATCTTAGAGTAGACAAGAGCATCAATGTTTTGCATAAATTTATAAATAATCAGGGAAGTCAGTAAGGGGTAGCGGGATATCATTTATATTGCCAAGTCAAAAAAGAGTCCAGAAATAAAGAGAGATGTGTCCAGTAAATTCAGTAGAACATATTTTAAATGATTGTCAGTACACAAAATGAATATCAAGTTTTCTCAAGCTAAATACAATGATTCTCTTTGTACAATGACTCAAGAATACTCAAAAATTCCATGTATATCCTTGTTATTACTAGTGCAAAGTCTCATGAGTGAAATGTATATGAAACAATGATACTTTGCTAAATGTTATTAAACTGTGATGAAATCTTGCTACTATTATGTTCCTGAGATATTGACGAAAAGTTGTGGAGTTTCCGTATTTCTACACACTGTATATGAAACAGAATAAAAATCAGTAATAAATTCCCGTACTTGCTTTCATGCAAATGTAATCTTTTGAAGTGATATAAATATTAAGTGGAAATTAATTTTATTTACTTAATACATTTTGGATATATTATGCTGTTCTGTCTACATTCAGACCATTTAATAACAATACACCTCACTTTTTAAATACAAAAGTGTACTGTTGTTAGTAGATACCACAAATAATTTGTTCTTTATTTTAGCACTGCATTTGCAATACATTATTCTTCTCTTTAAAGAATGGAACATCTGGGCAGAATATTGAAAATATGAAAGGATGGAGTGCTACTCACCACATAGAGGATATGTTGCAAGGCAGACATGCCCATTACATTGGAAAAGACTGCTAGATTTTTTCACAGTTTTATCAAACTTAGACAATAAAACTCACACACATTCGCACAAGCACAACTCACACGTGGCCACTGTCACTTCTGGGAGCAAAGGCCTTAGTGCCAACTAATGGCAATGGTCGTGGCATTTGATGAAGGACAGTGGCTGAGTTCCAGCATGGAGGTACTTCTCCTTCAGATAAATTACATTTTAAAACTGTAGTGACAAAAAAAAAGTCACAGGAGTGCGCAGGATACTGGTTAATCAGAAATTAAAGATGTATAAAATAAATGGTATTATAGAGACACCATAAGAAATAATGTGGTTTGATTGTTGGCCAAAAGCATGTATGTTGGCAAATTTTGCTTTAAAAAGAATTTTCCTGTTGCCTGCATGACACAAAATTGCACACAAATGCAACCTCGCCCTCTCCCTCCCTCCCCCCCCCCCCCCCCCCCCCCACACCCACACACACACAGGAGGGCTAGATTATGAAAGAAAACAATCTTACTCCTCCTGGAGAATATACCATTCCACAAGGACACACAAACAGAAAAATTAACTGATTTAAAGTCTAAACAATGGCAATATCCATCCAGCTTACCATATTTAATAATATGCTCGATGAAACATGTATCATGCAATGGTAATAACCAGAGTTGGCAGGATGGTGTCACCACATCAGGGTAAGGATCATGTTGTGGACTACGTGACCAGGAGATGGGTAATAATGCAACAAATGTGCCCTCGAGCCATACAAATAACTGTGAATTTTGAAGCAGATTCATTCAGAGTCCAACTGTACCACCATGATGCCAGGGCTGTGCTAGATGGTGAGACAACTAGGCACTGCCAGTTGCAGCCATTGGTTCAGGACCAGGTCATGGCAGCTGCCTCCCACACTAAGTCCACCATGTGTAGCTTCAATACGCAGCTGACCTCCTGTCCGTGCCTGCCACTGCCAGACTCCTGCTAGAGACAGCAGCGTGTGTCACTTGCATGGCACTCTTCCCTTCTCACTGTGGAGTATGCGAGATTGGCCTGAGTCATTCTGGCCAAGTGTGGGCATTCTGTAGCAGAACACAGACACAATACAAGAAGGAGAATGCTGCTGACATCAGGGCTTTAGTCAGCATCAATCATTCTCTCACAAAACTCTCTCAATTTATCATAATCATGGTCATGAACCTTCTGCATGGTCATAGTTTTCTAAGGATGAAAATGTAACTCATCCTTTGGGATGCACTGCAGCGAGTGAAGAGACAACCCCAAAGTTGGGGCACACAGCCTAGTGGAGTGGGGAGGACTTTGAAGAAAAGATGCTCTTTCTCTATTGACATTTTTCTTCATTCGAACTAAGTGAAAATGACCAGGTGACATCTTCTTCATGACTGATCCAGTTGTGAGAAAAGAGGCAACCCAATCCAATTTTGTCTTGCAATTAGGTATCAAACAGTTTTGATGAACATTGAAGCGTGTACGCAAATGCCATTCATCTGTGATCACAGACACATCACTTTTGAAGGAATGTTCAACAGCAAAAACTTGGTGATGCACGGTCCACTGCGCCATTGCTACTGAAACTGCTCGAGCAGATGGGTTAGAATATTTAAAAAGGGAAATGGATAGGTTAAAGTTAGATATAGTGGGAATTAGTGAAGTTCGGTAGCAGGAGGAACAAGACTTTTGGTCAGGTGAATACAGGATTATAAATACAAAATCAAATAAGGGTAATGCATGAGTAGGTTTAATAGTGAATAAAAAAATAGGAATGTGGGTAACCTACTACAAACAGCATAGTTAATGCATTACTGTGGCTGAGATAGATATAAAGTCCACACCTACCACAATAGTACAAGTTTATATGCCAACTAGCTCTGCAGATGACGAAGGGATTGATGAAATGTATGATGATGTAAAAGAAATTATTCAGATAGTGAAGGGAGATGAAAACTTAATAGTCATGGGTGACTGGAACTCGACAGTAGGAAAAGGAAGAGAAGGAAACATTGTAGATGAATATGGAATGGGAGCAAGGAATGAAAGAGGAAGCCACCTGGTAGAATTTTGCACAGAGCATAACTTAATCATAGCTAACACTTGGTTCAAGAATCATGAAAGAAGGCTGTATACATGGAAGAAGCCTGGAGATACTAGAAGGTATCAGATAGATTATATAATAGTAAGACAGAGATTCAGGAACCAGGTTTTAAATTGTAAGACATTTCCAGGGGCAGATGTGGACTCTGACCACAATATATTGGTTATGAACTGTAGATTAAAACTGAAGAAACTGCAAAAAGGTGGTAAATAGAGGATATGGGACCTGGATAAACTGAAAGAGCCAGAGGCTGTAGAGAGCTTCAGGGAGAGCATCATGTAATGATTGACAATAATGGGGGAAAGATACACAGTAGAAGAAGAATGGGTAGCTTTGAGAGATGAAATACTGAAGGTAGCAGAGGACCAAGTAGGTAAAAATACGAGGACTAGTAGAAACCCTTGGGTAACAGAAGAGATATTGAATTGAATTGATGAAATGAGAAAATACAAAAATGCAGTAAATGAAGCAGGCAAAAAAGAATATAAACGTCTCAAGAATGAGATCGACAGGAAGTGCAAAATGGCTAAGCAAGGATGGCTAGAGGACAAATGTAAGGATGCAGAGGCTCTTATCACTAGGGGTAAGATAGATACTGCCTACAGGAAAATGAAAGAGATCTTTGGAGAAAAGAGAACGACTTGCATGAATATCAAGAGCTCAGATGGGAATCCAGTTCTAAGCAAAGAAGGGAAAGCAGAAAGGTGGAAGGAGTATATAGAGGGTCTATACAAGGGCGATGTTCTTGGGGACAATATTATAGAAATCAAAGACAATGTAGATGAAGATGAAATAGGAGATATGATACTGCATGAGGAGTTTGACAGAGCACTGAAAGACCTAAGTTGAAACAAGGCCCCGGGAGTAGACAACATCCCATTAGAACTAATGACAGCCTTTGGAGAGCGAGGCCTAACAAAACTGTACCGTCTAGTGAGCAAGATGTATGAGACAGGCGAAATACCCTCAGATTTCAAGAGGAATATAATAATTCCAGTCCCAAAGAAAGCAAGTTTTGACGGATGTGAAAATTACCGAACTATCAGTTTAATAAGCCATGGCTGCAAAATACTGACACGAATTCTTTAAAGATGAATGGAAAAACTGTAGAAGCCATCCTCGGGGAAGATCAGTTTGGATTCCATAGAAATATTGGAACATCTGAGGCAATAGTGACCCTATGACTTCTCTTAGAAAATAGATTTCGGACAGGCAAACCCACATTTCTAGCATTTGTACACTTAGAGAAAGCTTTTGACAATGTTGACTGGAATACTCTCTTTCAAATTCTGAAGGTGACAGGGGTAAAATACGGGGAGTGAAAAGCTATTTACAATTTGTACAGAAACCAGATGGCAGTTATAAGAGGCAAGGGGCATGGAAGGGAAGCAGTGGTTGAGAAGGGAGTGAGACAGGGTTGTAGCCTATGCCCAATGTTATTCAATCTGTATATTGAGCAAGTAGTAAAGGAAACAAAAGAAAAATTCAGATTAGGAATTAAAATCTATGGAGAAAAAATAAAAACTTTGAGGTTCGCTGATGACATTGTAATTCTGTCAGAGACAGCAAAGGGCCTGGAAGAGCAGCTGAACGCAATGGACACTGTCTTGAAAGCAAAACGAGGATAATGGAATGTAGTCAAATTAAGTCGGGTGATACTGAGGGAATTAGATTAGGAAATGAGACAATTAAAGTAGTAAAGGAATTTTGCTATTTGGGGAGCAAAGTAACTGATGATGGTCGAAGTAGAGAGGATATAAAATGTAGACTGGGAGTGGCAAGGAAAGCGTTTCTGAAGAAGAGAAATTTGTTGACATCAAGTATAGATTTAAGTGTCAGGAAGATGCTTCTGAAAGTATTTTTATGGAGTGTAGCCATGTATGGAAGTGAAACATGGACAATAAATAGTTTGGACAAGAAAGAACAGAAGCTTTCGAAATTTGGTGCTACAATGCTGAAGATTAGATGGGTAGTTCACATAACTTATGAGGAGGTATTGAATAGAATTGGAGAGAAGAGGAGTTTGTGGCACAACTTGACTAGAAGAAGGGATCGGTTGGTAGGGCATATTCTGAGGCATCAAGGGATCACCAATTTAGTATTGGAGGGCAGCATGGAGGGTAAAAATCTTAAGAGGGAGACCAGGACATGAATACATTAAATAGATTCGGAAGGATGTAGGTTGCAGCAGGTACTGGGAGATGAAGAAGCTTGCACAGGATAGAGTAGCATGGAGAGCTGCATCAACATTGTTATTGACAAAAGTAACTGCAAAACTTTATCACAGTTGAATAAATCATTTACAAAAAAACAAAAATTATTTTATTTACTGAAAATTACATTTTTTTATTTTGCAAAAGAGATTTCATGCAACTTTGTTAACAAGTGTTGCAAAAGGAAAAGTTTGTAATGTACTGATAAATTCTATTGGGTACATCCATGTCATAAAATTAGTTGCAATTTCAAATTGAGTGTTGTTATGGAAGAGAGAGCTTTATTACAAAATTGGTTTTTATTTAACTACCTTTCACAGGCAAAACTTCAAGTAGGACAAGCAACATTTTAAAGGCAAAGGGTTTCTCTGTCCTTTTCTATGCCCCAATGATAGCAGGTATATGTTTCTTCAGTTCAAAAGATAAACAACCAGTCGTAATGAAATGTGGGGCTTTTAAGATCATCTGCCAAAGTGTCAGTCTTGCTATGCTGAACAGAGTAGGAGGTCATTCTGCAGTAGGCTCAGAGAACACTACAGAATCCAGAGACTGAAGATGGCAGATTCATCCTTTGCTTAACATTGTTTAAAAGAAAACCACAAATACATAGGAGATATAGAAGTCCTACCCACAGAGGAAAGTATGCAAAGCTCACTCAGTTTGAAATGTTAAAAATTAAGAAACAGATGTGTGTATCCCCACATTTATTACTGAATGAACACACTCAGACCACATTACAACTCCTACACAGGAGGAGAACCTCAGTGCTTTCTTTAATGAGTAGATAATAACAAAAATTCCATTCCAGTTCATATCTCTACTCCAGTGAATGTTCAGTCATAGTGTAAAAACTGTCTTAATGAATTTTGTAAATCCATATGTCATTATATAAATATTGACAATAGAGGCCACTTTTACAGTTTAAGCCTAGAATCAATAGACTAAGAAGCTGAGATGTTTATCTTTGCTTGGTCTTCATCTTTGGGATTAGTTATGTACTAGGAAACGACTTATAAACTGGAACCTAGGTCACACAATAATAAGAAGTTCGTGAAACAAGACTAAAAAAAGTGTTTCACTTAGTTAATGCAATATACTGAAAACCCACAGTTTAATTACTTAAAGTGATTAATTTAACTGTGTTAATAATGACTTTTGAGAAAAGTAGTGTTTGTCTGTAGTCTTTTAGCTAACTCCAACACTTTGATATGAGCTGTAATTCCAAATTTTCATTTTTCTTACTTCAATAATTTAATGAATTTGAAGTGGCAGGGATACAATATTGGTCACAATATATGATTTGTAAAAATGGAAATTCAGAACTTTCAATGCACATTGCTAAAAATTTGAATAAAAATTATTTACTTTTTGTAAAAGTAGTATTATGTAAATGCTCATTAATTGTATGAAAATTTTTTTGTTCGAAAATATGTGAATGTACAGTATCAGTAAGTAAGTACTGGCAATCTGTTGGGGTGAGTTAATGACAGCAGAGCATGTGAGCCATACAACAGCAGTTGAGTTGTGAACATGTTAATAACGTATACAATACAATGGATTATTTGGTATGATTTACAGGTGGATGGAAAGAGAAAAGTTTCCCTAAAATGATTACTTGCAGCAATCAAAAAGATCTCATAATGAACAGAAGATGTAATAAGATTCAACAACTACCTTATCACAAAGAGTTCAAGATCAGTAATTTTTCTAGAGCTCATATTGTTTTATATTTATAATATTCATCATTTCAAGCAACTATAAATGTACATAAAGTCACATTGTGAGTGAAAGTATAGATTTAGATATGCAATACTGTTGAGCCAATCCTATTATTTTTATTGTCAAATCAAGAGTTAGAAAGCTACAGCTTTTCTTTTATATAAAATGTGCGTTGATATTTTTCATTTCACAACAATTTATCCCAAGGTGATGTGGCAGAGAACAGCACAAGCTAGTAAAAGATGTACCTCTTGAACAGTTTCTCTTCAAACTGCACAGTGAAATTTTAAAAAAAAAACCTTAACAGTGATCAACAGTGGTGTGTTTATGTATGTTTAAGATGTTAGAAATGGGAAAGGTATATTGACCACAGTTATTTTTGTTAGTACTTTTTATTTATTAGTAGCTGCTTCATGAGTTACTATACTCATACTGCAGTTTTGTGTTCTTTAAGAATTTACTCTAAAACATGCTTGTTGTGTGCAATGTTAGTAATACGCTTTCATTTGTAATATGTATGCAAATGACAGTGCTCATTTCTTCCTGTGTATATTCTCTTTTAAGGTAACTTACTTACCAATCACAATACCACTGAGAATGAAGAACACTGATGAACAGGAGATCTCAAGTATAGAACCAATGAAGACGCTTCCAAGTGCGGTTCCAAGTCGTCCCATCATAAGTGACAGACAGACTGCCATTGCCCTGTAAGCATCAATTTTCCAAATGAAAATTGCAGTGGTATAAATGTACTCTTTTACTCTGAGCAACAGGTCACAGATTTTTAAGTGAGTATGTAAATGAAGGTAAATCCATATTTGATAATATCTCTGTGGAGATCGAAAGTTAACTGATATTTTATACCTTGAAATATTTTCCTTGCAGTAGCCATACACACTAACATTGCAACACCAGGTAGTGTACATCTAACTGAAAATAAATTTTTTTCACAGATTAGATATGAGGCCAATACTACTAACACAAACAGAACTGTACATTATCTCTGACAGAAAATTCAGTATGGTGTGATCCCTGCATAATAGCAGGCTCTAAATACTGTGACATGAATTGAAAGAGCGCCTGGAGCTGTTGCTCTGGAACTTCCTGTACGCTGTTTTCGAGTGAGTCCCTGAGACATCAGTAGTGGCTGACAGAGTATCTTTAAGTTGGTAACCAGCTGTATTCCACATATGTTCAATGGGCACTCATTTATTTTTGATAATTGCAGTCTATTATTTGAGAAGCTAAAATAGGTCAGATATTCACATTCTCATTAATAAATATATGTGTTAAATATTTACTGCTGGTACTAATTTAAAAAGAAATGCTAACATTGCAAATAGTTTCTACCTCTACAGAACTATAATAAAACCTCTTAATGACTTACCCACTACTTATACTACTTCAGTACTAAAGATTCTGTTACATCTCTGTTCATTTATCAGCGTGCATCTAATCTGTCGATGGTCAACAACCATTGTCTGCCAAATTACTTAGGTGTAAGGCAACACATCAGCGGTATTTCAACTAGAACAAGCGATTACATGATCACTGTAACATCTTAGAACCCACACTTCCATGATCACTTACAGAAAGACAATCTAAATTCTTGAAAAAACATTTCATTCAATGGTCGCTAGCCGAAGTTGTCTTCTCTCTAGCTGTAGAGTATGTTGCCTAGCCTGAATGTTCAATACAATAGAACAGAATAGAATATTTATTCACGTTTGGACATGTTTACACGCAATCAGAGTTGTCATATAAAACTTATATACATTTATATAACAACATTACAGTGTTTTTCCCTGTAACCTTAAATAGTATGTTACAAGGAGGCTTTTACCTAAGTAACTACTGTGGGAAAGCACATTGTTATTCAGACTGATCACTTTTTGCAAACCTAATACAGCATGCCACAATGAATCAGCATATCACACTAATATCTTTGTATCCATATAATCTGTAAATAATTATAATAAGCATAGACTTTATCTGTGTATTGCCTCATAGACACTCATAGCTTCACAAAATAATACAATTTACAATTTTGTATACTCGCATTTCAAAACTCCAAGTGAATTCCATCACTTTATAGAAGGCTTTACTTTTTACCCACTTTCTTGTTATGCTTTTAAATTTATTCGAGCGTATGAGTGGGCATTTATGTAGTGTGTTAAAATACATAAGACTAAGATATTTAGAGCTCTTGTGGACCTTTGCTAGTCTGGCATGTGGCTTGTCAATTGCATGTCTATTTATAGTGTTGTGATGGCTTTTTGACATCATAAGACCAAAATTACTGAGGTTTTCCTTTAGTGTATAATAGGCAACTGCAAATATATAAACTAGTTACTGTCATTACATAGGGTGATTTTTTCCACCATGTGCAAACTCTAGGAATTGGTCAATGAGAGGATATGAAATAAAAAAGATCTAATGAACTTAAGCCTGTAAATATATGGTTTCCATGCTAGAGACTATTTTTCAATCATACTTTGCTATAGAGACTGTGGTGTAACATGTGCTGTACCAGGCAGCCACAGTTACAGTATGCATGGTTTCCTCCCAGAGGGTGGTACTGTTCCTCATACTTCATGCCCTAGCACCCTTTCCTGCCATAGTAACTGATAGTGTTGTGCCTGATTCACTTTCGTTGCTGACTCACCCTGTAGTGGATGTGATACAGCGTTGTATACAATGATTCCACATTCGAACTGAGAGCTTACTGACATGATGTTTACTTACAGAAAGCAAATGGCAATGGGCAGCAGGAAACAAGGTTGTATGAGGAGATCTATGCACACCAACAACGACCACAGCATTCAACATTTGCTAACAGTGTTTAGAAAATTGTCTGAGACAGGGTCATTTCAGGAAGCAGGAAATCATGAAGAATCTACCTGAAATGTTTGGACATCAGACTTGGAGGAAAATGTGATGAACACTGCGGAAGGCAGTCACCATGTCAGTACTAGACAGTTGGCCTGCCAGTACAGGCTAAGCCAGACGACCGTGTGGAACAATTGTTACAACACTTATCACTTACAGTGTCTGCTGAGCTTACTAACAACAGACTTGTCACATAGGGAGCAGTTCTGTCACTAGTTTCTTTACCAGACAACCACAATTCCATCCTATTCACAGATGAGGCCACCTTTACAAGGAGTGGTATCTTTCATAACAGTCATCTGTGGGATGGTATGCAGAAACTTCATGGTATGGTGACAGTGAATCATCAGCACCGGTGCAGACAGAATGTGTGTGCCAGATACTTGGCGGGGTATTTTGGGACCAGTCTTCCTTCCACGTCGTATAACATGGCGGAACTATTGGCGTTTCTTGCAGGTGTCTTTTGCTCCCCTGCTGGGAGAAGTGCCACTGATGATTCGAAGTGTTATGCGGTTGCTACATGATTGTGCTCCAACCCACTTCACAATTAACATCTGGGCGCATCTCAATCATGTCTTCCCTGGTTGAAGAATTGGACGAGGGGGTCTAGTTGCATGGCCTACTCGTTCACTGGATACCCATGTGATTTCTGGTTATGGGACCATCTCAAAAGTACTGTACATGCGGAGCAAATTCCAGATATGGAAACACTGGAGCAGCATATCCTTGCTGCCTTTGTACAGATACAGACTGGACTATATTAATGTGTGGGACAGAACATGCTACGGCGCCACGTACATGCATGGAAACCATTTTCAGCACATACTGTAACTGCGGCTGCATGGTACAGTGTGTAGCAGACTGCAGTCTCTCTAACAATTTACGATTGAATAAATGGTCCTAGCATGTAAATTTTGCATTTATGGGCATAAGTTCATCAGACGTTTTTCGTTCCATATCCTCTCATCGATCAGTCCTTAGAGTTTGTACTGGGTGAAAAAACTCACCCTATATTCATTACCTTGAAGTAGCGTCTACATAATTCTCGTGGTGTGTGTGTCATGCAATGCATCTGATGACCTTTTTTGCCATTTAAATACAGTCTTAGATGCAGGTGATTTTGCCTATAGCAAAATTCCATGTGTCAGACGGGAAATGAAGAAAGCAAGGTATGCACACAGCCTCTCAGTTGCACAGCAAATAACTCGCTTGTGCGAGCCTGGAACATGACTTATCCATATGTGTATCCCAGCTAAGACTTTGATTAATATGGAACCTAATGTAGTTTCCTAAAGTAATTACCTACGTAAAGACCTCCAGGTGGCATAATTGTCTCCGCAATATCCTTTCT
Source organism: Schistocerca serialis cubense (assembly GCF_023864345.2). NCBI lineage: Eukaryota > Metazoa > Arthropoda > Insecta > Orthoptera > Acrididae > Schistocerca > Schistocerca serialis. The sequence goes on along the minus strand of NC_064638.1, from coordinate 833,404,076 downwards.
TTCAGGAGTGCTAGTTCTTCAAGGTTCGCAGGAGAGCTTCTGTAAAGTTTGGAAGGTAGGAGACGAGGAACTGGGAGAAGTGAAGCTGAGAGGACGGGGCGTGAGTCGTGCTTGGGTAGCTCAGATGGTAGAGCACTTGCCCGCGAAAGGCAAAGGTCCCGAGTCCGAGTCTCGGCCCTGCACCCAGGTTTAATCTGCCAAGAAGTTTCATACTGTAAACTGCTTCCTCTCCTGAGTTTCGTGCAACCCCAATTGTGCTACACGCATTTGTTTTTACGATGTCACCTTCTCACGAGCACTGAATACACGGCGGAGAAATAAGCATACCTTATCTGTGTAGGGAAGAGGTCGACGACGATGCTGTTGACGACGGATATGCACATGGTGGCGGGCGCCATGAAGAGGCAGGCCAGCGCGAGCACCGTGTCCTGGGAGCCGACCCAGTGCAGCGCGATGCCGCAGCAGCCCGACAGCAGCGTGCTCAGCACTGCAAACACAGCACAGCGTCGCTCAGTCAGAATCACCGCTGCACTTCACAGGGAATAAACTGCAAGGTTATGTGTCTAGTGACATTCATAGACTTTGGGAGAAGGGAGGGATAGGGTGTGGAGTATCCTGGTCGATACTTCAAAGTGCTCTGGCGTCAGTGCGCGATCTGCACATAAATTTTCGGATTATTTCTCTAAGCTGCAGTGTTAGCAGTGGAACTGTATTTGCTTCGGCCAACTGTACTTTCAAGAGGTAATGGAAAGTGTACAGACGAGAAGCTGTGTGGCCCATTGAGAGGATCATGATGATGGTGAGAGGATAGATAAATTTCGAAGTTTAAGTTTGGGAGATCCTAATGAGTATATTTTTTTATTTAAAATATCTATGCCCTCGGCACTGATCATGAAAGAGCAAACGTGCTATAATGTTGCATAGACTTCATACGAATTCCCATTAAATAAGGTTTCGATTTTGTGAATCAGTGATATACTTATGTAACAGTCACACTTTAACTTTCTGCCTGTACTTTGTAATTTCTGTTTGAGGTATTTGTTGGCCTTCGTGCGATGTTTGAACCCAACGACAGATGCCCTGGTGTCAACACTGGCGCAGTACTGAGACCTCAACGCCGTACGTCGCTCCACGGAATGCTTCAGGCAGAGGCCTTCCTTGGAAAACTGTTAAAAGGAGTGTCAACTAGAAATCAGATAGATTCACTCCTTTAAGATTTTTTACGTCGAAAATTGTATTAAAAAACAGTAATAAATCTGTTTGTTACGTGCAAGTCCATCACTGCTCATTGAAGTACGCTTGAGTAATATACGAGAGTATTTTGATAAGTCTGGTAAATTTCCATGAAAGAATGGAACATTTTTGCTGCGCCTACATGGTTGGTAAGCTTGATTATTCCAAGGATCGCATAAAGAATTTCAGCAATATATCTACATCTACATCTACATTGATACTCCGCAAGCCACCCAACGGTGTGTGGCGGAGGGCACTTTACGTGCCACTGTCATTACCTCCCTTTCCTGTTCCAGTCGCGTATGGTTCGCGGGAAGAACGACTGTCTGAAAGCCTCCGTGCGCGCTCTAATCTCTCTAATTTTACATTCGTCATCTCCTCGGGAGGTATAAGTAGGGGGAAGCAATATATTCGATACCTCATCCAGAAACGCACCCTCTCGAAACCTGGCAAGCAAGCTACACCGCGATGCAGAGCGCCTCTCTTGCAGAGTCTGCCACTTGAGTTTATTAAACATCTCCGTAACGCTATCACGGTTACCAAATAACCCGGTGACGAAACGCGCCGCTCTTCTTTGGATCTTTTCTATCTCCTCCGTCAACCCGACCTGGTACGGATCCCACACTGATGAGCAATACTCAAGTATAGGTCGAACGAGTGTTTTGTAAGCCACCTCCTTTGTTGATGGACTACATTTTCTAAGCACTCTCCCAATGAATCTCAACCTGGTACTCGCCTTACCAACAATTAATTTTATATGATCATTCCACTTCAAATCGTTCCGTACGCATACCCCCAGATATTTTACAGAAGTAACTGCTACCAGTGTTTGTTCCGCTATCATATAATCATACAATAAAGGATCCTTCTTTCTATGTATTCGCAATACATTACATTTGTCTATGTTAAGGGTCAGTTGCCACTCCCTGCACCAAGTGCCTATCCGCTGCAGATCTTCCTGTATTTCGCTACAATTTTCTAATGCAGCAACTTCTCTGTATACTACAGCATCATCCGCGAAAAGCCGCATGGAACTTCCGACACTATCTACTAAGTCATTTATATATATTGTGAAAAGCAATGGTCGCATAACACTCCCCTGTGGCACGCCAGAGGTTACTTTAACGTCTGTAGACGTCTCTCCATTGATAACAACATGCTGTGTTCTGTTTGCTAAAAACTCTTCAATCCAGCCACACAGCTGGTCTGATATTCCGTAGGCTCTTACTTTGTTTATCAGGCAACAGTGCGGAACTGTATCGAACGCCTTCCGGAAGTCAAGAAAAATAGCATCTATCTGGGAGCCTGTATCTAATATTTTCTGGGTCTCATGAACAAATAAGGCCAGTTGGGTCTCACACGATCGCTGTTTCCGGAATCCATGTTGATTCCTACATAGTAGATTCTGGGTGTCCAGAAATGACATGATACGCGAGCAAAAACCATGTTCTAAAATTCTACAAGAGATCGACGTAAGAGATATAGGTCTATAGTTTTGCGCATCTGCTCGACGACCCTTCTTGAAGACTAGGACTACCTGTGCTCTTTTCCAATCATTTGGAACCTTCCGTTCCTCTAGAGACTTGCGGTACACGGCTGTTAGAAGGGGGGCAAGTTCTTTCGCGTACTCTGTCTAGAATCGAATTGGTATCCCGTCAGGTCCAGTGGACTTTCCTCTATTGAGTGATTCCAGTTGCTTTTCTATTCCTTGGACACTTATTTCGATGTCAGCCATTTTTTCGTTTGTGCGAGGATTTAGAGAAGGAACTGCAGTGCGGTCTTCCTCTGTGAAACAGCTTTGGAAAAAGGTGTTTAGTATTTCAGCTTTACGCGTGTCATCCTCTGTTTCAATGCCATCATCATCCCGTAGTGTCTGGATATGCTGTTTCGAGCCACTTACTGATTTAACGTAAGACCAGAACTTCCTAGGATTTTCTGTCAAGTCGGTACATAGAATTTTACTTTCGAATTCAATGAACGCTTCACGCATAGCCCTGCTTACGCTAACTTTGACATCGTTTAGCTTCTGTTTGTCTGAGAGGTTTTGGCTGCGTTTAAACTTGGAGTGGAGCTCTCTTTGCTTTCGCAGTAGTTTCCTAACTTTGTTGTTGTACCACGGTGGGTTTTTCCCGTCCCTCACAGTTTTACTCGGCACGTACCTGTCTAAAACGCATTTTACGATTGCCTTGAACTTTTTCCATAAACACTCAACATTGTCAGTGTCGGAACAGAAATTTTCGTTTTGATCTGTTAGGTAGTCTGAAATCTGGCTTCTATTACTCTTGCTAAACAGATAAACCTTCCTCCCTTTTTTTATATTCCTATTAACTTCCATATTCAGGGATGCTGCAACGGCCTTATGATCACTGATTCCCTGTTCTGTACATACAGAGTCGAAAAGTTCGGGTCTGTTTGTTATCAGTAGGTCCAAGATGTTATCTCCACGAGTCGGTTCTCTGTTTAATTGCTCGAGGTAATTTTCGGATAGTGCACTCAGTATAATGTCACTCGATGCTCTGTCCCTACCACCCGTCCTAAACATCTGAGTGTCCCAGTCTATATCTGGTAAATTGAAATCTCCACCTAAGACTATAACATGCTGAGAAAATTTATGTGAAATGTATTCCAAATTTTCTCTCAGTTGTTCTGCCACTAATGCTGCTGAGTCGGGAGGTCGGTAAAAGGAGCCAATTATTAACCTAGTTCGGTTGTTTAGTGTAACCTCCACCCATAATAATTCACAGGAACTATCCACTTCTACTTCACTACAGGATAAACTACTACTAACAGCAACGAACACTCCACCACCGGTTGCATGCAATCTATCCTTTCTAAACACCGTCTGTACCTTTGTAAAAATTTCGGCAGAATTTATCTCTGGCTTAAGCCAGCTTTCTGTACCTATAACGATTTCAGCTTCGGTGCTTTCTATCAGCGCTTGAAGTTCCGGTACTTTACCAACGCAGCTTCGACAGTTGACAATTACAATACCGATTGCTGCTTGGTCCCCGCATGTCCTGACTTTGCCCCGCACCCGTTGAGGCTGTTGCCCTTTCTGTACTTGCCCAAGGCCATCTAACCTAAAAAACCGCCCAGCCCACGCCACACAACCCCTGCTACCCGTGTAGCCGCTTGTTGCGTGTAGTGGACTCCTGACCTATCCAGCGGAACCCGAAACCCCACCACCCTATGGCGCAAGTCGAGGAATCTGCAGCCCACACGGTCGCAGAACCGTCTCAGCCTCTGATTCAGACCCTCCACTCGGCTCTGTACCAAAGGTCCGCAGTCAGTCCTGTCGACGATGCTGCAGATGGTGAGCTCTGCTTTCATCCCGCTAGCGAGACTGGCAGTCTTCACCAAATCAGATAGCCGCCGGAAGCCAGAGAGGATTTCCTCCGATCCATAGCGACACACATCATTGGTGCCGACATGAGCGACCACCTGCAGATGGGTGCACCCTGTACCCTTCATGGCATCCGGAAGGACCCTTTCCACATCTGGAATGACTCCCCCCGGTATGCACACGGAGTGCACATTGGTTTTCTTCCCCTCTCTTGCTGCCATTTCCCTAAGGGGCCCCATTACGCGCCTGACGTTGGAGCTCCCAACTACCAGTAAGCCCACCCTCTGCGACTGCCCGGATCTTGCAGACTGAGGGGCAACCTCTGGAACAGGACAAGCAGCCATGTCAGGCCGAAGATCAGTATCAGCCTGAGACAGAGCCTGAAACCGGTTCGTCAGACAAACTGGAGAGGCTTTCCGTTCAGCCCTCCGGAATGTCTTTCGCCCCCTGCCACACCTTGAAACGACCTCCCACTCTACCACAGGTGAGGGATCAGCCTCAATGCGGGCAGTATCCCGGGCAACCACAGTCGTAGTCCGATCAGGGGATGCGTGGGACGTGCTGGCCGTCCCCGACAAACCCCCATCCGGACCCCCACAGTGATGCCCATTGGCAACAGCCTCAAGCTGTGTGACCGAAGCCAACACTGCCTGAAGCTTGTAGCGAAGGGATGCCAACTCAGCCTGCATCCGAACACAGCAGTTGCAGTCCCTATCCATGCTAAAAACTGTTGTGCAAAGAACGTCTGAACTAATCTACAGAGAGCGCAAACAAATCGACAAAATTTAAACGGTTATTAAAATACAAGATTGCCTAGTAAATGCAGTATTGCTGCTACTTGCGCACTGCTGACACTGCTCGGCGGCGGAAGGAGACTAAGCGAAATTACACTATTCAGGTACTAAAACGCGATGCTACAACTCTCAAATACCATAATACGCCCGAAATTTATGAATTAAACAATGCAAGTACCAAAAACACGCAAAGAAATTAAGAATTAAACTATGTAACAAATGAGTGAGCTAGGAGTATACGACTTGCTGCTCAGCTGCTTATCCAACGGCGGCAGGGAGTACACTGACTGCGACCAACCGACACTGACCGTTCAAAACAAAAACAGTAGACAAACGACTACGCGAATTTACACTATTCAGGTACTAAAACGCGATGCTACAACTCTCAAATACTATAATACGCCCGAAATTTATGAATTAAACAATGCAAGTACCAAAAACACGCAAAGAAATTAAGAATTAAACTATGTAACAAATGAGTGAGCTAGGAGTATACGACTTGCTGCTGCAGCTGCTTATCCAACGGCGGCAGGGAGCACACTGACTGCGACCAACCGACACTGGCCGTTCAAAACAAAAACAGTAGACAAACGACTACGCGAATTTACACTATTCAGGTACTAAAACGCGATGCTACAACTCTCAAATACTATAATACGCCCGAAATTTATGAATTAAACAATGCAAGTACCAAAAACACGCAAAGAAATTAAGAATTAAACTATGTAACAAATGAGTGAGCTAGGAGTATACGACTTGCTGCTCAGCTGCTTATCCAACGGCGGCAGGGAGCACACTGACTGCGACCAACCGACACTGGCCGTTCAAAACAAAAACAGTAGACAAACGACTACGCGAATTTACACTATTCAGGTACTAAAACGCGATGCTACAACTCTCAAGTACTATAATACGCCCGAAATTTATGAATTAAACAATGCAAGTACCAAAAACACGCAAAGAAATTAAGAATTAAACTATGTAACAAATGAGTGAGCTAGGAGTATACGACTTGCTGCTCAGCTGCTTATCCAACGGCGGCAGGGAGCACAGAGTACAATTGATGGTTGCCAGTCGTCTTTATTGACCAGTGTGTCGAGTGTGACTGAAAATGGAGAAATTAAACATATTAGTTTGCAGGGTTGAACTACAGCACAAATCGACGAATTTCACGAGGACTCTGCATCGTCATTAAAGACCATTTCCTTTTGGATTAATGATTTTAAACGTGGTCCGGCAAGCATCGAAGACAAATCGCGCTCCACCCATTCAGTTGTGGTAACCACAAAAGAAATCATTTACAAAATCCATGAGTCGGTAATGCAAGGGCGCCGAAAAAAATTGTGAGAGTTCTGAGACTGTAAGCATCTCAACTGAGCAAGTGCATAATATCCTGCATGAGGAATAGGCTACGAAGAAGCTGTACGTGAGGCGGGTGCTATCATTTCTCAGAATCAATCAAAAGCGCATCCGTCATAACATTTCAATGCAATGTCTGGCGGCTTTCAATTGCAATCCGCAATACGTTTTGCACCGATTTATGCCTTCGGTGAAATCTGGATTCATCATTACACACCAGAGTCAAAACGGCAGTCAAAACAATGGACAAAGGATGGTCAAAGATCATTTTGTCAGCTCGTAAGATGATGGCCACTGCTTTTTGGAATTCCCTAGGGGTAATCCTAATAAATTACTTGCAAAAAGGCAGAATCATGATGAGACTCTATTGTACCTGCAGGATTCATGGTGTCAGTTCCCTCCAGCACTACTTCAGACATTAGTCAAGTACGTGCCACGTCGTATTGTGGCACTTCTGCGTGCTCGCGACGGCCCTACACGATATTAGGCAGGTGTACCAGTTTCTTTGGCTGTTCAGTGAATGATTAAATGTGTTTGCAAAATTATATTATTGTATGGGGCATAGTTCAGGTGATATGACTTCATAAACACTAATATCTGGTACAAGACAGATCTGCCTGAGGTAATGTGTGATATTCGATCGTGTCGGCGACGGACTCTGGATGGCGAATGGCCACTACAATAGTCTGACTCCTGAAGGGACTTTATACTTCACATATAACTGCAGTATCGTGCATGACCTTTAAATTTGTAACTGCTGAGACAGTATCGACATACGCCGCTGAACGCACATATAAAATTACATCTTTGTACGACACTGAGCTGCGTGAAAATGAGAATCCGCAGGGGCAAATTCGTTAGCGATACAGGTGAAATATGCATACAAATATGTATGAAATATGTTAAACACGTGTGAAATATGTGTGGCATATTGCGGGCGAAGCTGCGGATTAAAAGCTCCTCCTAAACCCCTAGATCTATTTTCAACAAACTTCGTATACGTATTACATAAATCTGGAAAGCAATACTGTGAGGGTAAGAAACAGCAATCTCTTTTGAGGTGGGATGATAAAGTGGAGAGGTTCAAATGGCTCTAAGCACTATGGGACTTAACATCTGAGGTCATCAGTCCCCTAGAACTTAGAACTACTTAAACCTAACTAACCTAAGGACATCACACACATCCACGCCCGAGGCAGGATTCGAATCTGCGACCGTAGCGGTCGCGCGGTTCCAGACTGAAGCGCCCAGAACCGCTCAGCCACATCGGCTGGCGAGGGAAGGAGGAGATGGATGCAGATATAGAAGGGGAGCAGATGGAGAAAGAGAGGAGAAGTGGGAAATGGATGGAGGAATGGAAGAGGAGGAAACGGACAGAGAGAGGGGGAGGAGGATATGAACAGTGAGAGGGGTGATGAAGATGTAGTGGGTGACCAAGAGACAGAAGGGGCAAAAGGAGATGGATTTAGAGGGCTGAGGAGGAGGGACACAGGGGGAAAAAGCAGATGAACAGAGGAGTGAGGAACAGATGAACAGAGAGAGTAGGGAGGTGCAGATGTTTAGAGAGAGGGGAGAGTAAGAGATTGGCAGAGAGAGTGGCAGAAGATGGATAGACAGTGGGCAGTGGAGGAGTTGAACAGAAAGTGGGGGTGAGGGGGAGTATGACACGGATACAGAGAGGGGTGAAGGACATGGGCGGAGAGAGAGGGAAAGAGGAGATGAGCTAATGGAAATGGAATAAATACGCACCCGGACACCGAGGGATACTCAGTGTACATATAAACAAGGGTATGTGTATTCAGATGGCAGAAAAAAAGATAGATGTTAAGGTGGATCATCTTCACTTTCTGGAAGAGAAGGTCCTCTTTCTTTTCCATAGCTTGGTTAACTCACTCTTTTGGTGATTAGACAGCTGCATGATACCGTAAGAAAGAAACAAATTAATAGCGAAGACTGACCCAGGAGGCGTTTCTTCCCAACGAAAGGCACGGCGTATCCGGCGAGTATGTAGGCGGCGGCGGTGGTAGCGCCGATGATGAGCGTGTTGCTGAAGACGCTGACGTCGACGTCGGCGGTGCAGCCGTCAGACCCCGGGGCGAGCGTGGCGAGGGCGGCCGGCGCGGCGTCCACGTCCACGTCCACGTCTGGGTTACCGTCGGCGAGCAGCCAGGGCTCGAAGTAGCGCGCGGCGTGCGCCTCCGCGGCCGCGGCGGCCACCACCTGGCACACGGTCAGCGTCTCGTTGAGGGAGGGGTGCGACGCCGCGTACGACGACAGCCGGCTGAACAGCTCCGGCAGCCATAGCAGGAACCCGTTCGAGCTGCGGCACCGCAGAACCGGCGAGTGAGTATAATACTCTGAGATCGGTACTGTCGGTTTGCACAATGTAGAGTGTCTTAAACCTTTTCGGCCAAATTGTAACAGATGATAGTGGGTCTACAACCGATTACATTGAGACAGGAAACCAATACACAGCTTACACCGCATAACAACCACGTAGCTCACAGTAATCGTACAAAGCGATGTCCGCCAGTCTCAACAGCCGCAACAGATGTCCGGAGTGAGGACAATACTCACGCCACTCACATCGCTGGCCACCGCCAACGGTTCTGTCAACGTATGGGCGTATATTGTCCAAGATCACTTATTCGCTGTCCGTTTGACTGGTCCACTTTACATTGTTCAAAATGGTTCAAATGGCTCTGAGCACTATGGGACTTAACATCTATGGTCATCAGTCCCCTAGAACTTCTTAAACCTAACTAACCTAAGGACATCACACAACACCCAGTCATCACGAGGCAGAAAAAATCCCTGACCCCGACGGGAATCGAACCCGGAAACCCGGGCGCGGGAAGCGAGAACGCTACCGCACGACCACGAGCTGCGGACCTTTACATTGTGTTCCTGCGAGACGTGCTGCCACAGTTCTTGGAAACTGTACCCTTGTTGCCGGCCGATGTGGCCGAGCGGTTCTAGGCGCTTAAGTCCGGAAACACGCTGCTGCTACGGTCGCAGGTTCGAATCCTGCCTCGCACAGGGATGTTTGTGATGACCTTAGGTTACTTAGGTTCAAGTAGTTCTAAGTCTACGGGACTGATGACCTCAGATGTTAAGTCCCATAGTGCTTAGAGCCATTTGAACCATTTTTGTACACCTTGTTGTCGGCGAAAGGACGTGGTTTCAACACGACGGTGCACCAGCCGACTTCGATGGTAATATGCGCGAGCACCTGAAGCACCTGAACAACGCGTTATGCTCATCATTGGACTGGAAGGAGAGGTCCTGTCCCATGGCCAGCGCGATCACCGGATCTCACATCTCTGGACCTTTTACTCTCGGATTATGCAAAGATGTAGAAACGAACGACGATCTGCCTCCTAGGGTCCAAACTGCCTCTCTCTTGGCACAGAGACTGCAGCAGAGCTTCATGCACCTTTGCCATGCATGCTTTGGCGGTCGTCATTTCAGACATATATCATAAGCTACGTTGTTGTTATGCGGTCTACAGTGCCTATGTCCATAACACAATAAATACGCATTACCTACCATTGGTTCCATGCCTCAATATAATATTTTGCGAATCCATTATCACCTGCTTCAATTTGACGCAAAAGGTTTGAGGCACCTTGTATGTACATTGACGGAGACTGCAAGACCTCACTCAGCATACTGCTTACTACATTGTACCGTGTAAGTGCGATATTACGAAATACCTGGCAGTTCCTGTCGAGACCGCTAGAAATTCAAGTCGCTTACAACGAATTTGCGCAAACAAGTGAGAAAAGCGAATGACAGAAGATTAGACAGTGAGTCGGAAGATATATAGGAGGCAGTGAAATGAAAACAAGAAAGATGGAAAAAGGGTAAGTAATCCGTTTATTAAATTGTTAATACAATTATTCCACTGTGAGACAAGGCAGTCATTGTCTCACGGAAATATGTTTGTGGTTGACTACAGAACCGTGATTGAGCCCAGGCGTGCAGCTCTTCTTCCGAAGATGGCCATAGGTATGGAAATCGCATGGATAGATATAGGGAGTGTACGGAGGACACATAAGGGCTTCCCAGCGAAAGTTCCGAAGCGTAGTCGAGACAATCTTTGCAACTTGTGGGCTTGCCCACGCTGTAGAAGTTTCACTGGGAAGCCGTTACACGTCTTTCATACAGTCCCGATCTCTCTCCACGCTATTTCCATATTTTTGGAGACCCCAGAGTGACACCCCTGGCTATCGATTTGCTTCGGACGAAGAGGTGCATGCCTGGGTACAATCATGGATCTGTGGGCAATCCCAAGCATTTTTCCATAAAGACATTGACCATGTTGTCTCACAGTGGGATAAATTTATTAATATATATTACGACCACTTCTGAAATAATAAACAGTTTACTTACTTTTGTCCATCTGTCTCTTTTTCATTTGACTGGCCCTTATATAAGTGGAGCTTCAAATAATTAAGGGAATGCATTTTTTTCTCGGCCAATTCCAGTTGAAAAAATGAGAAATTTGTTGTGGAACAACGTGGAGTATTCCCACTTCAGTATGATATATGGCCGCATGGTACTTAAGACCGTCACATTGCACGGAGATTAATATGTCCATGAAGTTCCCATACGTGGCGACGCTACATGCAGCCTTCAAAATTATGTCAGTAACGGAAGTGCATTCCAGCCAGAGAGCTGTCAGTGAGTTTCTTTTGGCGGGAGACCAAAGCACCCCAGATATTCATACACGCTTGCAGAATTTCTACCGAGATCTCGCAATGAACGAAAGCACGGTGAGTCGTTGAGCGAGGTGTCTGTCATCAACACAAGGTCGCACAAACCTGTCTTATATCCCGTGTACCAGCTGGCAGCACACAGCTGTGACTCCTACATTGTCGAAAATTGAAAAAACGACTGGAGCGTGTTCGTCGCCATAAAAAATTAAACGAACTTCTCTTTCACAACGCAAGGCCTCACACAAGTGTGCACAACCGAAAGGACCTCACAACAATTCATTGGATTGTTCTCCGTCATCCAACCTACTGGCGGGACCTCGTACCGTCCAACTTCCAGCTGTTTAGTCCAATGAAGAATACACTCCGTGCGCAGCAGTACGTTGATACATGGGTGAGAGGGATATCATTGATGCAGCTCCGATGTCGACCATAAAGTGGTACCATGCGGCCATATAGATCCTTAAGACCGTCACATTGCACGGAGATTAATGTCGAAAAACAGGATTTTGTAGCCAAAAGAGTGGGGAATACTATGGTGTGCTGTAATCTTGAATAAAACCAAATTGCTTTCAGGAAAAATTACTGTTTTACTTATTGAACTCTCCTCATACATAAGTACCATACAGTACTTTGAGATATGAAATTCTTGATTCACTATGAAACGCTAGATACCTCGTTGACGACGAGAGCAGAGGAAATTGAAGATCATTGCTCTATCACAGTAAGAAATGTTTATTTTACTTGTAGGAGTTTTCAGAATTAACAAGTAAGATAAGGTCAGTTGTCCATTGAGCCTACATGTTCATTTTTCTTGCAATAGTTGTCACAGCACAGACATAAAACCATGTAAGCTTTCAATAAATAAATAATTGTTTCCTTTCGATTGCAACAATTGTTACAGTAGAGAATAAATAGGAAGTCGAACATACATATGGTGATTTATGGTGCTCACTTGTGTAATTTGTAATCAGTTGTGATTTACGAATCTGCGCTACCGTGAATGAGCCCCTGGGCCACTGAAATGTTCACTGGAAGCTTTTCAGACTTATTTCACCAGTTCTACACAATTTCTGCTTGTGTTTTGCAGAGCAAGCTAGTCAGTCGCAATACAAGTGGGTTTCACATCATCCAGCATATTCTCACAGAGTCGAACAGACGCTTCCCAGCTATAAATATTCTGCAATATTATTGCGCCGTCTTTGGTCTCACACTTCTACGCAGTACATTGACCTAATATCACAGTGTTAATAAAATTGAGGGAATGAGATCTGCTCAACAACTGTCAGGGCCGCATTTACGTGCCGACGACCTGGGCTACAACTTACCGGCTCGCGCCACGAAAAATTAAAATCATTTTTTAGAAATCTTAATTATAATATTGTGTTTCGGGCCCCATAGTATTATCGTAAAATACATACACGTGATTACGACGGTTGACTGAAAAGTAATGCCTCTACCAACGTTAATCTTCAACAGTTGGCAGCATTGGTATGCGGCAGGTACTGGCTTGTTCCGTAGCCTCTTCTCTACAGCTCCAGTTGGCGGGAAGCCTTAGCATTGAATGGTTGTGTTGTTACAGTTAAAGTATGGAACCCTGCGCAGACGGTCGGTCAATGCGATTTAAGCAACGTGCAGTCGTTGAGTTCTTGACAGCAGAAGGTGACACCCCAGAGGAGATTCGTCAGAGAATGTTCAAAATGTTCAAATCTGTGTGAAATCTTGTGGGACTTAACTGCTAAGGTCATCAGTCCCTAAGCTTATACACTACTTAACCTAAATTATCCTAAGGACAAACAAACACACCCTTGCCCGAGGGAGGACTCGAAACTCCGCCCGGATCAGCCGCAGAGTCCATGACTGCAGCGCCCCAGACCGCTCGGCTAATTCCGCGCGACGTCAGAGAATGAAAGCAGTTTATGGCGATTGTGTTGATGTGAGTACTGTGCGCCGTTGGGGGAGTAAGTTTAAAGATGTTGAGGCGGGAACGTCTGACCTGCGTGACAAACAAAGAGTTGGACGTCCTGTGACAGCAACCACCGAGTTTCACAAGCAAAATGTTGACAGATTGATTCAGGACGATCGTCGTATCACTCAGAGAGAAACTGCAAGCACAATCGGCATTTCACAAGAACGTGTGGGTCACATTATTGCTTTGCTTGGCTATCGGAAGATCTGTGCATGATGGGTGCCCCGGATGCTGACTGCTGAAATGAAAGCGAAAAGACTTTAAACTTGCCAGGAACTCCTCTCGCGTTACAAGAATGAGGGTGACGCTTCCTGCATTAAGTTGTGACAGGAGACCAAACTTGGGTACACCATTACGACCCGGAGACGAAACCTGAGTCTATGGAATATCGATACAAAGACTCTCCCCAGAAAAAGAAATTCAAGACGCTGCCCTCAGCTGGGAAAATCATGGCCACAGTGTTCTGGGACGCAGCTGGTATTATCCATGTTGATTATCTTGATCGTGGAACAACAATAAACTCAGAGCGTTACATAACAACGCTGCGAACTCTGAAATGATGGCTAACAAGTGTCCGAAAGGAAAAGGAAAATGTTTTCCTGCAGCATGACAATGCCAAACCATACACTTCACGTGCCACCACAGCAGAACTTCAGAGATTGAAACCTCACCACCGTCCGGCATCCTCAATACAGTCCAGATGTAGCACCGTCTGACTTCCGTCTGTTCCAAATAATGAAAAACGATATCCGCGGCATCAATACGCTTCTGATGAAGACGTTGAGAGAGCTGTGAGACTGTGGTTGCGGAAACAGTGTCGACTTCTTCCGTGACGGCTTCAGAAAATTTCATCGTTGGCAGAAAGTATCCAATTGGCTAGTGATTATGTGGAAAAGTGAATATTGGTAATTAAAGATCATATTCTAAGATTATTTCTGCGTTTGATTTATTAAAATATTCCCATCCAAACCCAACTAACGAAGGTGGAGGCATTACTTTTGATTCAACCCTTGTATATTGTATGGGCTTACGGGGTTTTTCAGTGAATAGCTGATCTGAATTAAGTCGACATTCACTTGTCAAATCCTGCACTCCGTCACATAAAATTCCCTGTGACACCGCGTCGAGCCTGTGGCACTTCATATCGTAAAAAGGCTGAGAGTTTTGAACGACTTGCTAATGTAATTTTGGCAGTTTGTAATGAGGTAGATTTCCGGAAAATACAGCTTCTACATCCAGACCAGAGCCTGGACAACATCAAAGTCGTTTTCCAAATATCTAGATCGCTGTCACAATGAACCTGTCACTTACAATCACAAACATCAGTGAAAGAAGGTCATTTTCAAAACTGAAGTTGATAAAAAAAACTCACCAGGAATTTCCATGTTAGAAGACAAGTGCAGCGTTTTGCCTCCACTTAGTACTGAAAGTGATATTTTAAGACAACGAACAATCGGCGGCCGCAACGTTGGGATGACAGATTTACTTCCAACTTTGTACACCTCTAGTAGGCCATTAAAACCACATAATGTGCAATTAATAAGGTGCACTACTCTGGCAGTTTCGAGAAAATCGCAAGAGAAGTTACACGCATCTATTATGTGACTGATCTATTTGTGTATAGCGTCCGAGCTTCAAATCACAATGGAGTAAGCGACAAAAGTTCGACTCCTGCTCACTCTTTATTTCTGATCTACAGAGTGAGGCAGGTAAGTCATAACACCCCTTGTATCTCCCCAACCGTAATACACTCCTGGAAATGGAAAAAAGAACACATTGACACCGGTGTGTCAGACCCACCATACTTGCTCCGGACACTGCGAGAGGGCTGTACAAGCAATGATCACACGCACGGCACAGCGGACACACCAGGAACCGCGGTTTTGGCCGTCGAATGGCGCTAGCTGCGCAGCATTTGTGCACCGCCGCCGTCAGTGTCAGCCAGTTTGCGATGGCATACGGAGCTCCATCGCAGTCTTTAACACTGGTAGCATGCCCCGACAGCGTGGACGTGAACCGTATGTGCAGTTGACGGACTTTGAGCGAGGGCGTATAGTGGGCATGCGGGAGGCCGGGTGGACGTACCGCCGAATTGCTCAACACGTGGGGCGTGAGGTCTCCACAGTACATCGATGTTGTCACCAGTGGTCGGCGGAAGGTGCACGTGCCCGTCGATCTGGCACCGGACCGCAGCGACGCACGGATGCACGCCAAGACCGTAGGATCCTACGCAGTGCCGTAGGGGACCGCACCGCCACTTCCCAGCAAATTAGGGACACTGTTGCTCCTGGGGTATCGGCGAGGACCATTCGCAACCGTCTCCATGAAGCTGGGCTACGGTCCCGCACACCGTTAGGCCGTCTTCCGCTCACGCCCCAACATCGTGCAGCCCGCCTCCAGTGGTGTCGCGACAGGCGTGAATGGAGGGACGAATGGAGACGTGTCGTCTTCAGCGATGAGAGTCGCTTCTGCCTTGGTGCCAATGATGGTCGTATGCGTGTTTGGCGCCGTGCAGGTGAGCGCCACAATCAGGACTGCATACGACCGAGGCACACAGGGTCAACACCCGGCATCATGGTGTGGGGAGCGATCTCCTACACTGGCCGTACACCACTGGTGATCGTCGAGGGGACACTGAATAGTACATCCAAACCGTCATCGAACCCATCGTTCTACCATTCCTAGACCGGCAAGGGAACTTGCTGTTCCAACAGGACAATGCACGTCCGCATGTATCCCGTGCCACCCAACGTGCTCTAGAAGGTGTAAGTCAACTACCCTGGCCAGCAAGATCTCCGGATCTGTCCCCCATTGAGCATGTTTGGGACTGGATGAAGCGTCGTCTCACGCGGTCTGCACGTCCAGCACGAACGCTGGTCCAACTGAGGCGCCAGGTGGAAATGGCATGGCAAGCCGTTCCACAGGACTACATCCAGCATCTCTACGATCGTCTCCATGGGAGAATAGCAGCCTGCATTGCTGCGAAAGGTGGATATACAGTGTACTAGTGCCGACATTGTGCATGCTCTGTTGCCTGTGTCTATGTGCCTGTGGTTCTGTCAGTGTGATCATGTGATGTATATGACCCCAGGAATGTGTCAATAAAGTTTCCCCTTCCTGGGACAATGAATTCACGGTGTTCTTATTTCAATTTCCAGGAGTGTAGATACAAAGATGCCGTTTGGACAGTAAATTGCAGGGACAAGGGCCTTCTTGAAAACATCACATTGCATGTTTGTGCTATTTTTTATTACAGAGATATGAGGCCATCTTTGGCTTTTTTTAATGGAACCCTATGTTAAATTTTAGCGTAACATTATGGGCTTAAAAAGACTGTTTCAAATATGTGTATATCATATTATTTAGGCGAATAGTTTTTAAGACACAGATATGTTCTCGTATCGTATTCGTCCTTCGAAGCGGCGTTGTCCAGTGAGGAACTTAACAGGGAAGGCGTTGTTTTCCTGCTTCTCGATAACGCCGCAAGGTGACGCACGAGGTAGCTGGAGAGTAGGGAGCCTATTCCCTTGATATAGGCTCTCTACTGGAGAGAAGGGTATAAATGTGTTGCTGGAGTAAGGAGACATCGCATTTCCGTCACAGTTTCTTGGAGCAGACATGTACACCAACGAAGAAAAGTTAGATATGCTTCTAGTGTATGGTGAAATCAGAATAAATGCTGTTAGAGCAATAAAGCGATATGGAGAGCTGTATCCTGATCGTGAGCGTCCTACGTGCCAGCTTCTTGCACGTATTTGCAAGAAACTACTTGATTAGGGATCATGGGACTCCATACAGAGGACAAGGCAGAAAATTGCAACTGGTGAGGTAAATGAAGGGGGCGTTCTAGCGTTGGCGCATAACGACGCTAGTGTTTCGTCGCGGCGTGTCGCCTCGGAATGGGGTGTAACTCAGAGAAGTGATCGACGCATATTGCACCGGCATAGATTTCACCCGTTTCAGCTGTCACTACATAAAGCACTCTCCGATGTGGATTTCGAACGACGCCAGGAATTTTGCCGGTTTGCCCTGCAGCGCTTACAAGATGATCCAACGTTTTTTCAACGAGTGTTTTTTACTGATGAAGCGACTTTCACCATCCACGGTAATGTGAATTTGCATAATATGCATTACTGATCAACAGAGAACCCTCATTGGCTTCGACAGGTACAGCATCAGCAACCGTGGAGTGTTAACGTGTGGTGCGGCATCGTCGGAAATGTCATTGTGGGGCCGTACGTCATTCCGGGTATACTAAATGGCAATAACTATGCACGGTTCCTGCGAAACGTTCTGCCCATTTTACTGGAAGAGGTACCACTAAGTACGCGTCAGTGCATGTGGTTCCAGCATGACGGCTGTCCTGTTCACTCTTCCCGTGTGGCTGCAGAGCTGTTAAATGAAAAGTTCCGGGGTTGTTGGATAGGACGACGTGTGGAAGTGGCCAGCTCGGTCTCCTGATTTGACACCTCTTGATTTTTTTCTGTGAGGAGCAATAAAACATAATGTGTATGCTCAAATACGAACTACGGCAGACGATATGAAGCAACGTATCATCGAAGCGTACGCTGATATCTCTCATGACACCCTCGCAAGCGTTCACAAATCATTCGAACGACGACTACAAATGTGGGTTGCAGCAGAGAGAAAGTACATGCTTCAGTAAAGTTTTGTATCATGTACAGTATGTATTTTGCATCTTTGTGTGTATTTGCTTCGTATTGTGATCAATAGTAAATATTTTCAAATAAAAGACAAATACAAACAAAATAATTGTGACCAATAAGGGCCTCCTCATTTACATTTGTATTTCCGTTACTTAAAATGTATTAACATCGTGTAGTATTTTAATACTGTATTTTGTCTCCTATTTTGGTCTCACAGTTGTCAAATAACTGAATAATATTTGCGATACAAGTTGGCCGTTAAGTGGCCGAGCGGTTCTAGGCGCTGCAGTCCGGAACCGCGGGACTGCTACGGTCGCAGGTTCGAATCCTGCTTTGGGCATGGATGTTTGTGATGTCCTTAGGTTGATTAGATTTAAGTAGTTCTAAGTTCTAGGGAACTGATGACCTCAGCTGTTAAGTCCCATAGTGCTCAGAGCTATTTGAACCATTTGAACCATTTGCGCGACATCAGTAAAATCGCAGTATGTGTTACTATTGTCGGGTAAATGGACGTGTTTGTGTAAGGACAGACTCCCAACGGTTACCATGTACCATGTACTCTACACAACAGGAAAGGTCGCATTGGACAACGCCGCTTCGAAGGACGAACACGATACGGGGACATATCTGTGTCTCAATAACTATTGGTCTAAATATTATGATATACACATATTTGAAACCGTCTTTTTAAGCCCATCATGTTACGCTAAAATTTAACACAGGTTTCGATTTAAAAAACCAAAGATGGCTTCATATCTCTGTAATAAAAAATAGCACAAACATGCAATGTGATGTATTCAAGTAGCCCCTTTCCCTGCAATTTACTGTCCAAACGGCATCTTTGTATCTATTACGGTTGGGGAGATGCAAGGGGTGTTATGATTTAGCTGCCTCACCCTGTATATTTTGTTTCCATTACTCATCATTTTATTTAATTTATATGACATTTGAGAGGTAATATAATTAAAAAACGGCATGTATTTGTATGAAGTTTTAGTGAGTTTCATGTCATTTGATTACTCATATTTTTAGTCAAATTTAATTATTAGAACAAACATATTTATAACTATCGATAAGTAAATTAAGAAACGCATAGTGTTTTCCTGAAAATGTATGTCTGCCATGATTTGCGAAATCCCTTACACATGCAATCTAGTAACGTACCTGGAACTACTTTGTACCTGGATGCTACGAGCTGCAGACACAGAGCAGGCCCTATTTGGCAGTTAACCTGCGTAGCAGTGAGACGTTGCTAATGTAGCGATAACTATTAATATAGGAGCAAATTTTTGAATATCACAGAATTTACACTTGTACTACATAAATGAAGGTTTGAGCGGGAGTCGAACCGTCATCCAGTATCCGTTCATCTTATGGGGCTCAAACGCTTACTCACTTTTCTTTTTTTGTAATCTCACTATTCTTCGTTGCATTTGTTCGGGGCGGACGTCCCACGACACTTGTTCAAGTGCATCGTTGAGCCATTCACTCAAGTTTTTTATTACAGAGGACAGCCAGCCCTCTGACCAAACACGCTGATCTACCGTGCCGGCAACCACTGGACCACCATGAAGTCCACCGTCCGGCGTCTATGCACAGATACTTGAGTTACATAATAGAAGCGTAAAACTTCTCTTGAGATTTTCTCGGAATTGCCGGAGTTTCACCTTCCTGTACAAAGTCTGAAATAATTCCGTCATCCCAACCTCGTGGCCTCCCCTTGTAAGCTATGAAGACATTATAAGTAACTTCGTTAATGTGAAGTTTTGGTGCAAACCAATTAGCCAATTATATTATTTAAAACTTTCATTTGAAGGATTATTTTATTTGCTAAAGTATTCTATTTAAATTAGATACCGGTAAAATTCGCTTCGTTGATACACTCCTTTTGTTATTTTGTATTTGCCTAATAGGTATATTCGACTGTCATTAAATATGTAATTTTTATAAATAGTATAGCGGATAGTAGTGCTATACTTTTGGCACACTTTTCAGAGTGTCGCCCGTAGCCAGTCCTGTAATACAAGTTTAATATGTTCCAAAACCCGCACACAAAAATGTGATTTTTGAGGGGGTTATATTTCAAGTTCTATTGATTACAAAGATAAGGGGTCAAGAACTTTGGATAGCCCTTGTATAGTGGCGATTTGTATACGTATCGGAAGGACGGGCATACTGTAGCTATCCTACAGTAAAATAAAACTAAACTAAACTCCTGCCAAACAGGCCATGAAGGACCAACGGTACTGACTGACCGCCGTGTCATCCTCAGCTCGTAGTCGTCACTGGATGCGGATACGGAGGGGCATGTGGTCAGCACACTGCTCTCCCGGCCATATGTCAGTTTCCGAGACCACCTACATTAAACTGTTAACATTTAAACGTTACACAATTCCTCCAGTCCATGCAAATCGAGTAAATCCGTTGGTTCTTCCGCATTGGGTGTGGTCTAGGGTGGACCTGAGCCGGCGTATAAAAGAACCATTTGTCATCCAAAAGCCAAGTTTTTGCGTACGAGAAGTGCTAATTGTGGGGTCGGACATTTCTATAATTTTTGATCATGGTAGCTCGTCGAAATTTTAATCATATGTTCTTAAGATGACATTCTCGGGGATTTCGAAAGTATTTTCGATTACGCGCACATTTTACGTGCGTAAGTACGGCAACTTTGAACCTCTGGATTTCGCTAAGAGGTTCAAAGTTGCCATACTTACGTACGTAAAATGTGTGCGTACTATCTGGCCTGAGGCGTAAATGTAGTTTTAACTTAAGTAGTGAACACATGTAAAGGGTTCTAGGGTCATCTCAAGGGTTCTAAGGTCACCGAACTATGTTTTGTCAGCGTTTTTACACCTATAAAATTTAATGGCGCGCTGTCTGTGGATAACGGGAACTTCAAGCTTACACGCACTGTCCTGATCTGGAAACTATCCGATGATGTCACCTGGTAGTGTAAGCGCCTTACAAAAAATTGTCATATGAAATTCTTTGTACTTGCAAATCAAATGCTGCATCTTTCCGTGTACTGTAGGTCTAGCGTAAAAATTTTGTGTATGGTTATGTAAAGTAGCGTAAAGTAAACTTTCGTTGGGTGTATTAACCTTATACTATGTGTACTTAACTGTTGTGAATGTGTGTCAAAGGATGTAAACTGTGCGAAGTATATGAAGATACTGTCAAAACTTTACTGACCTACAGAAATCGTTTTATATAAGCAGCAAACCTTTTGTAACTGGTAAGACAAGGGAACCAGCTGAAAAAAGAGGCGAATATGTTCCTCTTTAAAAAACTGTGACAGGAAAGTGCGGAACCAGCTGCTTCAATCTTCATTCCGCCTTCTTCACCAAAACTTTTGGCATGCGATTCATTTTTACGCTTTATTGTGCTGCAGGAGAGTAGCAGAGAGGCAGTGACAGTGGAGGAGAGAGGAGACAGTGCCAGTGGGAGAGAAAGAGAGAGAAGACAGGATGGGGAAGGGAGAGAGCGTTAGTGAAAGAGGAAGAATGATGGATGAAGACAATACCAGCGAGAGCCAAAGTGACAGGAAATATTGATTGTTAGTGAGAGGTAGTGGTAGCAAAAGAGAAAGAGGGATGGAGATAGAAGCACAAAGAGTAAAAGAGAGAGGGGAGACAGTGAAAAAGAAAAATACAGTTAAGTGGAAACCACACATAAACTAGGGAGGTCTGGATCCTCCCAGAGCGGCGAATCTTAACAGGTAGGTATACGGGAGGGGGCATTTTAACCCGACATTTTAATCACATGGGTATATATGTTAGCTCCCCAGTATTTTTCAGCTGCCGACCCATAGTGGAGACACTGCATTGGGAAAGAAATATAAATGGAGACCTGAAGAGGCTGAAAAATCAGCCAACTAGTTGCAAAATAAAGGTTAATTAGTCCTTGACGCAGGTTTCGATAATTCTAAAAATATCTTCTTCAGAAGCAGTGGGCCTTGTTACATCACATGATGGTACATTAGATTAGCTGAAGCCGAGCGGCACTTGTCATATATAAAATTGACAAATCGAGAATTATCCCACAGGCAGAGGCTCCTATCAGCATAAAATTGTAACAGGACTCACAGGATAAAATATCTGCATAAGTTACGAGTACATCATGCCAGAAACTAAGGCCAACTGGACGTGCCTGAGTCTGGCATGATGTACACGTGGAACAGGAAAGAAAATGACTATTAGTGGTTCAAGTGGCTCTGAGCACTAAGGGACTTAACATCTGAGGTTATCAGTCACCTAGAACAGAACTACGAGGCGTGTTTTTTAAGTACCGTTTTGGAATTAAAAGAAGAGGTGCTAAGATATCTCAATAATTTTATTTTTACATGAAAGCCTGTACTTTAATCTACGCACTGACGCCATTACAGTCTAGTTCTTCCTTGTTTACGATGTGTACTGAGTGTTTAAGATGCCTCCGATAATGGTGAGTCCCACCGACGGTGAAGTACGGGCTGTTATAAGATTTCTTAGTGCTAAAGGCCTAAAAGCGATCGATATTCATCGTGAGATCTGTGCAGTTTACGGAGAAAACATTATGAGTAATGGAATGGTAAGAAAGTGGGTAGAGCATTTAAAGATGGCCGCACAAACGCGCATGATGAACAACGGAGTGAGCGTCCTTCGGTCGTCAATGAAAGTTTGGTGCAGGAAGTGGACAATAAGGTGAGAGAAAACAGACGCTTTACGATGTCCTTCTTGCGGGATGGCTTTCCTAATGTTTCTCGCAGTGTTTTGTATGGCATTGTGACCGAGCACTTGAATTACCGGAAATTGTGCGCACGTTGGGTACCGAAAATGTTGACGGATGTGCCAAAACCAAACGTTTAGACAGTGCATTGACTTTCCTTGAGCGGTACCACAACGATGGTGATGATTTCTTAAGCCAAATTGTTACGGGCGATGGAACACGGGTGGCCTACGTCACACCAGAATCAAAGCAACAGTCCACGCAAGTTGAGCAAGGGCATTGTTTTGCTGCAAGACAATGCCCATCCGCATGTGGCGAATCAGACCAAAGATCTCATCACATCTTTTCGATGGGAAACTCTAGATCATCCTACGTGCAGCCCCGATTTTGCGCCCAGTGACTACCATCTGTTCCTGCACTTGAAGAAACACTTAGGCGGTCAGCATCTTCAAGACGATGACGAAGTCAAAACTGTGGTGATGCAGTGGTTAACAAGTCAGCTGGCAGACTTCTATAAGGAGGGTATTCAAAAACTGGTACAACGTTATGACAAGTGCCTCAGTATTGACGGAAATTATGTAGAAAAGTAGATTAAGGTACAGGCTTTCATGTAAAAATAAAATTATTGAGATATCTTAGCACGTATTTTTTAACGGTACTCAAAAAAACACGCCTCGTACTTAAACCTAGCTAACCTAAGGACATCAGACACGTCCACGCCAGAGGCAGGATTCCAACCTGTGACCGTAACAGTCTCGCGGTTCCGGACTGAAGCGCCTATAACCGCTCGGCCACCGCGGCCGGCACTATTAGTGGTACAGCGTACCCTCCGTCACGCAACGTAGCATGAGGAGTAAGTACGAGGTGCATTCAAGTTCTAAGGCCTCCGATTTTTTTTCTCCGGACTGGAAAGAGATAGAAACATGCGCATTGTTTTAAAATGAGGCCGCGTTCATTGTCAATACGTCCCAGAGATGGCAGCACCGTAAGGCAGATGGAATTTTACCGCCAGCGGCGAGAATGAGAACTATTTTAAATACTTAAAATGGCGACGTTTTCCTTACTTGAACAGCGTGAAATCATTCGTTTTCTGAATTTGCGTGGTGTGAAAGCAATTGAAATTCATCGACAGTTGAAGGAGACATGTGGTGATGGAGTTATGGATGTGTCAAAAGTGCGTTCGTGGGTGCGACATCGTGTGACAACAAACCGAAACAACCTCGGGCTCGCACAAGCCCGTCTAACGACATGATCGAGAAAGTGGAGAGAATTGTTTTGGGGGATCGCCGAATGACTGTTGAACAGATCGCCTCCAGAGTTGGCATTTCTGTGGGTTCTGTGCACACAATCCTGCATGACGACCTGAAAATGCGAAAAGTGTCATCCAGGTGGGTGCCATGAATGCTGACGGACGACCACACGGCTGCCCATGTGGCATGTTGCCAAGCAATGTTGACGCGCAACGACAGCACGAATGGGACTTTATTTTCGTCGGTTGTGACAATGGATGAGACGTGGATGCCATTTTTCAATCCAGAAACAAAGCGCCAGTCAGCTCAATGGAAGCACACAGATTCACCGCCACCAAAAAAATTTCGGGTAACCGCCAGTGCTGAAAAAATGATGGTGTCCATGTTCTGGGACAGCGAGGGCGTAATCCTTACGCATTGCGTTCCAAAGGGCACTACGGTAACAGGTGCATCCTATGAAAATGTTTTGAAGAACAAATTCCTTCCTGCACTGCAACAAAAACGTCCGGGAAGGGCAGCACGTGTGCTGTTTCACCAAGACAACGCACTTGCACATCGAGCTAACGTTACGCAACAGTTTCTTCGTGATAACAACTTTGAAGTGATTCCTCATGCTCCCTACTCACCTGACCTGGCTCCTTGTGACTTTTGGCTTTTTCCAACAATGAAAGACACTCTCCGTGGCTGCACATTCACCAGCCGTGCTGCTATTGCCTCAGCGATTTTCCAGTGGTCAAAACAGACTCCTAAAGAAGCCTTCGCCGCTGCCATGGAATCATGGCGTCAGCGTTGTGAAAAATGTGTACGTCTGCAGGGCGATTACGTCGAGAAGTAACGCCAGTTTCATCGATTTCGGGTGAGTAGTCAGTTAGAAAAAAAATTGGAGGCCTTAGAACTTGAATGCACCTCGTATGTAGATGTAAATACCACTTGGAACAGGCACTGACTAGTATTAATCATTTTATTAAATACTCACAGATCTTCGTGTTTACTTGGCGCCTGTGCCCCGATATTTCAGTTCTGATCGACATGAAGGTCAAGATACCTTCAGTTAGTTTCATGTCCTGTATGCAATTTCTTTTGACTTTCATTAATTTTGCAAGCAGTATCTGGGAGTACAACGCACCATGCGAAGATGGCGAAGTCGATGACGCAGACGGCGGCGAGGTTACAGGCGTGCTGCCGTGAGAAGAGCGGTGCCGTCTGCCGCCACATACTCTTCGCCACCTCGAGGGCCATCCGGCCGGTGCTCTTGGCGGACGTCGACAGGCCGCCAGCCTCCAGGGACGCCACCGAGGGCCGCGGCGGGCTGTCCAGCTGCAGAGACCGCACCTGCACACCGACCACCACACTGCTGCAAATCTACTGAATATCGATATTCCACAAGATTATTCACCAATCGTGTACTTCCTAATAAGTTTCACTACTCATATTGTTTCTATCCGTCAGAAGTCAATGTTTTCATCAGTCATTTTCATATTCTGGGTCTGGTGTTGGATAGTCCTTGCTGGAATATAAATAATGGAACGAGTAAATCACATTTGGGACACTGAGTTTGCAACGGTACTTTCGCGTTCTTGTCAATACGGTACCAGAACGTTTAAGTAAAGACGGAAGATCCGCGATTCGGAATGTCAGAACTGTGTAGAAAGTAGCGGCAGGAACACCACCACAAAATTACGCAGCACTAACACTCCAAACCATCAACTCTCGGAGAGAGATTTTAACCGTGTACAGCATAATGGTAAAGTATCGAACTATTTTTCTCCGAAGCATACAGTTTGGGGGAAAAGCAGTGAGAATAATTACTTTTGGAAACCTTTTATCAGACAAAGCCTGTTATAGCAATAAACTGTTTCGGTTAATAAAACGGCCGCCAGCCCAAATCGGGCACAGTGTCTACACAAAAAGATGAAGTCAATTTTCGACACTGAATAAATAACTACTTTCACTTACTACGTAATTTAAACACAACCACTTAATTTCCATTTACTACAGTCACTTGGCAGTAAGTACTATTAATCCCGCTTTCTGTTACTTATGGAATTTATCACTATACTTCAGTAATTATTTAAAGAAGACACACATATTTTTCGACAAGGATACAAAAAAAAATGTTTAACTTATAGCTATCATTCATATGACCAAAACTATTATTTAACACGACTAAATTTCATTTCTTTAGGACTGTTATTTGTTAACGTTTTACTAACACCAATATTTGTCTCGCTTTCTTTGACATGGAAAAGCAACACGAACAATTACTGTTAAGATTGTTGCAGTTAAACAGTTATGTTACTTTACTTTCAGAAATGCTATTGAAAACTTATCCTCATGGTCACGCAAAGCGGTGGCCCTTAAACTGATATATGCAAACTTTAGTATTTAATAATGCTTTTCAGAACTTACTACCAAAACTATACTATTGCCAGTAATTTATTATTATTCAAGCTTCAATAAACACCACGATACTCAGAATAAATTCGTTTAGGTAAGGACCCTACTGAGGAAAATGAAATAGGAAAATTACGGTTAAACTCAAAGGTACATTTAACACTTATATTCCACTGATTGAAGAAGGATGGTTCATATTGTGATACACTTCTAAATAAAGTACTTTGCCTGTTACTGATGTCGAAGGTGGCGTGAGGCGGTGCTGCGTAATAACATTGCGCAGGTACGGCTCTTGATGTACATAGCTCTGTCTTCCTCTTGGTGGCGAAGATAAAATTGCAAATTTCTGAGCTATTAATTTATTGCCGTACTGCGTCAATCATGTAGAACACGTCCGAGGCCAAAACCCAGTCTTGCAGGTAAATTCGGGGCCTCTAGTGCTTGACCAACGTAATGCGTGTTCACCAATTGCAGGGCAGCTACCGACTGTGTGAGCCACTTGCGCGCCAATTCTCACTCGTGCGCCCCACCACCTTTTCCATTCCATCACAGAACGGAGTTCCGTTCTACCTATGATCCCTACACCTTTTCAATTTACACTTCTGCTTACAAAAACCCTAAGTATGAACCATCTACAATTGCATGACAGCATATACGTACGAAATTGACATAATTCATTACAGTTGTACTTGAAATATTACATAATTATTTACAAACTATGCTTTAATACATATATTCCACCTACGTCAAAGAGGTCATTTTAAACAGATAAACTACATTTAACAAAAGCTTACTCTCGTTATAGTATTTGCTTAATTTTTCAAAATTATTACGGAACAAAAAAAATTTTAATATACAGATTAATGGCAGTATTGTAAATACAATAGCATTACATAGTCGAAAGACAGAAAAACAAGGCTGGGAATACAACAAATTTTCATCACAGTTACACAATACACAGACAGCTGCAAAGTTGCTTCGACGTGGGTGACTACGATGCGCCGGCACTGCAGCTCGCTTGGGGCGAGGGACTGTGTTTGGCAGAGTGGGTGGTGGAAAAAAGGAGACAGGGATCGTGAGAGATGGTGTGGAAGGGTCACTGACGACTGGGAGGGAGAAGCAGCATTGGGAATGTAACACTGGTAACTTTGTTCTGGCCACAAGCAAGGGGATTTGAGCACAGCGCACGGCGATGTGGAGAAGTGAGCTGGAGTGGAAGATGGAACAGAGGGGGAGGGATACTGTGGAGATGGGAGTGTGAGTGAAGGCTGAGTGCAGTTATGGTCATGGTGCAGTCTTTCAAGGGGGTGTAAACATTTCTAATTATACTACCTCGCCAATTTACACCAAATTCACAGAGCGCTCTGGTCGATTTCGAGGGACTGACTGTACTGTCTTTTTGTTTGTTTCATTTGCTCTGTGTATATATCTTTGATGGTTTAGAATATTTATTGTTTTGTTCTATAGCATAAAAGGTAACTTTTTTTGCTTTATTGATGTTGCTACATGAAGCTCTTTTAAGTGAGTAGCCGGCCGGGGTGCCGAGCGGTTCTAGGCGCTACAGTCTGGAGCCGCGCGACCGCTACGGTCGCAGGTTCGAATCCTGCCTCGGGCATGGATGTGTGTGATGTCCTTAGGTTAATTAGGTTTAAGTAGTTCTAAGTTCTGGGGGACTAATGACCTCAGCAGTTAAGTCCCATAGTGCTCAGAGCCATTTGAACCATTTTTTTTAAGTGAGTATGCAAAAGTATCAATGTATCAAATTTTTGATCATTGATGCGATTCAGCAACTGTATAAATTTGAAGAGGTTGAAAAAATTCAGCCAACCAGTTGTAAACCGAAGGTTCATTTAGCCCTTTGGTTTGCAACTGGTTGGCTGACTTTTTTCAACCTCTTCGTATCAATGTATGTTTGATTCTCTTTGTAATGCTTTTGTGAAATGCGCTGTGTGAAAACAAAACACGCAACATGCAGCACTGTTGTATGAACTGTGATGCGAGAACGATATCGATAGATGGCAGTCGAATAAAGATGTTGAATGGGTGTGCAGCGTTGCGGCGTGCACGCGTGTGTTTTGTATTCGTGCTGGACGGAAGCGCACTAATATCCATGACCACATTCTTATTGTTCGGTCACGTTATAACTAAATTTTTACGCGGATGTTACGAAACAAAATGTTATACTATGAATACTGTGAATTTCAATGAGTACTACAAACTGTAGTGACAATGCTTAGGCGGATGGATTGTGATTGTCGTGCTTAGAGCCGAACTGTTTTGCACGAACTAACATACGTTGAACTTATTATCTCGTGTGTAACTTAATGAACTGCTGCGCGCGCTTAAACATTAACTGTCGCCGTGGAAAGTATTCAACCGTTTGTTACGTGTGGTGCTGTTTTTCGCCATAACTGCATTTCGCGATCGTAATTAATAAAAGCGGACAGACTAACTTTCCGATCGGCGAGTAAAATGTGCAATGTTTACTGTTTTAAAACTGTGTACGGGACGTTAGAGTCAGAAATGTGTGTGTGGAGAACGTTGTTCAAAAAATGTTCAAATGTGTGTGAAATCTTACGGGATAACTGCTAAGGTCATCAGTCCCTAAGCTTACACACTACACACCCATGCCCGAGGGAGGACTCGAACCTCCGCCGGGACTAGCCGCACAGTCCATGACCGCAGCGCCCCTGACCGCTCGGCTAATCCCGCGCGGCGAGAACGTTGTAGTCGTACACATACGAACGTTAAGTTACACAGCAACAATTACATCTACCGACCTGTGACCAAAGAAATGACACCGAAGACGATATTACCGCCTGGAGAAGAATATTCCGTGCAAGAGGACAATCCATTGTAATTTCATGACAGATGGAGCCACAATAACTACGCCACCAGTATCATCTAACCGCCGTCGACGTCACTGCGCCACAATCACAGACACTGGTAAGCTGTATCGCCAAGCACTCTTCCCCTGTAAAGACTTCAAACATTTCGTATAGACTCAATTGTAATTTCTGTCTCTTTTGTGACATTCTAAATGTTTGCTTCCCTTAGAAGTAAATGTAATTTTAGTGAACCGTGTTTACTATATATTGTTAACACACTACCAATAGCATTACTGCTGTTTATTTTCTCTGTTTTATTCCTTTATTTTATTGCACTTGTTATTGCATGTGTTTTACGTTCTTTTGGAGGGATGTTTTTTATGTGTATTCTTATCAGGTGCATTTGCATGTTTGTTGTGGTATGTGCTAGCCCGCGTAAGTTGTGGTGTCCGCCATTAATTTCTGAGCGCCGACCAGTCACAGCTAGGCGGTACGTCCACTGTTGGTGGAAGGCACGCTATAGGTGGGAAGTATGAATATGACAGCTCTCAACTACGTAAATTATGTTCAAATTCAACGAGACGTCATATTACGACACTCATAACCAAATGTGAGTGTATTTGGCTCTTATTGTTATAAATAAACAAATTTATAGCCATTTCCTAAATTATTTACGAATTTATCTACGGGAGCTTTCGTGTCTCACGTTCTTTTGGCGTTTGTTGCCAAACTCTAACGTGGTTACTTCCGTTAAGTCTGGAACCAAAATGCGTTCTTTTGAGTTTAAACAATCGAAATGCACGGCCAAAATTGCGCAAAGTGCATCTCTGAGAATCCTTTTCTTCACGTATGGCTCAGTTCGTGATAAGTCTAGGTAACACAGCATGGTGTGGCTTAATTTCTTTACACTACTGAGTCATTTGTTTCAAACGAGCTAGTGCATATCCGATAGCCTGTGCCCTCTGGATCTTTGTCCTCATAACCAACGTCGCACTGTCATGTACGAGTAGATCCTTGAATCCAGCAATTTGCTTGGCCTCAATTTCTGCCAGACCCTGATCCACAACCACCCCACCGCAGCTCTAATCTCTCACACTACAGTCACACCTGCCTCTCCAAAGTTGCCTCTGTTCGAACTTTCTCTATCAGTCCACTCAATCCCTTCACTGCGCACTGCGCAAAACTCCCTCTGCCTGCAGTCGGAAGGACCTCACCAGCGCTACAGTTCCGTCCCATCTCCTCCCGGCCGTCAGCTACCCTTCTCGAACCCTGTCCGCAGTGCGTGGTCTCGCGGTCGCGTTCTCGCTTCCCGAGCACGGGGTCCCGGGTTAGATTCCCGGCGGGGTCAGGAATTTTCACCTGCCTCGAAATATCTGGGTGTTTGTGTTTTCCTCATCATTTCATCATCATTCATGAAAGTGGCAAGATTGGACTCAGCAAAGGTTGGGAATTTGTACGGGCGCTGATAACCACACAGATGAGCGCCCCACAAACCAAACATCATCATCATCTTCTCCAACCCACCCTTCTACTCTCCATCTCACTTCTGCACCTCTACCTCTCTATGCTACACAACCCTCACCTCATTTGAGGTGCAGTGTGTTCTGCCAGGGAATACAGCCATGCCTCTATTTTATATATAATGGAACCATTGTATTAGGACAGGTTTTTAAAGCAGATCTAAAGATTGTCATACTGAGTGAAACAGGTAGTCTAATGATCTAACAGCTTTGTGATCATAGATGGAAATAAAGAAATTTTTTCTGTTCCAATTTTAGATCGATCCTCTCAAATATATTGCGCAAAACCTTTCGTACCGTAAAAGTACGCAAACATCAAATGTAGAGGGGATAGTATATCTGTACGTTTTATAAACTGAAGTTCTCCGCTGTGTTTTTCTGTGCATATTAAGGCTACTCTCAGAAACTGCGGTAGGGATTGTGATGTGATTTTCAATACTGGATAGACTAATTCACAAGGAAAGTTTGTGTGCATAATTTTTAAATTTTCGTGCACATTGGCAGAACTGTGACGAATTAAAATCACACCACAGCGTTTTTCTGTCTTTGCGAATGTTAATCTCAGTGATTGCTGTAGGCATTTTGATACGGTTCTCTTTAATATATGTACAGTGATTCGGTAAAACCGTTTCCAGACTGACATGACACGCC
This sequence comes from Schistocerca serialis cubense, assembly GCF_023864345.2. Lineage (NCBI taxonomy): Eukaryota > Metazoa > Arthropoda > Insecta > Orthoptera > Acrididae > Schistocerca > Schistocerca serialis. The sequence continues at coordinate 833,372,646 of NC_064638.1, read as the reverse complement.
AGGCATACAACAAGTATCAGTAATCACATACGAACCGAGGCTCGCTAAGGCCATCTGGGGTTTCTAAATGACGTTGCCGTTATTTACTCACATGCTACTAAAGGACGTCCACTAAAGATGTTCAAAGTTTTGTCCTAATGCATCGAGACACGTCTAACATCGATTCTCTCAAAGGCACTTGGTGTATTTCGAAGACATCCTACTGCCACAACAATCATGCCCATTAGGTCCTCCGGCATGTGATAGATGTCTCATACATAAAGCCCTTCAGATACCCCTACAGGAAAAAAGTGACTGAGGATGGATCGGGTAATTGTGGTGGCCATGCGACTGGCCCACTGCTAACAATACAGCGGCTGGGAAAGGTTGCCTGCAGATGTGCCCTCACTTGTCTGCTGAAATGAGCAATGCCTCCTTCGTGCTGAAATAGAATGCAGCGACGAATAGGCACGGAAACATCATTCACGATGTCCGGCAAAACCTCTCACAGAAATATGAGATACCAGAATGTACGGCCCAATCAAACAGTCTCCGACGATGTCAGCCCAACGTTATGGGTAAATTTGCGTTGTGAGGCACGCTCATTTGTAGCACATCCGCCCACATGTGTAGATTTTGAAAGTTCATCACACCCTGGAATGAGAACGCAGCCTCATTGTTGAAGAAAAAAATCGTTGTGAAGCTTCGATCTGCAGCGGATTCCTGCAGAAACCATCGCGCAAATCCCATGCGCGTGTTGTAGTCCCCTGGGTGCAAGGCCTCAACGCGTTGGAAATGAGACGGATGTAATCCTTCGTTGTCTACAATGAGCCCGACGAAGGGTTGGGGGATATCAGTGGCGCGGGATACACCTCGTGTGCTAACACTTTCTTCCACAGCAGCTGTCGATCTTGTTGGCAACCAGGATCCGGCTGGTGCACATGGAACGAGCTGGTTTCGCACAATCGGTGATGCAGGACGGCGAATAAGTATAGCATGGCATCTTTCTATTCGGTTATTTCACACGATACAATCACACGGGTTCTCGTCCATAACAGTTGGCCGCGTCATAAATGAAATGCATCTCAGCCATTTCATAGTACATACAGCTGGCCATGCTAGCAACGCTTCCACTGCCTGAATGGCGACCGTCTCCGTGCGCACCATCCGTGTTTGTCCAGTAACGCCCTCTCGTGGGATTTGCAATCCTCAAATTCTATGTGATTACTGATCCTTGTTGTAGACCCGATGTGCCATATCAGTTTGTAAACTTTTATTGTGTAATTTATCATCGTTACGCCAAACAGTCCGTCTGGTCGCAGATACTTAATGTTATACTTGCGAAGCCGGGATTGCTCGGTAGGGTTAATGTGCAGATCATAATGACATGGCAATCGTTATTGCAAAGAACTGTTCGCGGTTTGTAGACTTATTTGCACATTATACTCGTAAATACCAAAAATATTGTTACAGTAATCACAATGTAGTTTTATTTACTGGGAACTCATAAGCTATCTACAACTACATATTCAAACATACCCCACAAGCTACTGCATCGAGCCGCCGACAGTTTGCAGAGTGCCGTTAGATACACAGCTCTATTTCTTTCTCAACAAATCTGTGTAGGACCACTGTTCAGCAGAAATGGAATATCATACTCGTGGTACATAATGACGAACCGTAGGGAAAGTTCCGAACATTAAATACTGTTGAGTTGATAGGAGGCTGAAAAAAAAAACAATGGTATCTGTATTATTAAACGTTTAACTCGGTTCATGGCACTCAATAACTGTTGCAAGTGGTGTATCTAACGGCTTCCAGGGGCAACAAAAACTTTATTTTCAAATTTTCTTATTATTAGCGATCTAATTTAAAAATAAAAAATGCTGTTATGATCTACTAATTAGGAGGTATAAAACTATGTTCAAGGATCATCACAGTAAGACAAGTATAACAGTAAGAAACTTTGTATATGCCTTGAGGCAATGTAACTCATGACATGCAAATTACCCCGACTATATTAATGAAGGATTTGAAAACCCGAGCATTTAGCGACTTCAAGCCAACTATACATAATTTGAAACACATTCTAATCTTTTTCTCGCATTCGTGATGTATGTTAAATATTTAACTTATTTGTAGGGTAATCACAAGGCAATGCATGGGAGTTCTATTCTTTAGAGAATCTGGGGTTCACTGGTTGATAATACACTGTCAGTCACATTGATTTTACATCTTGTCAGAAGCCTGAATAACTACTTTTGCTGGGTGGACCGCTGCGATACGTGCAGGAAGCGAGGCAGTGAGGATCTGGATCCAGTGCCGTGGCCAGCTGCGCTACATTTCTCGATTGACGATTCATGGCACGTACAACCGATCGAAGTGATCCCTAAAGTTCTCGATTTCTTTTAAATCCGGGGACTTTGGTGACAAGGGGTACGGTAAACTCACCCTGGTGCTCTTCGAACCACCTACTTACACTGCGAGCCGTTGACACCCTGAATTGGTCTGCTGCCATCATGCCGAGGAAAAAGAAGCTGCATGTAAGCATAGACATGGTCCTCAAGGATTGATGCACACGTGTTGGTCCACTGTGCCTTCCAGAATGACGAGATCACCCAGGAAACGGCACCAAAACATTCACCAGACCATAAACCTTCCTCCTCCTCCTTCCTTTCTGGAGCCTTCCCAAAAACCCGCAAACAACTATCAGTCTGATGAAGCATAAAATGCGATTCATCTGGAAAGACCACCTGCTGCCCTTGGTTCACGTCCAGTTGCGGTATTTGCGTGCAAATTCCAGTCTTCGTGGCCGATGAACAGTAGTAGTCAAATGGTTCAAATGGCTCTGAGCACTATGGGACTTAACATCTGAGGTCATCAGTACCCTAGACTTAGAACTACTTAAACCTAACGACATCATACACACCCATGCCCGAGGCAGGATTCTAACCGGCGTCCTTAGCAGCAGAATGGTTCCGGACTGAACCGTCTAGAACCGCTCGGCCACAGCGGCCGGCGAACAGTAGTCATCATGGGTGTCTGAGCCAGGCGCCTGCTGTGAAGGCCCATACGCTGGTCACTGAGGAGACGCTGTTGGTTGCCCCTTGGTTCATCTCGGTGGTTAGTTTCTCAACAGTTTCACTTTTATTCGCCCATACACATCTCCACAGCCGTCGTTCATACTTGTCATCTATAGCCTGTGGTGCACCACAGTTGACTCGGGACCAGTTTGGGTAGCACCATTTTGCCATGCACAGTATACTTTAACCATGCCGCCACGAGAACAGAGCTTAGCCATTTTGGAAATGTTTCCATCCTTGGGTGGAAAGCGGTGATCGTGCCCTTTTGGACGTCAGGTAAATAGCTCCATTTCCGCGTTACGACAACAACTGCACTGTTTTCCGCGTCCCCCAACACGCTTTATATACCGTCTGCTGCTAGTGCTGCCTCCTATCGTCTGTGAGATGTTACTGCATGTCGATGTTAAGCATTCGCGGTGGTCATATTAACGTTTCTGGCCGTGTATATTGCCTTGTGTGCAACAATGATGACACATATACACACCTTTGATGACATGCAAGCATGTACGTTTGATAACTCATTTCTGACATACAGATGGCAGAAGTGAAATATTTGGTCATTTATAACAGTCTGGCCAAAAAAATAAAATAATTCTGATTTATTGTTCCATCTCAGTTGCACATTTTTAATTATATTACACGTTTCGAATACTCTGGATCATCTTCAGATCTAAGTAGTTGTGTCAGCAACACGTCTTGTCTACGCAGAACCACATATCAGTACTCTGGTAATCCAGAGCGATCTGACATGTACTCTAATTAAGAACATACAAGTGAGATGTAACAATAACTCAGAATTATCTTACTTATCAAGTCAGTTGCTGAATCTCTGAAGACGATTATGTCGAATATAGTGAAAAATTAAAGAAATGAATATTTTAGTTCATTTACACCTTTTTCTCCACAAGTACTAGCGTCGCATAACAGAAACATCGGGAATGCTATTATACACGTGCAAGATTTGAAATGGCGACAGGCGACACTCACGGGGAAGTCGAGAGGGTCCTTGCCGGTGTTGGTGGCGAAGATGAGCCGCAGCACGTCGAGCGCGTGGTGGTTGCGGCCGGTGGCGAGCAGGAACTTGGGGCTCTCCGGCAGCAGCGCCCAGATGAGCAGCGCCGCCAGCAGGCCGGGCAGCGCGCACAGCAGCAGCAGGATGCGCCACGGCCCGTACTCCAGCGGGCCCAGCGCCAGCGTCCAGTGGCTGTTGGGGATCACCAGCCACGCCAGACCTGCGGGCACGCCACGGCTCGACCGTCAACCTCCACACTGGCTCATAAAGCAATACCCGTAGCACAAGCAATCACAAATGCCGTGAATGTTCTTGTGTCATGCGACGAGCGCAATGTGAAATTTATCGGTGTGGTAGTGCAAGGCCTTTGTGGTGTGAAAATGCGACCATCCACTTTTAGGCTAATGCATCTTGTCCGACATTTCTTAGGTGGTTTGTTTATGCATATAGACCAGCTGTAACCTCTAAAACAGTGATTCCCAACCTTTCTGCGATCATTACCCCTGAGGGCAATCAGATATTAGCTGGTACCCCTCGCCCCTCTCCTCCACGTTTAACATCAGTTCCCATCGAAACTTACGAATGAAAAAGAACTTTCTTTGAACACATTCATTTTTAAATAGATGAATGATAAATGGTGTTAACCTATTACAAGTGTTTTATTAAACCGTGAGACAATTACTATGATTAATTTGTGAGTTGGGTTGGGTTGTTTGGGGGAAGAGACCAAACAGCGAGGTCATTGGCCTCATCGGATTAGCGAAGGATGGCGAAGGAAGTCGGCCGTGCCCTTTCAAAGGAACCATCCCGGCATTTGCCTGGAGCGATTTAGGGAAATCACGGAAAACCTAAATCAGGAAGGCCAGACTCGGGATTGAACCGTCGTCCTCCCGAATGCGAGTCCAGTGTCTAACCACTGCGCCACCTCGCTCGGTACTAATTTGTGACAACTTCTTTTGTAGAATGGTAAAACAGTTCTCAGTGCATTGCAACTGTTACCTAAACCACTTTCTCTGGAAAGAAAGCTAACTATCCACATTGAGAGTAGACACTTGTTACTAAACATGCGCGGCGCGTGGTAAGCACGTGGTCTAAGACCGCTTGTCACAGTTCGCGCGGCTCCCCCTGTCAGAGGTTCGTGTCCTCCCTCGGGCATGAGTGTTTGTGTTGTCCTTAGCGTGAGTTAGTTTTAGTTAGATTAAGTAGTCTGTAAGCCTAGGCACCGATGACCTCAGCAATTTGGTCCCATAGGAACTTACCACCACCACTACCACTAAAAATGCTTCCTCTCCACCACTCCTCTCCCTAGCAGCACTTGCTTCACCCACATCCCGCATCCCTGTTCAGAATCAACCGAATGCGTGAACTACATTTAGGCCCACTCATTGTAAATGATTCCTGACATCTGAATTGGCAGAAATTGGAAGACTTCGGGCTGCCAAACCTTTGTGTCCGGCCAGTGTTAATAATAATAATAATAATAATAATACAGTGTATGCCACACAGCAGTGAGGTAGACGTTTGCGACTGTTACCTAAACCACTTCCTCTGGAAAGAAAGCTAACTATCCACATTGAGAGTAGACACTTCTTACTAAACATGCGCGGCGCGTGGTAAGCACGTGGTCTAAGACCGCTTGTCACAGTTCGCGCGGCTCCCCCTGTCAGAGGTTCGTGTCCTCCCTCGGGCATGAGTGTTTGTGTTGTCCTTAGCGTGAGTTAGTTTTAGTTAGATTAAGTAGTCTGTAAGCCTAGGCACAGATGACCTCAGCAATTTGGTCCCATAGGAACTTACCACCACCACTACCACTAAAAATGCTTCCTCTCCACCACTCCTCTCCCTAGCAGCACTTGCTTCACCCACATCCCGCATCCCTGTTCAGAATCAACCGAATGTGTGAACTACATTTAGGCCCACTCATTGTAAATGACTCCTGACATCTGAATTGGCAGAAATCGGAAGACTTCGGGCTGCCAAGCCTTTGTGTCCGGCCAGTGTTAATAATAATAATAATAATAATAATAATAATACAGTGTAGGCCACACAGCAGTGAGGTAGACGTTAGATAACTACTGTTGTGCTGTCAGTTCATTTACTGTTATGAAGTGAATAATACTCAAGGAGGCGTTTTCATGAGATAATATAACAATATGTGATGCATGTGTCTTAATTTTAACAGATGCGTGGAAGAAAGTACAATGTATGTGTGTAGTGGGTAGACAATGTGAGAGAGATGTTAATACATTCGTTTCACAGGCTGTAACCACCACCACAGCCTGACATGCTTTAAGGCTAGTGTCTGGAAAAAAGACGTAATTAATGGTAACTTATGTAATCAATATTAAAGTCTTACGAAATAATGATGCTAGTAACAATTTAATTTTGTGATCGAAACACAATTGTATCCTTTTGGTTTTAACCCTCCGAAAATTACATTTTATCCCTCTGGGGGTAATTACCCCCTGGTTGGGTGGTTGGGAACCACTGCTCTAAAAGGTTTCCTAACTATAAATTTAATTACGGGAGGTGACAAGTCATCGGATAACGATAAGCACATACACAGTTTTTTCGCGTACACAAGGTATAAAAGAGCTGTGCATTTGGCGGACCTTTCATTTGTACTGAGGTGACGCATGTGGAAAGGTCTTCCACGTGATTGTGGCCACACGACGGGAATCAACAGACTTTGAATGGTGGAGGCTCCACAATGGTGTAGGCTGGTTTTACATGGAATCGACTACGTCCTCTGTTCCAACTGAACCAATCGTTGACTGGAAATGGTCATGTTCGGCTGCTGGGAGACCATTTGCAGCCATTCATGGACTTCATGTCCCCAAACATGAACATTCTGGGCATTTCGAGAGAACGATTTGGCCACCCACGTCGCCTGACATTAATCGGATTAAAAACTTTTGGGACGTAATCGAGAGGTCAGTTCGTGCACAAAATCCTGCACCGGCAACAGTTTTGCAATTATGGATGGCTACAGAGGCTCAATATTTTTGCAAGGGACTTCTAACACAACTTGACTCCAAGCCACGTCGACTTGCTGCACTTCGCCCGGCAAAAGGAGGTGCGACACAATATTAGGAGGTATCGCTTGACTTTTGTTACCTCATTGTATGTTATACATAATATCACACATGTACATGAAAATGACAAATTGTCTAAATTAGCTAATCGCACGGTTTAAATAAAGATCGTTTACTTTACAGCCTTCTACGAACGATGTTTTCTCCTGTGAAGTATTTAGAGGCTGCGGATCCACACAGAAACAAGAAATAAATTTATTTATATGGTGCAGGAGTAGTTGAAAGACAGACGGTGACAGATCTGATGAATAGCGCGCACTTCCCAGCAGTTCACACTTCAAATTTCTGTTGTGCCGCTACAGGGGCGCCTATTACTCTCCTGATAAAAGATTTTTTGTTCATTTTATTTCAGACGTCTACTCACATCGCCAAGCAAACGGAGCGACCACTCGAAGTCTTCAGTGCACAGTTTGAGGTGAGATGTGTGGACAGGATGCAGCCGCAAGAACCCTAGCCAACATACGCACTGCCTTGGTTACATGTCTTTGAGTTTACACGAGTCAGCAATTCTGATATGGGGTTACAAAACGTGACCGACGTCTGCAGTACTGCCGTAGAATATTTACTTCCTACTGGAATCTTCACAGCGGTGAAATTGTATTGTGGAAGGAGGAACGATCATGATATGCCGTCGACAATGTGCTCACTGAAGACGGAGCACAACATCGGATTAAGGAAGCATGGGTATGGAATTCTGCCGTCTCCTTTCAAACGAACCATCCCGGCATTTGCATTAGGTAATTTAAGGAAATCACGGAAAACCTAAATCAGCATGCTTGTACGCGCAAAATGACACTAACGAGAAAATCTGTTTTTGTTCTTTCTTACGCTGAAAACGTGTTCGTTTCAATGTTCTGTACGGCAATGCAACACGTAACAGTGACTGTACGTGGCCGGTTGGCAGCCAGCAGGAGCAGCCCTTGCCTACCTGGCAGGCAGATGGTGCCCACGGCGACGGAGACGCCCAGCCAGACGACGGCCCGCGCCCTGGTCGCCAAGCCGTGGAACTCGCCCAGGTACGCGAACACCACCGCCGCCGCCCCGCAGATGCTGCAAAAGGCAACGACAGCCGCTGCTTGTTACACGACTGGCATTTCTAAGTCGCAGTCTGTGGTTCAGGAGTCTCCAAACAGAATATGCATCGTTGTTAACGGTGTTGGTCTACCAATGTCGTCTCCAACAAGTAAAGTGTGGGTTCACGTTAGAAAAAAAAGTAGAACTGGTTCTAAGTATTATTTTTGGGATTTAACTATTCCAGAATCCTCCACACCTATAAATCCCACATCCGAACCATCCTCTGCTACACAAATGCATGGATTCCGCGCCTTCCTCCTTTTATCACACCCTACAGATATACCCGCGAACGCCATGCACTCCGTCTAGCATTTCGAATCCGCTTACCCACTCCCACCTGAGTTCTCTGCCAACTTGTAAAATTCCTCTCCCCCACTCTTCCATCTTAAACACCTCCGAATATCCTACGTTACCCGTAAACTCGACACTACCCACCCCTTAGTTTTCCCCCTGCTCACCGCTTCTGGTACTCTGCCACATCGCTACACCTCCACACTCTCCACACCCTCTCCCAACGAAACTTGAATCGCCTTCGTTACACGACCATGAAATCCACCTGACATATACCCATCCTACCAGATCTGATCAGAACCCTTCCCCCTCATCTGCTCAGGACTTCCTTCTTCTCCACTCCTCGACACCCACATCCTAAGGCATCAACTCGAACGGCATCCCTCTTCACTCTCCCGCGTTCCTCCTCCAAACATCCACCCACATAATCACCCTCTTACGCGCTACCCCAACTGTTATTTTCCCATGATACTCTTCTTCGTGGCAGTCTAGGCCTACTCATCATTTCACTCATGTATGTCTCTACGTTAATCAATCGCCACACTGGCTTTTTACTTTTTAACTTATGCTACTGTCCCTTTGTCTTTTAACTTTTGTGAAACATTCATTTGCCATATCATCTGTGTCAATCTTTTACTTAAGCAACAAACAGAATCTAAATTATTACACTTTATGTAAATTACTATATATTTATATAAATTTTTATATTTTAAATTACGCAACTGAATCTCTATCCTTTATTTCTATCAATCATTCACTTTGTCAACCTCTGTGTCCAATTTTATAGTATGTTTTAAACTTTTGCTCTCATATGGCTCAAGAGCGGTGACTTGAATCCACTGACAGCACACCCCACGCTCATATGTAGCGAGGATAATGAAATGACAATAAAGAGCAAAGGATATTGTTTTTGTTAGAAAATTTTGAAAATCTATGGAAATACTTCGAAGCTGAATACACATTTGTAATATCTACTGTAAATGATGAGGTGGTTGTCGTGAAGAACAAATAAAGAAAATACAGGTGCAATTTGACGGTAGTGTGTCTCTACAAGACTGATTCTGCGCCTACACTTCCCCTGACGTCAATAGAAATGCAGAATCTGAAGAGTACTTCGAATATTTCTTCTTGTTCACCATTTATTTTCCTAGTGCATCGACTGATCCGCTGTCGTCTTCAGATTCAGCCGTAAGTGGTTAGCCGCGCGGAGTGTCCGCGCGGTTAGAGGCACGGTGTCACGGACAGCGCTGCCCCTCCCGTCGGAGTTTCGAGTCGTCCCTCGGGCATGGATGTGTGTGTGTTGTTCTTACCATAAGTCAGTTTTAGTAGTGTGTAAGTCTGGGGACCGATGACCTCAGCAGTTTGGTCCCTTAGGAATTCACACACATTTGAACATTTCTGAACATAAATGATTAAAGTTTCAGTTTTAAGAAATGGGCCTTCCATAGAATCACAACGCAAGTTTATTTAGGAATCAACCTGCTGTTGAATTCAGCCAACACTGAACCTAGATACTAAGTTGGACTTAAAAAAACGCTAATGTTGCTATTTCCCAACACTGTTTTCAACTAGATTACCTTAGTAATTAAAATCATACATTAAAAAGCCAACGACAGGTGCAATTCGTCACTTCTTTAACACCAGGCAACAATTCACACACATGCATTTGATCGGATAGTCGAACTGAATATATGGAGACACAGGACTGACTTCAGACAAGTTGGAAACTTTCCGATTCCAAAAGTTCGGAGAGACTTGACTTTCACCGGCTGGGCAGTTTCAAATACATCAAGAATTAGCCGATTTGTTGGACATTGATATAGTGTGGGAGACAGAAATATGTTTTATTCGTGTAATATATGTATAACTCCAAGAAATTAAAATGAATCCATTAAAAATGCTCAAGTACTTGGCTTATAGATGAGCCGAGATTTTGTCTATTAATGTGATACAACATCAATAGAAGCAAAACGAGGATAATGGAATGTAGTCGAATTAAATCGGGTGATGCTGTGGGAATTAGATTAGGAAATGAGAGGCTTAAAGAAGTAAATGAGTTTTGCAAAATAACTGATGATGGTCAAAGTACACAGGATGTAAAATGTAACTGGCAATGGCAAGGAAAGTTTTTCTGAAGAAGAGAAATTTGTTAAAATCGAGTATAGATTTAAGTGTCAGGAAGTCTTTTCTGAAAGTACTTGTATGGAGCGTAGCCATGAATGGAAGTGAAACGTGGACTATAAATAGTTTAGACAAGAAGAGAATAGAAGCTTTCTAAATGTGGTGCTACAGAAGAATGCTGAAGATTAGATTGGTAGATTACATAACTAATGAGGAGGTATTGAACAGAATTGGAGATAAATTTGTGGCATAACTTGACTAGGAGAAGGGATCGGTTGGTGGGGAATATTCTGAGGCATCAAAGGATCACCAATTTAGTATTGGAGGGCAGCGTGGAGGGTAAAAATCATAGAGGGAGACCAAGAGATGAATACACTAAACAGATTCAGAAGGATGTAGGTTGCAGTAGGTACTGGGAGACGAAGAAGCTTGCACAGGATAGAGTAGGATGGAGAGCTGCATCATACCAATCTCAGGACTGAAGACCACAACAACAACAATGTGATACAGGATATACGTACGTAATGCATCTTCGTTACGCTTCTTTATTCAACAGGATATGAGAAAACCAAGTAACTACTTACACCCGGCATCCAGTAAGTGTATGTGCGAAGTGAAATGATAAAAGACCGATATAACAGAAGATGTATCGATGTTTTCGATACACGACATTAAGGTATGAATGTCGATAATTTTACAAAATCTTTGTATTGTCGATAAATTGTACCATCAAAGGACACACTTTTTGCCAACATGATCAGATGCACACACCCCATAATAACTGGTCTACTTGGCCCATTTACACAGTCACCCTCTATAGTTATTAGTTCGTGCCAGCTTGCTCACTTTTTCAGAACGTAAACGCATGCAGTCTTCCTGTGCTCTCTATGCACACACCACAGTCACTGTAAAGTTGTCACCTACGGTCAGCGACGATTCCTGCGACATCGCCCATCGAAACACAATCAGGATTATCGACACATATTAATGCACCTTTCACTAAAAGTCACCAATAATCATACCTCACGTCAGGATAGCCACGGTGAATTCCATCATCACGTAATAATCAAAGAAGTGTAACAGAACATGTGATATTCTCAACATGCACAAAAGATTTATCAGATAGGTTCAGCAGCACTATCAATTTATTCACTGAAGGCACTGTTGTGTACAGAAAAGTATTGTCTCTGGAAGATCGTAAAGAAAGGCAAAGAGAATTAGGCAATATTTCTGCTTGGTGTAATGAAAGAAAACTCTCTTTAAACGCTCATAAATACAACATAATTCAAAAAATAACGAGAAAGAATCCGATATTATCCGATTACAAGATTCGAGGTGAACATCTTGGGCGCAGCACATCATTTAAACATTTAGGATTGATACGAGAAAACGATATGAAATGGAACAAACACATAAAATCCATATTGGGAAGGCAAATGGAAAACTTAGTATTGCTTGAACGATTCTGGTTAAGTCCATTTCATCTGAAATGAAGATCTGTCTCTAGGTTTACACTTCGTAAGCCATTGTACGAAGTATGACGGAGCGTGCAAGACGCTAGTGGGAACAATTCCAAAGCATTGTTCCACGTTTGGTGTCTTTATCAAGTAGGCATGACAATAAGCATCGAATAAATCTTTTATCCGTTACGGGTGTGGAACTTTGAGACGGTTTCCACAAATAATTGTAACCAGTCGCCTTTCGTGATGGTAGAATTATTATTTTCCCTTTAAGGATTTTAAACCGCTTAGCGATTCGTCATCACATGATACATCTTCACCTACATGTATACTCTGCAAATCACATTTAAGTGCCTGGAAGAGGATTCATCGAACCACCTTCACAGTTCTCTATTATTCCAATCTCGTATAGCGCGCGGAAAATGGTTCAAATGGCTCTCAGCATATGGGGCTTAACATCTGAGGTCATTAGTCCCCTAGAACTTAGAACTACTTAAACCTAACTAACCTAAGGACATCAAACACATCCATGCTCGAGGGAGGATTCGAACCTGCGACCGTAGCGGTCGCGTGGTTCCAGACTGAAGCTCCTAGAATCGCTCGGCCACGCCGGCCGGCGCACGCGGAAAGAACGAACACCTACGAGGTGCGGCTAGAAAAAAACCGGACTGATGCTGGAAAAAACATTTATTTACAATTATTTACAATTTCATGTTATCTCCTTCAATGTACTCTCCTTCTCGGTCTCTACACCGCTCCATACGAATTTTCCACTGTTCATAGCAATGCTGCAGATCATTTTCGGTAAGTCCATACATTACTTCCGTCGCTTTTTCTTTTACTGCTTCAACAGTCTCAAATCTAGTTCCTTTCAAAGCTGACTTGACTTTAGGGAAAAGAAAAAAGTCACAGGGGGCCAAATCAGGTGAGTAGGGTGGATGATCTAAGATGGGAATGTTGTGTTTTGCCAAAAACGTCTTCACTGACAACGCACTGTGAGCTGGGGCATTGTCTTGGTGAAGGATCCATGACTTTTTTCTCCACAAATCGTTCCGTTTTCTCCGTACTCGCTCACGTAGGGTAGCCAGGACGCTGATGTAGTAATGCTGATTCACTGTTTGTCCCTCTGGTACCCAATCAATGTGCACAATCCCTTTGATGTCAAAAAAAAAACAATCATCATTGCCTTGAATTTCGATTTTGACATTCGTGCTTTTTTTTGTCGTGGAGAACCAGGAGTTTTCCAATGCATCGATTGGCGTTTAGTTTCGGGATCGTAAGTAAAAAACCACGATTCATCGCAAGTAATAACATTTTGTAAGAAGGTGGGATCACTTTCAATGTTTTCCAGGATGTCAGAACAAATCATTCTTCGGCGTTTCTTCTGTTCAATTGTGAGACACTTTGGAACCATTTTTGAACACACTTTGTTCATGTTGAAACTTTCATGAAGAATCTGCCTAACACTTTCCTTGTCAACTCCTGTTAACTCAGACACTGCTCTGATTGTTAAACGGCGATCTTGTCGAACAAGTTCACCGATTTTTTCAATGTTTGCGTCAGTTTTTGCTGACAATGGTCTGCCAGTGCGAGTGTCATCACTGGTGTCTTCGCGGCCATTTTTAAATCGTTTAAACCACTCAAACACTTGTGTTCGCGATAAACAATCATCGCCGTACACTTGTTGTAATATTACAAATGTTTCACTTGCAGATTTTCCTAGTTTGAAACAAAATTTGATGTTAACACGCTGTTCTTTATGTACACTCAACATTTTCCGACGCACAGACAAAACGTCAACTACTTAAAACAGACGCCACGGGCAGACTGAGTGCAGGAGGCAGATGAAACTCTAGCAGTAGGCGGAGCGAGAGTCACGTGACAGGCCACGCGACTTTCAGCCTTATTGCATTGTTTTATTGTTTCACCAGTACTAGTCCGGTTTTTTTCTAGCCACACCTCGTATATCTTTCCGTACGAGCTCTGATTTCCCTTATTGTATCATGGTGATAGTTTCTCCCTAAATAGGTCGGCGTCAACAAAATATTATTACATTCGGAGGAGAAAGTTGGTGATTGTAATTTCGTCAGAAGATTTCCCCGCAACGAAAAACGCCTTTGTTTTAATGATGTCCACCCCAAATCCTGTATCATTTCAGTGACATTCTCTCCCCTATTTTGAGATAATATAAAACAGGTTGCCCTTCTTTGAACTTTTTCGGTGTGCTCTGTCAATCCTATCTGGTAAAGATCCACACCGTGCAGCAGCATTCTAAAAGAGGACGGACAAGCGTAGTGTAGGCAGTCTCCTTAGTGGATCTGTTACATTTTCTAAGTGTCCTGCCAATGAAACGCAGTCCTTAGTTAGCCTTCCCCACAACATTTTCTTTTTGTTCCTTCCAATTTAAGTTGTTCGTAATTATAATTCCTAGGTATTTAGTTGAATTTACGGCCTTTAGATTTGATTGATTTATCGTGTAACCGAAGTTTAATGGATCCTTTTATCACTCACGTGGATGACCTCACACTTTTCGTTATTTAGGATCAACTGCCAATTCTCGCATCATACAGACATCTTTTCTAAATCGTTTTGCAATTTGTTGTGATCTTCTGATGACTTTACTAGTCGATAAACGACAGCGTCATCTGCAAACAATCCATAACAGTGCTCACATTATCTCCCAAATCGTTTACATAGATCAGGAACAGCAAAGGGCCTATGACACTACCTTGGGGAATACCTTACATCACTTCTGTTTTACTCGATGACTTTTCGTCAATTACTACGATACGCTAACTCTCTGACAGGGAATCATGTATCCAGTCACATAACTAAGGCGATATTCCATAAGCACGCAATTTCACTACAATCTGCTTGTGTGGTACAGTGTCAAAAGTCTTCCGGAAATCCAGGAATACGGAATAAAATCTGAAATCCTTGTCAATAGTACTCAACACTTAATGCGAGTAAAGAGCTAGTTGTGATTCACAAGAACGATGATTTCTAAATCTTATTGACAGTCTGTGTCAATAGACCGTTTTCTTCGAGGTAATACTGTACGAAATCAATATATGCTCCAAAATCCTGCTGCATATCGACGTTAATGATAAGGGCCCGTAATTTAGTGGATTACTCCTACTACCTTTCTTGAATGTTGGTTGCGACCTGGGCAACTTTCCAGTCTTCGGGTATGGATCTTTCTTCGAGAGAACGGTTGT
The DNA here is from genome assembly GCF_023864345.2 of Schistocerca serialis cubense. Classification (NCBI taxonomy): domain Eukaryota; kingdom Metazoa; phylum Arthropoda; class Insecta; order Orthoptera; family Acrididae; genus Schistocerca; species Schistocerca serialis. The sequence goes on along the minus strand of NC_064638.1, from coordinate 833,357,316 downwards.
ATATGATTTATCAATTATAGAGCGCAGCAATCAGTCGTCCGGTTTTTTTTTTGTTTTTGTTTTTTTTTTTGCAGGTTTTATTTGGCAAATCTAGATTTCGCGTAGTGCCTAGCCAATATTAATGCATGTCGGTTCCCTGTTGAATACTACTGTATAATGAAGGTAAGCTGTATGATTGTTACGTATGGAGCTATTGCATCAGCATACTCTGAAAGGAAATTAATTGGTATACAATCTGGATTAGAAGACTTGTTTTTGTTAAGTGATTTAAGTTGCTTCACTGCTCCGACGGTATCTACTTCTATGTTACTCTTGTTGGCAGCTGTTCTTGACTCGAATTCTGGAATATTTACTTCGTCTTCCTTTGTGAAGGCATTTGGGAAGACTGTGTTTAGTACCTCTGCTTTGGTAGCACTATCTTCGATAGTATCTTCATTGCTACCGCGCAGAGAAGGCATTGATTGTGTCTTGCCGCTAGCGTACTTCACATACGACCAGATTCTCTTTGGATTTTCTGGCAGGTTTCGAGACAAAGTTTCATTGTGGAAACTATTACAAGCATATCGCATTTAAGTCCGTGCTAAGTTTCGAGCTTCTGTAAAAGATCGCCAATCTTGGAGATTTTGCGTCTGTTTAAATTGGCATGTTTGTTTCGTTGTTTCTACAACAGTGTTCTGACACGTTTTGTGTACCAAGGACGATCAATTCCGCCGTTTGTTAATTTATTTCGTATAATCTCTCAATTGCTGCCGATATTATTTCTTTGAATTCAAGCCACGTTTGGTCTATACTTATGCTGTTAATTTGCAAGGAATGCAGATTGTGTCTCAGTAAGGCGTCAAGTGAATTTTTATCTGCTTTTTTAAATAGGTATATTTTTCGTTAATTTTTGGAGGATTTTGGGTTACAATATTCAATTTCGCTACGACAACCCAGTGTTACTAATCCCTTTATCCGTTTTGATGCTCGTTATTAACTCAGTATTATTTATTGCTAAGAGGTCAAGTGTGTTTTCACAGCCGTTTGCTATTTGCCGGGGTTTATGATCTAACTGCTCAAATTTTCTTTGAATCTTTCAGCAATTGTATCATCTGAATTGGGAGGTCGGTAAAAGGATCCAATTATTTTTTTATTCCGGTTGCCACAGGAACTATGTACTTCAATTTCGCTACAAGATAAACTACTTCTAACAGCAACAAACACGCCACCGCCAGCCGTGTTTATCCTATCCTTTCGGAACAACGTTTGGTTATTCGCAAAAATTTCGGCTAGGCTTATCTCCGGCTTTCACCAGCTTGCAGTGCCTATAATGGTTTGAGCATCAGTGCTTTCTTTTAGCGCTTGGAGCTCTGGTACTTTCCCAACACAGCTACGACAATTTACAACTGTTATACCGATGGTTCCTGTACCTACGTTCTTCCTGTGCTCGGCTGTACCCTTTGTGACTGAAGCCCTTTTTGTTTTTCGCGAGATCCACTAACCTAAAAAACCGCCCAGTACACGAGACACAGCCCTTGCTACCCGTGTAGCCGCCTCCTACGTATAGTGAACTACTAGCCTATTCAGCCGAACCCGAAACCCAACGTCGAGGAATCTGCAGCCTACACGGTCCCAGAACCGTCTGAGCCTCTGATACAGACCCTCCACTCGGCTCTGTAGCAGGGGTCCGCAATCGGTCCTGTCGACTATGTTGCAAGTGGTAAGCTCTGCTTTTATCTCGCAAGCAAGACCAGCAGCCTTTACCACTTCTGTTAGCCGCTCGAATCTGGAGAGAATCTCTTCTGATCCAATGTGACACACATCATTGGAACCGACGCGAGCCACCACCTGCAGTTGTCTGCACACTGTGTTCTTCATAGCATCCAGGAGGACCCATTCCACATCTGGAATCACTCCACCTAGTATGCACACGGAGTGCACATCGGTTTTCTTTCCGTTCTTGGCAGCCATGTCCCTAATGGACCCCATAACGATCCTCACATTGGGTCTCTCAACTATCAGTAATTCCACCCTTTTTGATTGTCCAGTTCTTGCAGGCTGAGAAATTTCCTCTGAAACAAGACAGGCGGTTGGATCTGCCTCAGCGCCAGTGTCATGCACAGACAGACTAACCAGGGAGGCCTTATGTGCGGCCCCCTGGGAAGTCTTTCACCGCCTGCTACGCCCTGGTGCGACCTCCCACTCGACCACACGGGAGAAGTCAAACTCAGTGCAAGCAGTAACTGGGCTGGCCACCAGTGAGGACCGATCGGAGGGCTCTGACGTGCTGGACGTCCGCTGCATCCCCCTGACCGGCCCACAACAGTGGTGTCCATCCAATGCAGCCTCAAGCTTTGTAACTGAAGCCATCACAGCCTGGAGCCAAGAGCGAAGTGCCACCAACGCGGCTCGCATCCGTACACAAGAATCACAGTCCCAAAGTATTCTTAGTGATCATACATAGCGTTTTAAGGGTCTTTGTACAGAGTTATTTGATTCCATACGATTAACAAATCAGTTTGGAATTGTTTATGACCCCCAGTTACTTTAATTATACACCACTGCACAGACTGTGCTACAAAATAACAGCCTCCACATGCTTAACAGGTTCCAGACATATATTGCTAGGACTGTAGCATTTTGATATAATCCATACAGAAGTGTAACAAAAATGCTCGAGGCACTGAACTGGATACCCTTTGAAGATGACTTAATTTCTGCGAAATCCTGTTGGTTAAATTTAGAGAACCTGTGTTCGAAGAAAACTGTTATGCTCTCTCCATCACATATGTCGTATAGGGATCACGTGAATACGATGACAGACATTAGGTCGCATACAAAGGTATAGAAACAGTAATTTTTCTCTCATTCAACAAGCGAATGTAATCGGACACAGAATCACTAATATTAGTGTGACGTATCCTCCATCAGGCACTGTACAGTGGCTTTTGGAGTACATCTGTAAATTTAGATGTAGTCGTTGATGAACATTTCGCATAGCAAATTAATTTTAGTATTAAATATACAGGACAGTCATATTAATCTGACTATCGCCTATGTTCGACGTCAACATGCAATAGCAACTCACTGGTGGCAGCACAATAAACAGAACTCCGTCTGAAGAGGCCTTGGAATGCCCAACGGCGCTAACCGAACGCAGTGTGACTCTCAGCCTATAGACGTCACTGGATGGAAGGGCATATGCTCAGCAGACCACTGTCCCGGTCGTTGTCGGCTTTCGTGACTGGAGCCGCTACTTCGCAGTCAAGTAGCTTCTCATTTGGCCTCACAAGAGGTGAGTGCACTCCGCTTGTCAACAGCGCTCGTCAGACGCAGACGGTCACGTCAGACGCAGACGGTCAACCACCCAAGTGCCGGCCAATCCCGACAGCCCTTAATGTCGATGATGTGACGGGAATCGGTGTTAAAACGACGGCAAGGCCGTTGCCGGCAGCACTGTAAAGTGAAGGGTACATAAAGCGTGTCGGTGGATACAGAAAATACTACAGTCGTTGTCGTAATGTGAAAAGGGAGCGATTTATCTGACGTCACAAGGTTACTATCAGTGGCTTTCGGGCCAAAGATGGAAATATTTCCGAAGCAGTTAAGTATGAAAACTATTCACCTGCCGCCGTGGCTAAAGTGCACCGTGCATGGCAAAATTTCGCTATACAAACCGACGCCGAGGCAACTGTGTAGCACCACAGGCCATACATCACAAGGATGAACGACAGCGGCGTTGATGTGTACGGGCGTATAGACGTGCAACTGTTGAGCAACTGACCACCCAGGTGAACAAAGGGGCTGCCAACAATGCCTCCTCAACGACCGTTCAGCGAACATTGCTGCTTAATGGGGCTCTGCAGCAGGTGCCTGGTTCACGTGACCTTGCTGACTGCTGTTCGTCGGGGACGCCCACTGAGTGACTACAGGTGGCCTTTTCAGACGAATCACGTTTTACGCTTCATTGGACAGATGACTGTTGGCTTTTATGGCACAGCAACGATCGTCAGGAAGCTACAGAGAGGAGGACAGACGTTATCGTCTGGCGAATGTCTTTGGGCATTCTCTGAGTGGTGATATTGTCACTCTGATACGCACAATGGATCAATATATGTATGCATCTATTCTCCGAGACCATGTCCACCCCTACATGCACTTTGTTTTCCCTCGGCACTATGGCATCTAGCGGCAGGACAATTGAATGTGTCACGCAGCACGCAGCATATGTGCAAAGAGCTGCAGAATGAGTTTACTGTATTCCCTGGCCATCAAACTCCCTGACGTTAGACCCAATCGAGAATCTGTAGGTACACCTCCATCGGGCTGTGCGCGTCATGGCTCCTCAATCGAGTAACATAGCGCAGCTGGCCACGGCACTGAGTCAACATGGCTGCACATCCCTGTAGTTACCTTCCAGAACATCGTTAACTCTCTTTCTGCATGTCTCACAGCAGTTTATTCAGATTTTTGATAGGCGATCACGTTAATGTGGCTGGATAGTGTGTTATCTCTCTTGGAAGCAAACGAAATCAATTGTAACAAAATGACTCCTGTCCGTGGTAAACCGCTTGGCTCCCAAAAACACCGATCATGTAAAACCGGCGCTCTTAAATTAAAACATCCTAAAAGCCGTAAGCTAAAGGTAACAAGTAAAACCTATGTTTCTTAATTCACTAAGTTTTATTTAAGTACAAAATTAAAAGTCATTGGGTCATTATATTAAGATAACATTTGTTTTTGGGTGGGGTCCGCCTTTAGAAAAACACAATTTCGTTTTTTGTCCCAGATATGTTTCACTGCAATTGCAGCATCATCAGTCGTTTTTTTTTTTTTTATTGTGGCTGCCAAACATAAGGAATATTCGTTATTGTTTAAATATATGTAAATATTAGTTTCTAAATCGTAATCACAGATTTTCGAAGAGCACATAAAATTGTGTATTCATACCTTCTTACCACATAGCGTGGTTTTACTGCTGTATTACGTTTTTACAGTGTTTGTTTTTCTTTGCAGTTTATCACCTGCAACTAAATACAACTTAATGTAGGCAAAATATTTACGCAAGAATTACGATTTCTAAACTGTTACGGCTATGCCTGAGATTAATAATTCATGTGAAAGGTTGTGTGTGTGTGTGTGTGTGATCTATTTACATTACGTTTTTGCGTAAATATTTTGCCTACATTAAGTTGTATATAGTTGCAGGTGACAAAATGTAAAGAACAACAGACACAGTAAAAACGTAATACAGCAGAAAAACACACTATGGGGTGAGAAGGTATCAATTTTATGTACTCTTCAACAATCTGTAATTACGATTTAGAAACTAATATTTACATGTATTTAAACAGTACAGAACATTCCTTATGTTTAACAGGCACAATAATAAAAAAACCACTGATGATGCTGCAACTGCAATGAAACATATCTGGGACAAAAAACCAAATTTGTGTTTTGCTAAAGGCGGACACCACCCAAAAGAAATGGTTCAAAAATGGTTCAAATGGCTCAGAGCACTATGGGACTTAACATGTGAGGTCATCAGTCCTCTAGAACTTAGAAGTACTTAAACCTAACTAACCTAACACACACATCCATGCCCGAGGCAGGATTCGAACCTGCGACCGTAGCGGTCGCGCGGTTCCAAACTGAAGTGCCTAGAACCGCTCGGCCAAACCGTCCGGCCGGACCCCACCCAAAAAACATGTGTTATTGTTAAAGGAAACACAGACAAAAGAGCTTCAGCCTCAATATGATTATATTCAGATACATAACCAGATTCATGACCCGACATTCTTCTTGCCAAACAAAATGTAGCACCCTGTCCCGGGCGCAACGTACGAACACAACTAAATTACTAAGAACAAACGTTCATAACGTAAGAATTTCAGCACAAAATTTAGGAAACTATATTCTTACTTTTCGGGAACCTACCTCTACTTTATTCGTCAGTAGACTGACGATAAGTACATTTACAGACAGTTAGTTTTAACTCGATACTGTGGCAATAACTGACAAGGTTGTGAATGATGACTTCAGTCTAGATAAAATACAGAGCTATAGCCAGTATGAGGGAACCAGGAGGTACTCACAAGAAGCCGTTCCAGAACCTGAAGATGAGCAGCAGCCAGAAGGAGTGCGAGAAGCTGGAGAGGACGGTGCACGCCGAATCCGCCACCAGCGTCAGCAGCAGCACGGTGCGCCGGCCGCGCGTGTCCGCCAGGTAGCCCCACAGGTGCGAGCTGCACAGCATGCCTGCACACACCAAGCACAGCACATCAGCACCGTGTGTCCGCCCTCCGTGTCACATGTGCCTTCGCCATGGCGAGATGCACTGCACGACTGCAGAAATAATATACGGGTTGGTTACAATTAAAAGTGCGGCTACTCACAGAGGTCGAGTGGGGGCTATAACTACCGTATGGCAAGGAAACATGGCAGCGAAACTTGGTAGATATTCTCATGCATTAATGTAGAACCGATTTACACTGAAAAAGCTACTTCCAATTGAGGCCACAAGGTGAAAATGTGGCGCTGTGAATCAAGAAAGACGTACAGAAATGTTTCCGTATGTAATTACCTTAAGGAAAGGGTCAAAGAAGTGAGACAGGAATAATGTTGATTTTAATACTAACCGCCGTTTACACAATTTGTTCAATGAGTACCGGAGACGTCGTCGAGATGCTGCATCCGTACAACGATGTGGTCAACAGTTGCTCGCCGGCCGAAGTGGCCGTGCGGTTAAAGGTGCTGCAGTCTGGAACCGCAAGACCGCTACGGTCGCAGGTTCGAATCCTGCCTCGGGGATGGATGTTTGTGATGTCCTTAGGTTAGTTAGGTTTCACTAGTTCTAAGTTCTAGGGGACTGATGACCACAGCAGTTGAGTCCCATAGTGCTCAGAGCCATTCAACAGTTGCTCGCGGCGGTTCCGGTGGAATCTGGGAAACGCGTTCCTATATACTGGCCTTCAGATCGGATAGAGACCGAATGTGTCCCTGATAAACGCTGTCTTTTAGATATCCCCAGAGCCAAAAGTCACGTGGATTCAGATCAGGTGTTGTTGCAGGCCCTGCGTGTGGAAAACCTCTGGAGATAACACGTTTGTGGAAGGTTGCGTTAAGCAGATCTTGCACTGGGCGAAGCGACATTAGATGTTGCCCCATGTTGCATCAAAACAGTGATTTCCACGCAGTTTCGCTCATCCAAAGCAGGAATTACATACTGTACAAGGAGATCTAGGTAATGTTCAGACGTCACAGTCCATCTGACGGACCTTCTGGGTGTATTCTCGTGAAAGAATAACGGACTGATAATACTGGGTGTTCACAAAGTCTCTCCGCAGTGCCGTATGATTGTTAGCCGCGCGTGCAATATGATTGTTCGCCTGTCTGGGTTACTTCCCTTCAAGTGGACTCTCCCAACATTTCACTGTTTCGTTTGTCTCAGTCAGCGTCAGTAGTATCGTTGGTGTGTGACGTTACGTGTTGAACGTTTAAGATTAGTTCCTTTGTTCGCTTGTTTCGTTTTTGTCACTGTTAAAATGCTAACCATTGAAGAACATGTGCTTTTAGTCGAACCAGTGTTCAAACCTGGCGGTAAATACAGAGTTTCAGTTCATCAAACATTTAATTCAGTTTTCCCGGAGACAACACTCCCACATCGCGATACTGTGCGAGATTTGATTAACAAATTTCGAAGTGACAAATGCACCGAGAATTGATCGTCCTAGCGTTTTGTCTAAGGATAAACTACTCGACATTTCCGATAAAATGTCCATGAATCCGAACAAGTAAATAAGAAAACTCGCCCAGGAAATCGAGGTTAGTGTCGGAACGGCTCACAGAGCTGCAAGGAAAAAATTAGAACTTTTCCCATACAAAATAACAGTCGTGCAAGAACTGAAAAATACTGATCATGGCAAGAGACTGCATTATTGTCAATGGTTCAAAAATGTCGTTCAACAAAATGGAAGGGATATTCTTAATGAAACGTTTTTCACTCATGAGGCGTGGTTTCATTTATCCGGGCACATGAACTCGCAAAATTCTCGTATGTGGCGTACTGTAAATCCATTGTGTATTCATGAGGAACCACTTCATTCTGTGAAAATAGGAGTTTGAATTGCAATTTCTAGACGTCGGATTGTGGGTCCCATATTTTTCAACGAAACAATAAACGTACAACGATACTGCGGTGATATTCAGTACCCATTCATAAGAGAACTTGTGTTAAGTAAAATACTGAACGGTTATTTTCAACAAGATGGTGCAATCGCTCATACAGCTCGCGTTTCAATGTCATTGCTTGCTGATGTTTTTGGTGATCGCATAATTTCACAGGGATTTTGGCCCGACCTAACACCAACTGACTTTTTCTTCTGAGGTGTAGCGAAAGCAACTGTCTATAAAAACCGTCCAAAATCCATCGATGAATTGAAAACTCCAATATCCACTTTCACTGCTTCTGTTACAGAAGAAATGTTACAGCTTTTGTTTGGAAAATGTGATTAGACGAATTGAATTGTGTATTCAACAACAGGGGGGACACCTTCAACATTTAATGTGAATATTTGTAAGTAAAAATGAATATTCAATAAATTAATAACTTGTATTTCACTGAGTTTCATTTCGGTATATTCACTGTGGCATGCGACACGCGCGGCTAACAATCGTACGGCACTGCGGAGAGACTTCTTGAACACCCCGTAGAAGTACTTGTGAATCCACACCAGACAGTTCACATACGGCGATTGCAGTGGCTCTTCGTGTTCAACATGCGGTTTAACAGTATCCCAGCTTCGGCAGTTCTGTGTATTCACTGCAACCTGCAGTGTAAAATGTGCCTCGTCACTCCATAGAATATTGCCCGGCCACATGTCATCAAGTTCGATCCGTGCGAGAAACCGAAGAACAAATTCAGAACGTTGCTGCGGATCATGAGGTTTCACTTACTGTACCGTTTGGATTTTCTGCTGGTGCTAGTGTAAAATAGACCTCAAAACTTTCCGTACTGTTGGTCATCGTACGGACAATTCCTCGTGACAGTGCAGGGGCCTTAGCTGCATGCTCAGTTACAGCAATAGCAACCACGTCAGTAACCTCCACCGGGATAGGACACTTCCTCCTTCAGGTGCCACACCAAGCTCACGTGTGCTTTCGAATTTCATTATGATATTTTTAAACCAATTAACGACATTGGGCCTCTCCTCAGACCTTTCAGTTAGCGATACTCCCTCAATGCAGCACTGTAATTGCTGCCGTTCGCATAAAGCAGTTTTGATTGTCAAATGACAACTTGGACGTCATACCGTCATACAACCAGAGGTGGTCTCAATTGAAATCATTTTTATTTTCATATTTTAACATTTTTTGAAACGTTCCTTTCTTGAATAAGCATTTATAAAACATAGTCTTGGGATGTTTCCTATGCGGAGCACCCAACACACCTGGACCACAACTTGCTTGTCTACAGATACAGTATCACACATTAAGTTCTTTACTAACTATAGGCAGTGACTGCAATACACCAGTAAACTGTTTTATCTTAATGATCGTCATTGTCATCATCACAAATACTTCAAACATGCGATACCTCCGACGATTCTGATCGTTCCTCCTTACACCTGCTGCCACCTGGCTTTCCTTTTCACCTGCTCTGGCTGCTCCTTAAGGCACCTTCGTTCAGCTATCCCCTTCTTGTTCTAGAACCCAGTCTATTGTTTGTTTTCACTCCTTACTTTCCTCTTCCTTTCAACGGGGCTGAGCACGTGTCCTCTGTTACCGTACCATTACCCCAGTCTACCATTTAATACTAACACGATCAGATTCTCTTTGTTATACTGTTAGCAAATCCGTGCAATCATATAATGAATTACAGGTTTTAATAACATATTCCAGATAAATACAAATCAGTAATAACTATAAGCTTCCCTTCTTACTTCCTCTTTGCTGAAAATAATAAGAATCTAGGCTGCTTATTACCTCACGCCATCCATAACTCAAATGGCGCACATCTTCTTGTTCCTGTTGACGCTAAAGATGGCATCTGTGGCCAAAAGTCGTCAACTTCTCTACCTTCAGATACCCGCTGCACAAAGTACCGTACTCTCCCTTACACCTCACCATACAGTCATCTTTTACATGTTCATCACGTGCGAGATGCAGAACGTGCTTGCGACGATGAATAGCGTATATACACGTTACGGTACTGCACAAGGGATGCGCAGCATGCCTCCAGAAGAAAAAAAAGATGCATCACGACAGAGGACATTAGGAAGGACCCGCATCTACAGGAAAACGTTCATAGGTGTGAGATGTACAGCATTCCTACAGCAAGGATTGACAATGTTTCACCTGCAGGATGGCCATCAAGTAGTTCACAGGCGCAAAACGTACTGCATTCCTGCAGTTGTGAACAGCGGCACGTCACTACTTAAAAGGCTATGCACGAATGACCACAGCGAGGGCCAAATACGTTACCTGAATAAAAATGCGTCCAAGAACATCTACAAGTACCAGGTGTAAATCATGCCTGAGGTAGCAAACTACAGTGTGTCGAGGAACAAATTATTAGTCGACCACATTATTATTGTACCTGCGAGTGAAGGCACTTCGGTATTTCTATCGCGGTATTCCAAGATGACTCGCTGATCCACTTGATATCTGCACAACTGTCTCGAAATCACTCACAAAGCGATGCGTTTCCCTTAGTCACCACTGAACTTGTTTACTGTTACGCCACCGCGTGTTTCCGATAACGGCCGCAGGGGTCCAAATGCTGTAATATCGTGGTCAGGTAGTACATCTTCGTGTCGCTGCCCAGATGTCCGACTGGTGCTGTGATAGGTGTGAACTGCATGGCCACAGCAACAAGGCAAACTACCTCACTTCAAAAACCATTCATTGTATCATTCTGCAGTGGACTCGTGGGTCCATCACTCATACTTACTGACTGCCAGTCCATAGTGTCCAACAGGGACACCAGGTACTGACAGTACACCCGTGGACTGTTAAATCGTCCTTACCGCTGTATTTAGCACAGTATTATTGCACTATTTAACCTGCCAGGGTAGCCGAGAGCGCTAATGCGCTGCTTCCTGGACTCGGGTAGGCGCGCCGGCCTTGGATGGAATCCTCCCGGCGCATTGACGACGTGGGCCGGTATGCTGACCAACATGGATGTGGTTTTTAGGAGGTTTTCCACCTCCTGCTAGGTGAATACTAGGCTGGTCCCCACGGTCCGCCTCAGTCACACGACTCGCAGACCTTTGAAAACGTTCACATAATTCCATGAATTACACTAGACGCAGACAGCTAGTGAACACTAATTCCGTCCTGGGGGAGTTCGGGGTGGCGCCAGGAAGGGCATCTGGCCACCCTCTGCAGTTAACACTGCCAAATCAATAGTAACACGGCCGACCCCGCGTTGAATCGGGACAAACACCCCAAGAAAGAAAGAAAGAAAAATTGCACTATTTAGTGTATGGGAGATTCAGCTGAGCCTGTCGTTCCATGCTGTTTCCTTTCTACGTTGCTATACCTGTCATGCATGAATTAACGACTAAATGCAGATCGTCACGTGCGTTCAAAAAAAGTTACATGAACTGAAACCGAACTCCGCCAATAAAATTTCGGACGCAGTTTTGAGATATTTCGTGGGTATTTTGGTAGAAAAAACTCGTGCTCGCTGGTAGCTCGTTACAGCGTCATAATGTACCTACGATATATTCGGTTTGTTATCCCATTTACCTTCGTTTCTATACAAATGGTTCAAATGGCTCTGAGCACTATGGGACTCAACATCTTAGGTCATAAGTCCCCTAGAACTTAGAACTACTTAAAACTAACTAACCTAAGGACATCACACACACCCATGCCCGAGGCAGGATTCGAACCTGCGACCGTAGCAGTCCCGCGGTTCTGGACTGCAGCGCCAGAACCGCTAGACCACCGCGGCCGGCGTTTCTATACACTAAGCACACAGTAACACAACAACCTTGATACGAAACAATTTGGAGAAGTATATTGTGAAGTGGTTGCCGTTCAGAAGAGGGTTGTGACGCTCTTCTAGTGGGTCATTGAACACTGTGCGGGATGCCTATACGCCAAATCTTCATTAATATACTTGTCCCTACCGTGTGTATCACAATGTACAACTAACACTGCGAGAAAATTAAACCGGAGACAGAACCGAGCAGCACTGAACCCAAGCATTAGGCCGAAGACTAAACTGAGCATTATTGTTGTCAGCAGTAAGTATCTCGTGTGAATGGAACAAATTTGCTACCAGAGAATACACACAGAGCATACCGTTAACGTTTGCATTGTTGTGCAGATGTTTTCAGAGTGATGCAGATACACAGATAGATTGAGGTGAGAAATCAAACGAAACGCAATAACTTCGCAACTAGCCACTGGAGACCCGGCATCTAATACCCGAATACTCAGAAAATATCCCCGGAAAACCCCTGAAATTTTGTCGGTGAAGTTCACATTCACCCTAAATACTGGTGCACATACTAATGTCTTCATATGTAGGATGCAGACTGCATTAATGAAGTTAAAAACCTCGAATCCATTTTCATTATAAATGGTTCAAATGGCTCTGAGCACTATGCGACTTAACTTCTGAGGTCATCAGTCGCCTAGAACTTAGAACTAATTAAACACAACTAACCTAAGGACATCACACACATCCATGCCTTTCATTATAGGTAAAATAACGTTAACCAATACTGATCTCCGAAGATATCAATTAAAATGGCATAGAAAGGCGCTGTAAGTAATGTGATAGCTCAAAAAATAAACCTCGATCACACTGAACACTCTTAATGGAAGTTAACTTAGGTTAGTACGGGGATATATCAAGAGGATTTTGTTTGGAGGTACTTTTTGTCACTGAGCACGTGGAGCGAGCAGAAGGCAAGACCGTAATCGTCCGAGAGCATCCAACATACAATTTAGAGAAGTGACTTTGAGAGATTTTTCTCGAATCTCTGCTCTTCACACACACATCAAAAAAAGTTTTGCATCATCTCGGTTCCGAGAGCTCCGGAATCTGTACTGAAAATTGGAATAGAGATCAGCATAAACATCATTTCCGCCATTTCTATTGCTCATGAAAACCACACATTGCATGTTGTACCACCATACAACGAGACCTTCAGAGGTGGTGGTCCAGATTGCTGTACACACCTGTGTCTCTAATACCCAGTAGCACGTCTTCTTGCATTGATGCACGCCTGTATTCGTCGTGGTATACTATCCACAAGTTCATCAGGGCACTGTTGGCCCAGAGTGTCCCACTCCTCAACGGCGATACGGCCTAGATCTCTCAGAGTGGTTGGTGGGTCTCGTCGTCCATAAACAGCCCTTTTCAATCTATCGCAGGCATGTTCGATAGGGTTCATGTCTGGAGAACATGCTGGACACTCTAGTCGAGTGATGTCGTTATGCTGAAAGAAGTCATTCACAAGATGTGCACGACGGGGGCGCGAATTGTCGTCCATGAAGACGAATGCCTCGCCAAAATGCTGCCGATATGGTTGCACTATCGGTCGAAGGATGGCATTCAGCCTGCACCTCGTCGCCGTGCGGTAGTGGTCTCGCTTCCCGCGCCCGGGTTCCCGGGTTCGATTCCCGGCGGGGTCAGGGATTTTCTCTGCCTCGTGGTGACTGTGTGTTGTGTGATGTCTTTAGGTTAGTTAGGTTTAAGTAGTTCTAAGTTCTAGGGGACTGATGCCCATAGATGTTAAGTCCCATAGTGCTCAGAGCCATTTGAACCATTTTTTTATGGCATTCACGTATCGTACAGCCGTTACGGCGCCTTCCATGATCACCAGCGGCGTACGTCAGCCGCACATCATGCCACCCCAAAACAGCAGGGAACCTCCACCTTGCTGCACACGCTGAACAGTGTGTCGAAGGCGTTCAGTCTGACCGGGTTGCTTCCAAACACGTCTCTGACGATTGTCTGCTTGATTATGCGACATTCATCGTTGACGAGAACGTGATGCCAATCGTGAGCCGTCCATTCGGCTGTTGTTGAGCTCATCTGTACCGCGCTACATTGTGTCGTGGTTGCAAAGATGGATCTCGGCATGGACGTAGGGAGTGAAGTTGCGCATCATGCAGCCTATTGGGCACAGTTTGAGACGTAACACGACGTCCTGTGGCTGCACGAAAAGCATTATTCAACATGGTGGCGTTGGTGTCAGGGTTCCTCCGAGCCATAATCCGTAGGTAGCGGTCATCCACCGCAGTAATGGCCCTTTGGGGGGCCGAGCGAGGCATGTCATCGACAGTTCCTGTCTCTCTGTATCTCCTCCATGTCCGAACAACATCGCTTTCGTTCACTCCGAGACGCCTGGACACTTCCCTTGTTGAGAGCCCTTCCTCGCACAAAGTGACAATGCGGACGCGATCGAACCGCGGCATTGACCGTCTAGGAGTGATTGAACTACAGACAACATGAGCCGTGCACCTCTTTCCCCGCGGAAGGAATGGAACTGATCGGCTGTCGGACCCCCTCCGTCTTATAGGTGCTGCTCGTGCATGGTTGTTTACATCTTTGAGCGGGTTTAGTGACATCTCTGAACAGTCAAAGGGACTGTGTCTGTGATACAATATCCACATTCAACGTCCATCTTCAGGAGTTCTGAGAAGCGGAGTGATTTTTTTTTGTGTGTGTATTATCATGCGTATTTAAGTGCTAGACGATCAGGTACGAGTCGTGTGCTGTGATATGCTTTTCCTATCCACTATTGTGCTTTCGTTGTCTATGGCGATTCGAATCGTCCTTGTACCTATAAAGGTAAAAAGTTACGTGCATAATTAAAAAAAGATTGCTATTCGCAACGAGTTTATTTACATCTCTGTAACGGGTTATATTATCTATGTCAGTGACAACTGGCGTTCATGCAAACTGCATACAATGATCGACACGGTTTTGTAGTCGAGTTGCCCATCCTCCTGTTCGTTGAGGAGCTCCGGAAGAAAAATTTAAAGATGTCTGATAAATGAGCTGGTATGCATTATGCAAAGATTTCAAGTTCATGAGGTATACTAAGTTATCAGTTTAATTAAAAAGGCAGCCTTAGTAATTAAATAGCTCTTCACGTCAGAGAAACTTGGGATATAAACTGTGACCGAAAATAAAACGGGCAATGTACGTATCTGAAAAGGGCAGAGAAATAACAAGAGGACAGTAAATGGCCGTTGGAAGATAATGTAAAACGGCGATAGATTTCTGCATAAAAGTGAAACTCCCTAGTGACGCAATGAAATATTTCAACCCGTGTAGTACATGCAGATAATTGTAGAGTATTTCGACACTTTGGGGAGCAGTTCCGTGACTTTCTCTTTTACAGAAACTATCGAGTTTGGCGGAACACAAAAAAATATATGAAATATTGAAGTGTGAACCCACGATCTTTCAGTTTTCTTAGCATGTTTATCAACGGAGTGTGGGAAATTTTTGTGAATACTTAATTCCAGTCTAGAACGATCCAGCATTTACTCAAATTTCCATGGTACACCATAAACATCCAGCCAAGAACCGTTTCAAATTATAGCTTAAACACATGTGTGCAGAAATTAATGGAACCAAACAAAAGTTTTCAAGTATCTGGCTGGATATAAGTGACGAAATGGCTCCATATTTCAGTCCATCAGAGTACCTGTTGATGCCATTTCGGTCTGACACTGAAATATTTTCATTTCGGTACTTACATCCGGTGGGGTACCTGAAAATCTTTTCTACAACACACCCGCTGGAAAAGACTGCAACAACCATTGAATTTTTTTGCTGAAGAGCGTCACATACTTTAGATTTTTCTAAACATGTATTAATATCTAGTTCAAAACTTCTTATCGGTTTTGCTTACGCACAGCCATATTCAGATTCATAATTATATGACACATGTGATTGGCCAGTATCTTCATGTAACATGGGCTTACTTTTTCCAATCGACCATAGATGTGAAAAATGGTTGTGAATAGTGATGAATTATCTGTGTAGCCTATATAATAACATATTTGAAGATACATGTGCCATTCTGAAACCGGCAGTAATATATAAAGGCAATTCGAGCTCCACCAAATAAACTTTCAGACTGTCAGTTTAAAGACAAACAAATTCAGCCGTTCTTCATCAGCCTTATTACTACGAGTTTCCGTGGATTATACGTTCATCATCAGGAAGATATAATTATTAACTAAAAATACGATTCGTAGCCTTCATACTATTTTCCGGGCAACCTATATAGCGCAGACCTGCAGTGATCACAGATTACTTTTTCAGTTCTTAATTGCACAATTCATTTTCGATTGACTGAAGTAAGAGGAGACTATCAGCCTGTAAAGAGTGAATAGCACAGGGTAAATACGGCTCACGAAAGCAGACTTTGACTAATGAAAAAACAGTGTCACTAGTTGCCTAGACAACAATATGAACAAATCATCTGTTTCGTCACTTTAAATAAATACTTCTGAAGATTACGGTATATTCCTTCGAAACGCATAGTGCAAAGATTAATAAAAGTAAGTGAACACCGTTATTTGTGAACTCGAACTGATACTCGTAACAAGTACGTTTCGTACTATCATAGAATATTCACCTTGTTTTAGATGTTGTCCTGAACCGGACTGAATTGATGGTCTAATTGGACCAAACTATTTTGTGATCAGTCTGCCCTTTCTTAGAGCATCAAAGCAATAATACTTTTCTCAAATGAACTAGATTGGCAACCAAATCGCCCCTTCCTATGTTCATATGGAATGTAAAAAAAATGCATAATACTGTAAAGATAAAACTAGGTATAAAAGAAGCGTTAAGTACCGTAGGGTAGGGAGGAATAAATCGGGCCTTCTGTAACATACTTGCGACACCTCTCTCCCCCATCCGATCATTGTAAAATACCGCTAAGAGGTTAGTCAGGTCAATATAATATTACTAGGATTGAATTGTAGAAAAGTAGACGAAATAGCAAGTGAGGATATCAAGCCGACCTGCCAGCAAGGGGCAGCCGATGGCCCTCCGTGACGGAGAATGTGCCGGGAAGCGACCAGCCAACCACACTTGGAAGCCGGCAAGACCATATTGTCTGACCTCCAGATAAGATTATACACGTTGCACAGTCAGATAAAGTGCAAAACGTGGTTCCCTGCTTGGACGTTATTACCCGAAATTGTGCGTAATGAGTATTGTTTGCCTTATCGTGGTAAAAATAGGAACTCTTCTCAAAATGTGCGGTACTGATAAAGGAGGGCCACAGTTAAAGTGGAGCGATTTATTTTCTAACGTATTCATGAGTAGTTCCAGTGAAGCCAGTTGGGATCGGCAAAGAATATTAGACTTTCGGTGAGACATTCTGTGTGTAGACAGCCCCGCAGTTGTAGAATATTTTATGACTGTTTGTTCGGAAGTATCTCCTTTATCATTTGGAAACCCCATGCTGTAGTACTGAAGTACATGCAAAATTCTTTTCCACGTAAAATCGGGTCTGAGGTGTAGAATTAGTTTTGCGTTAGTGCAGTTGCACATAAGTAAACTATCTAAATATTACTGATGTTTCTTTTCAAATGAGTTACACACCCTGATGCAGCAGGGAAATAAGGAAAACAGAGGAAAAATGCTCCTATCGGAGCATAACAAACACGAATATGTTTTTGTTTATTTAAAAGACCGTGACTGAAAAGTGAACTACCGGCTGCCTCGTTCTACTTTCCCCAGTACCTTTAAAAATTTTCCGAAAAATTTTGACATGTGAACATATTCGCTCTTTTTGTGCTGAGGGAAAAGAAGCCTGTAGCATTGGAAAAGAGACCCAAAAGTAATAAATACTGGAAGATAATAGTCAGTGGATGGGTTATACAAAGAGCGAAGGAGACAATGGCAGAGTGAGAGAAAGAGAAGGACGCAATAGTAGTGGAACGTCGTTGACAGTGACAGAAGAGTTCTAGGAAAAGAGTGAAGAAGAAATGCCAGGAGGGGGAGGGGGAATGAAGAGAAAATTGAAGTGGTTGAGAGACAGAATATATGACAGCGATAACGAAGAAGAAAGAGAGGTAGTGACAGTGAGAAGAGGCAGCAGCTGCATGAAGGAAGGAATGGGATAATAGCAGCAAGAGAGAGACAGTGACAGTGAGAGCAGACTGTAGTATTTGCATTTTTTGTGCTCCGGTAGAAGCATTTTTTCACTGGTTTCTACCTGTTTAAGCTGGCATGTATGAGAAAACTTAGTATCGGTAAGTAATCCTAGAGATCGATATGTTACACTTGTTCTGGAAACGAGGAATTGCAAACCATAATTGAGAATTCAAAATTGAGCGTTTCTAGTGGAGGTCTGTATTGGGCGTTCTGCGTTGCTAACTTTCGAAGACATGTAATAAACGCAGAAGTCATCAACATGCATGGAAGGCGAGGTCACAGGTCCCACGGCTTCAATAAGACCATTAACTGGTTTTAGGAAAATGGCTACACTCAGAAAGGAGCATTGTGAGAATCCATTTTTATGTCTGGGAAGAAAACTGTGAGAAGCTCCTGTTTGAACGTGGAAGGACTGACGAGATAAAAAATTCCGGGTAGAAGTCGTGAGGGTACCTCAAAAGTCTTACCCATTCACAGTAGTAATGATAAGATGCTAGTATGTAGTGTCTTAGGCATTTCAAAGGGCAAAAAATAAAATATGTCGTTAAAAAGTAAAAGAATGTGACGTTCTGTTCTAAGCATACATAATGCACCACCTAATTAGATATGAGGTCAGGGCTTGGTACTTAAACGCTGAATAATTCATGATCGATGTATGGGATATTATATGCTTCAGAGATTTGAGAATCGAGGGATAGATAAATACTCTCCGGATAACTTTTATAGAAGTGGATGTTGCCGAAGCTCAGCAGAGTGAGTTGCTAGTTGTTCAGCAACAAAGGTAGAGTCAGACTAAATGACACCATCTAAACGGTGAGCAGTTTGCCCCGTACGTTAGAAGAGGTGTAACAGATCCCAATAATGGTTACAAATCTTTCTCAGCTTTCCTTCCTCGGAGTTTTAAAATCGGATAGTGGGCGCAGGTTCGGAGTCTTTTGAGGGTGATAAGTACATCCCTCCACGGATCTCGTTCACGTTGCTAAAGTGAATCTCTAATTTGTATTGACCACAGCTGCTTCACGTTTCCACCATGGTGATGGTTTGCAGCAGAGGAATGTGAGGAGAGTGAGACCACTGTAGGCCTACCCCTAGCATTAGGAAGGTACACTACATCTTCAGCGGGGAGTCCTGCATGGAGGACGATTTCCAATCCAATGCCATTGTCAGAGGCATGTGAGATGTGGGCCACGTAGCCAGTGGGAGTGTAGATATCAGCAGCGATCACTTCTTGGAGGGGAGGCAATGTCAGCATCAGCAGTGTAAATCGTGTCTCTGAACATTTACAATTTATGTGGTGCCTGAATGGTGGCCAGATTAATCGCTGCAATGCGGGAGTGTTTTGGACATGCTACCCTGTTAGCATGGAGGATCATGCAGAGATGTCTAGCTGGCATGAAACATCCAGTGCAGCCACTGTGGTCACAGTCACTGGTGGAAGCGGGTCAGGCGCCACAGTGGGGCGTTCCCAGACAGGTGGGCCAGCACCCTTATCTGCTCTGTTGTCGACATCATCATCCCAGGAGATTGAAACCAATGGCAGTCGTCGCGCCCATCGAGCACTAGGTATGGTGATGCTGCCACGATGGGATGTGGGAACACCCCTCCAAGAGATCCATTACTGTCAGCTGGGATTGCAGGATGCTCCCCAGATAGAACATTAAGAGTGGCCACTTCTGTCGTCAGGGTGCTCAAAAGGAGATCACTAGCCGGTATCTGGTCCACTATCTACGATACCTCGTGAGGGAGTGTGTCGTTGGAGACCGTGAGACTTAGCTTCTTCTGTTTTCAGGGTGATTGCTGCTTCCAGAGGTGCTGTTCTGTTTCGGAATGTGGCTGTTCGTTGTCCAATGTTGTGTACGTCTGAAGAAAAGCGAAGTTAATCACGACGCTCGGTTCGATGTGCATCGTGGTAGGCGGGCCGTTCATCGAACTCTGGAGTGTTCTCGTCGCCATCAGAGGAGATGGTGCCGGCGGGGTCTCGTCCACCCCGTCATTGCCGAGCGAGAGTGCTGGCGGGTGCATAGGCGTACACTGAAGTGACGCATCCGAGTTGCACATGGCCAAGGCGTAGATGTCTGGTAAAGAAATGGTTGTCACTTTGGGAGCTGCGTCACTGTAAGGGATCTGAGGCGAACAGCAATGGAGAAATCGAACCTAATGTGACGCTCTTGTCGATATCCTGCCCGTGTCTGCAGTTGGTCATCATATATGACGATGGCTCGCACACCACCCGTCAGCAGATATGATGCGTGTTTGGACAGTTCGACCTTGATCTCTCGCACACCATTTAACACATGGCATGTCGGGAACGTGTGCTATTTTTCCGCGATGTAGCCCACAACGTTGTCGTAGTATCGGAAGGCATCAACGACCACATCTTGCGGCACTTCGAAAGAGAGCTCAAACACCCGAATTGTCTACCGTCACCTTCTCAATATGCCTGTCACAGTGTTTGAATTTTAGTCCGTGTGCATGTTGTCGAACTACGTCAGCGAGTCCGTCGTCATTTTAATGCAGACAGTGCTGCTGGCGATAGAGAAGTGAATATCTATCACTTGTCGCGAAAGAATTGTTCGATTTCTTAAGCGCCAGGCGTAAATATTCGGTTTGGAATGTAACTTTAAGTGTCTCATGTCGGTAAGGCCGGGCGGGGTAACCGCGCGATCTAGGGTGTCTTGCCACGATCCACGTGGCTCCCACCGTCGGAGGTTCGAGTCCTCCCTCGGGCATGGGTGTGTGTGTTGTCCTTAGCGTAAGTTAGTTTAAGTAGTGCGTAAGCTGAAACATCCCCTTTTGAACAATTCTTACAAGACTGTCCTTAAACTGACATACAATATTTTTAGCGCAACGCAATCTGACTTTCAAAATTCCCTACAAAAGAATGGCCCTGACTAACATTAAACTATACCTTTCACAAATCACTTACCTCACAAAAATCTTCGCTGCTCAAGCTACTGCAATACAGCGAGCGCCACTACTGCCAGCTAAATAAAAGATTCAAACTATGGAAGGCACTAACTACTGATAGGGATAGTTAGCAAATGAAAGATATTAATAGAGAACAAACAATGTATTTACCTTGATATCATCATATATAAATATAACAGTTCATGACAAATTTCAAAACTCCGCCATCTCTCTCCCCACATCCACCACTGCTGGCGGCTCACCTCCAACTGCGCAACGCTACGCGCTGTTCACAGCCAGCTGCCTAACACTACAATGGCGAGTATTACAACAATGCAAAGCAGCCAAAGACTGCACACAGCACAGCCAGTGATTTTCATATTGAGCGCTACGTAACGTTGCCAATAAGAAAACATAAACAGCCTACTTACATAGAGAAAACATAAACAGCCTACTTACATAGAGAAAACATAAACAGCCTACTTACATAGAGAAAACATAAACAGCCTACTTACATAGAGAAAACATAAACAGCCTACTTACAAAGCTTATGGACCGATGACGTCAGCAGTTTGGTCCCATAAGACCTTACCACAAATTTTCCTCTCGGCGGTAAGAGTGCTCCATGGGGTATAGTGTTGATGGACGCTATACAAGACGAATATCGCGACGCAGAAGTAAACAACACCGTAAGCGGAGCAGTACCCGATGCTTCAAGCAGGTCCGCACGCGACCACGGACGGTTGGCCGGTGTGGCCGAGCGCTTCTAGGCGCTACAGTCTGGAACCGCGCGAACGCTACGGTCGCAGGTTCGAAACCTGCCTTGGGCATTGATCTGTGTGATTAGTCAGGTTTAAGTAGTTCTAAGTTCTAGGGGTCTGATGACCTCAACAGTTAAGTCGCATAGTGCTCAGAGCCATTTGAACCATTTGATCACGGACGGAAGCTGACTGTTACTACTAAGCCATTCGGACACAGTAGTCAGTGCAACTGCACGGACTATACCGGGACGCCTCACTGAAAGGATCATTGGCCAGACTCGTTTTAATTACATGTTCGAACTCTTGCGAGAATTGTCTGAATGTCGTGAGTAATGAGGATAATGGGCAGCAGCAAAACATCAGTAGTCTGCAGATAGGCTGAGATAGCTTACTAGTCAGAGCATTTGCCTTATGAGCAGAAGGCCGGGATTTGTATCCCACTTCAGCACAAATTTTCAGCTTCTCCATTGCCGTGGATCAATGGCCACTGGCAGCTAAATGTCATTTATTCCTCTGTGCCTCGTTCGTTATTCTTCCTCTTCTTCTTCTTCTTCTTCTTCTTCTTCTGGCCGTTGGCTGAACTAGAAGTAACTATCGTAATCTATATATTATCCGTTGAATTATAATGTTATTACATTCAAGGGTGTGTGCAACTTTCTTAGAAACGATTACCTTTCATTTCTGCCGTTTCATTTAATTTATGGATTTGATTTCTGTCCGTTTTAAACAAGTAGATTTTGGAATGTTTTTGTAACTGAACCAACTAGTGTTTTATGCTCTCTATCGTAGATTATTTCTTGACTGCGATACAAACCTAATTATTTCCATTTAACAATTATATGCACGAAAATCTCAATGAACATCTTTTACGCGGTCGAATGTTATCAAACGATGATTGGCTTGATGCAATCATTTAAAGTGATGGATATTTAATAAATGTTCTTTATTTGCAGAAATCTCCATAATGCAAAAAAATACTGAAATACAAAATTATCATTTTTCTTTTCCATTGCTATAGGAGTGTATCCTTTGGATGCGACAATTGGCGATTATGATCGTGACATTCTCATTTGTTTGGTCGCTAGAAAACTTGTATGAAAATATCATAAAAACTATAAAAGGATACCCTTCAAGCATCACTCACATAGTTAGTTAGTTATTTGGTTGCGTGTTCCACTGACCAATCGCACGGTACGGTAGCTGTTATGATGTGGAACGTGTCAAGTGCGCAAGAAATGCACATATGAAACCAGATTTTTTATTATGTATATATTACAATACAGAGTTAAGGATTAATATTTCTATTATTTATCTCATTCCCTTAAATGGCACAAAATGCATATACTATATTTATAGATTTCTTTATTCCTATTCAAAAATTCATCTATGGTATAGAAGGACTTGTCAAGGAGATATGATTTCAATTTCTTTTTGAAGCTTTTACTGCTGTCTGTCAGACATTTTATTTCATCTGGTAATTTGTCGAAAATTTTTATAGCAGCATATTTTACCCCTTTCTGTGCGAAAGATAGGTTGAGTAAAGGATAGTGTAAGTTTTTCTTTTTTCTGGTATTATAACCGTGAATGTCATTGTTGTTTTTAAACTGGTTCATGTTGTTGAGAACTAATTTCATTAGCGGGTTAATGTACTCTGAAGCTGTTGTAAGAATTCCCAATCCTTTAAAAGATGCCTACAAGATGTGCGACTATGAACCCCACACATTATTCTAACCACTTTCTTTTGAGCAGTGAATACTTTTTATCTAAATGTTAAGTTACCCCAAAATATTATTGCGTATGATATATAAGAGTGAAAGTATGCAAAGTATGATTATGTTAGCGTACTAATTTCCAGATCCTCAAAATTGTCAATTATTCTGATTGCAAAAGTTGCTGAACCTAGTCGCTTTAGAAGATCCAAAATATGAATTTTCTAATTAAGATTCTCATCTATGTGTACACCCAAAAACTCAGTATGCTCTGCCCTCTCTACTGACTTCTGTTGATGTGCTATATTTATTGAAGGAACTGTACTTTGTGCAGAAGAAAATTAGATGTACTGTGTTTTTTCAAAGTTTAGAGCAAGGCAATTTGCAGAAAACCAATTAATGACTTTTCTGAAGACCTTATTTGTATCATTTTCAGTTGAAGTTTCTTTTACCAGATTAATAATGATGCTAGTATCATCAGTTCAGCTTCCTGTTTCAGAGAGGAAGGGAGGTCGTTCACATATATCAAGAACAGAAGGGGACCCATGACTGAACCCCGTGGAACACCTACTGTAATTTCACCCCAGGTAGATAAAGTGGCAAACTTATTTAAATCACTTGACCCATTTAAGGAAACTTTTTGCTTCCTGTTCTGTAGGTACGACTTAAACCACTCATATGCTGTTCCATTTATACCATAGAACTGTAATTTCTGTAACATAATGTCATGGTTCACACAATCAAATGCTTTGGACAAGTCACAGAAAATTCTTATTGGCGACATTTTATTATTTAAAGACTATTATGTGGACAGTGAAATTGTATATTGCTGTCTCAGTGGAACAGCATTTTTGAAATCCAAACTGTGCTTTATTAAGTATCCCATTACTGTTGAGATGGCTCTTCAGTACATTACTTTCTCGAAGATTTTTGAAAATGCTGTAAGCAAGGATGCGGCCCGATAATTATTGACATCTGTGGTGTCCCCCTTTTTGTGGAGCGGCCTGACAATGGCATATTTTAACCTGTCTGGGAAAATACCTTGAGTTTAGTACCAGCCTAGACGGGCCTGATACACTCCGACGCTCCACAGCCTGCGGTGGCGGTACTCACCGATATAGCAGATAGCGTTGAGTATGCCCTTGTCCTGCGTGGCGAGCCGGAGGTCACACTGGGCGTAGGGCAGCGCGTAGCCCGTGCTGAGCATCGTCACCAGGGTGGTGGCCAGGCACACGCCGCACACCAGCTGCAGCACCCAGTGGAAGCGGCCCTGCCCTGCGCACACAGACACACCACACTGGTCACGCCTCTCCTCCAACAGTTTACAGAGCTTCCAGGCAGCGACGAGGCGAGGAATGAGATATACAGAATTTGAATCAAGAAGAGCTGTCAATATGAGTAACTTAGAAGTAGATATCCTCGGTGCAGCGACACTGCTTAAATCAATGTAGGTAAGTCTTCCGGTCCAGACTGTGCACCATTTACGAAGGTCACTCCAAAAGAAATGCACACTATTTTTGTAAAAATACAGTTTTCATTCTGCAAGTGTGAAAGTTTTACGGCGTGTAGATTCATCCTTCCCGCTTGTTTTCAAACTTAGTTCTACCTGTTCCCGTGAGTGGCGCCATCACAGCATGTCTTCAAGATGGCTGCTACACTTGACGTTCGTCAGAAGCAGCGTGCTGTCATAGAATTCCTATGCTGTGAAAACGAAACAGCGGGAAACATCCACAAGAGGTTGAAAAAGGTGTATGGAGATACTGCTGTCGATCGCAGTACACTTAGTTGGTGGGCAAGCAGGTTACGTGATGAAAGCAGGCACGGCAATATTGAGGATTGTCCTCGCAGCGGCAGGCCTCGTACTGCACACACTCCAGACAATGTGCACAGAGTAGAATTAACGAATTGGTGAATGCTGACAGACTCATCACAGTGAACAAATTGGCACGCTACGATGGGATAGGGGAAGGAAGTGTTTGCAGAATACTGAAAGTGTTGGCGTTAAAAAAGGTTTGTGCCATGTGGGTTCCCAGGATGTTGAGAAGGCTCACAAAACTCGGATGGACAACACTGAAATACCTGCCTTACAGTCCTGACCTGTCTCCATGTGACTATCATCCCTTTGCGAAACTGAAAGACTCTAATCGTGGAACAAGGTTTGAAGATGATGACTTCCTTGCGTACGCTGCCAAACAGTGGCTCCAACAGGTTGGTCCTGAACTTTACCGTGCGGGTATACAGGCGCTGGTTCCAAGATGGCGTAAGGCAGTTGACAGGGATGAAAATTATGTGGAAAAATGAAAATATTGTTCCTAAAGGATGTATTTATACACTGTAAAACTTTCAAACATGTAGAATAAAAGATGGATTTAAAAAAAAGTGTGCATTTCTTTTGGAGTGACCCTCGTAGATTCTGTTACAGTATGCTGCTACTCCTACAATAGATGCATACTTACACATCATATGCAACCCGTATCTTTTTAGTAGACATCCTGCATCTTCTAAGTTTTCTGCCAATAAAACACAGTCTTTGATTCACCTTCGTGACAACATTATCTGTCCAACTTAAGTTGTTCGTATTTAAAGACTGCTAAGCTGGACACACAACTCCAATGCTCAAGAAAATAATTAGGAGTAATCCTATCGGTTACTCACCAGTATCACTGTCGATTCCCAGTAGGATTTTGGAATAAATACTGTGTTCGAACATCAGGAATTACCTCATAGAAAACGGTCTATTGACACGCAGTCAACACGGCTTCAGAAAATATCATTCAGGGAATCTGAAATGATTCCATATATTTAGATTTCCAGAAGGCTTTTGTCTTCGTTCCTCAGAAGCGACTTCTAATCAAATTGGGTGTCTGTGGAGTATCGTCTCAGGTGTGCGACTGGATTAGTGTCCTCCAGTCCATCGTACTAATAGACGGAAATCCATCGAGTAAAACAGAAGTAATATCTGGCGTTCCCCAAGGATGCGTTACAGACCCTCTGCTGTTGCTAATTTATATAAACGATTTAGGAGACCTGAGCAGTTCGCGTAGACTGTTAGCAGATGATGCTGTCGTTTACTGTCTATTAAAGTCATCAAAAGAAAAGGTATCTTTATGATGTGAAAAGCGGCAATTAGCTCTAACTTTTGAGATCATCCACGTGAGTAGAATACTACAATAAATTCGTTAAAAATCAGTTACACGAAAAACCTCACAAATCTGAAGGTTGTCAGTTCAACTAAATGCCTAGAGATTACAGTTACGAACAACTTAAGTTGGGCAGATAATTTTGTCAGGAAGGTGAACCAAAGACTGTGTTTTATTGGCAGGAAATTTACAAGATGCAGGAGGCCTACTAAAGAGATTGTCCACCTTACTCTTGTTCGTTCTTTGCTACAGTGCTGTGCTGTAACGGACCCTCACCAAATAGGATAGATGGAGGACATCGAAAAAGTTCAAACAAGGGCAGCTCGTTTTGTATTATGGCGAAATAGGGGAGACTGTGTCACGGACATGTTTCGCGAGTTGGGGAGGCAGTTATCAAAATTATTACGTTTTTGATTCCTACGAGGTCTCTTCATGAAATTTCGATCACTAACGTCTCCTCTGAATGCCACAATATTTTGTTGGCGTCGATCTACGTAAGGAAAAATAATCATCCTATTACAAAATAAGAGAAATCGGAGCTCGAGCCGAAAAAGTGAAGTGCTTATTTTTCCCCTGCGCTCTTCGATAGTGGAACGGTAGAAGAATAGCTTGAAAGTGGTTCGATGAACCCTCTGCGAGTTCACTGCTTTAACCACTGCACCGCCTCACTCTATGTGAGACCGTCACCCATTACACTAGGACATTATGTCATTGTAATGAAGGAGAAACATTCACGTGTTTGAGAGGGAATTCGCACATCGTTCCTTTCGAATGCGAGTTCACTGCTTTAACCACTGCACCGCCTCACTCTATGTGAGACCGTCACCCATTACACTAGGACGTTATGTCATTGTAATGAAGGAGTAACATTCACATAGGAGGCTAGCGACAATTCTAGTAATTATGCGTCGATCTGCTGCTAACTGGCTAGGGCGTATAAAAAATCATGCAACAGGTGAAAAATGACTTTATTGATCACAACGTGACGCGTTTTGGAATTATTTCCGTCTTCTGAGATCCAGGCGCAAAGGTGGCACAAGGACAACAACGTTACCAGACGTATTCGCAACAAGAGATGACATACTACAGTAGTCTGTAGTTCTGAAACGCATCACGTTGCGATCTATGAAGTCATTCTTCACCTACTGCATGACTTTTTAAGCGACCTAGCCAGCTTAAGGCAGATCTACGCAAGATAATATCTGTCTTAGACTGCTGCTCAAAGGACGCCATTGATTGAGAAGGACAGGACGATCGGTCGGTCCCGACTGACCCATCACGGCCAGAACGCGGATTATTGCTCAGGTCTTTTTAGTTTGCTATGCAGAAAATTCTCACGTAGTATTAACTAATAACCGATTTATTGCTGTCCATTAAAACTGCAACGCCAGGAAGGAAAGCAAATAACTAAAATCAACTTATTTTGTGTTTACAATATAGCGGGAAGAATACATGATCGAATTTGTATGTGATTTGTGGGTTTACAGGGTGAAAAGTTTGGTACACAGAGCTGTCACCTCTGTCAGAACCTCTCCCTTCTACAGCCTAATAAATCAGTGTCTCTAACCCTGTTGGGTATCGAGTAAGACTGAGGTTCGATGACAGATACAGGTACGCAATGCCATGTTGCCTCAGATACGTAACAGTTCATCAAGGACAGTGACTGACATGACCAGATGTTTTCTGTGGTTGAGAGATTTTAGAACATGCTGTCTAATAAAAGAGTGGAACACGGAGACCACGGGAAACATGTGGGCTTGAGTTGTCTTGTTGAGAGATAACGTCATGGAGGCCTAGAACGATGCTTTCTAATTGACCTATACATCGTACATGCCGCGGAACATCCCTTCAGAAGGCAGACCGAAGGAAAAACATTATTGAAGTACTCCCGGCGGATCGACTATTCCATCATTTTTCGGCATGCATCCTGGATATGTTTAATTGTGTTCAGATATTTCGTCTGACAACCGTTCTGCCACTCTCAGGGTAAGTCGCTTGCAAGTCTTTAAATTGCTTTACACACTGTGCAGTAAACGTGCATGTCTCAGAGATAACACTGTTGGTATCAAGAGCCTCAGTCATAGGTATAGGACAAACAATAAACAACACACACTGTAAAAGAATATTGCATTGAACACCGGCGATACACTCCCCCTTCTACAGCCTAATAAATCAGCGGTGACTGAACATCGTACTTCCACTGGCCATTCCATGGATTACAGTAAAGTTAAAACACTGGCCACAGCCCGTCCTCCTGGGATTCAGAGGTCAAGGAAGCTGTGAAAATACAATTTGCTTACAACTTGCTCAGCTGCGCTCTCAAAGGAAATATTCTGTGTTCATGCCATTCCTAATTAGCAACAACACCCTTCGTAAGCACAGTGAATTTGGTGGAATATTACTATGGGAGCAAACTGCTGAGGTCATCAGTCCCTAGGTTTACACACTACTTAATCTAACTTAAACTAACTTACGCTAAGGACAACACACACACCCATGCGGGAGGACTCGAACCTCCGACGGGGGGAGCCATACGAACCGTGGCAAGGCGCCGAGACCGCGCGGCTACCCCGCGTGGCCACTGTGAATTAATTGATTCTGCGCTTGCTTTGTTGTATTTTTAAACGCCTCTATGGCTGACGCTGTTGTTACCGACAGTGATATCTCTGACGCATGCGCGTTTACTTCACAGTGTGTAAAGTGATTCAAAAACTTCCAAGTGACTCACCTTCAGAATGGCTGAAAGGTTGTCAGCCGAAATACTGGAACATGAATTAAAAACAATCCGAATTCACGCCCGAAATAGATGGAATGTTCGTCGCCATGTCAGCAGATTAGCTGTATTGATAAGGCTGGTAGGTAGAAGTCGGCACTGACAAAAATGACAATATGTATAAGATCAGTAAGGTCCCCCGCCCACGATACACTATATAAAAGTTTACTTATGCCTGGGTGACGTGATTAAGTACTACTATGACCAAACGTTTTATAAATCATACGAATTAGTGTAAGTCCACATCTGATATGGCTTTAGAAATGTCTGAGTTTATACGTGGTACAACATTTATTGTTTTATTGGGGTATTTTGTTAAAAATCTGTTGAGCGTTTGAAGATTAAGTCCTTTGTTAGTTTATATACGCCTAGGTGTATATAAAGTCTTTTGGATATTATACTGAATTCACACGAACTCTTAGAATAATCTTCTCATAATAGCAACAAAAATGTTTATCTGTAAAGAACAGTCTCTGTACATGCTGATTTGGTATTCACTGTATTAAATAAATTGATTTACTCACTAATTGGGAGCTAATCATTATACGCCTATGTTAATATGTTTGGGCAATGGAACAATAGTAATAAAAACCTATACAGTACTGAAATGAATCGTAATTGTACTTGTCCTCTGTAAAGTGTTACCTTTTAAAGATTCTTTAAGTATATGCCAATTTTGATTTTCGGGTAGTCAAAATTATCTCATTCGATAATATTCTCACAATTAAGATATATGTGAAACTGATTAGACCTGACAATCATTGCACCAAACGTGCCTGCTGAAAATTTGTATGTAACCTCACAAAATAGATCTTACGTTTTTTCTTCCTGTTCTATTTAACTGTTTTAATTTTGTACTCATTTTTTTTAATGAGACACCAGTTATAGTTCTGGCTATTTTCTTGCATGTGTGTGCCATAGTTTTCTGGCCTTTGTAATTTTTCAGATCGCCTTCTGACTTCAGGGTTTTCAATAAGATTATTTTAATGAGATTTGTTTCAAGCATTTCTTGATGCACAATGATGAAGTGTAACAGGTTTTCGAACACACCTGTGTAAATATTATTCACAATAGTGTTCATGAACAAAATTTACGCCATGATATGTGTAAATAAATATTTGAATTCTTAGAATTCCTTAAGCCTGTGTTTAATTTTTTATTTTATGTTGTGTAGTA
This sequence comes from Schistocerca serialis cubense, assembly GCF_023864345.2. Lineage (NCBI taxonomy): Eukaryota > Metazoa > Arthropoda > Insecta > Orthoptera > Acrididae > Schistocerca > Schistocerca serialis. Next base: position 833,326,720 of record NC_064638.1, on the reverse strand, counting down.
CTGGTCACTGTTATCTGAGCTGTAATTACGGTTGTTTTCATGGCTTTGCTCAGCGGCCATTCAAACCCAATTAATTTGAAATTGCTAGAGCTCGTGAAAAGCTATTGGCTCTGAGTCATGTAGTTCACTGTCAATTTCGAATTGTCACTAAAGGCCGGAAGCAATCTGTAGTGACAGGATTTTGAACGCCCTTGCAGTTGAAATAAAATTAATGTTACTATTTACCCTTGTTTAGGTAAGGCATTTAACATTCAGGTCTCTGAAACTTCCTGTTTTATTCTTTGCGTTCAGAACTTAATCTCTTAACGCTTTAAGTTGACTTCTGCGCAGTTTGAGTAAATTCGCATTTCAGCAACATTTCCTATAATTAACATTTGTTTAAAATAGCATTCCTTGCTCATTTTAATTGTACAGGATGATTCACGAAGATATGCAAATATTTTAACATGTTACTCTACAAGTAAGACTAAAGAAAAAAGTTCATATAAACATAGGTCCACAAATGTTTAGTTACGGAGTTACGGCTAATAAAAGATTTTGCCTGAAATTTAGCAACTTCGCTAATGTGAAGAGATCGCAAAACTGAACCATGTTAAAGTGGAGCACGATTTTCATTTATTTTGTTGTTATTGATCTGGTGAATCTAATAAAACATGTCCCAGACGTGTATTTGCAGTAGTTTTCCAGAACGTCCAGAGAAATAAAGACGTAATTTCGTTTAATTTTTAATTTTTTAACTACTTGGCCCAATTTGTTTTTTTAATTCCATACAATTGCACGAAGTTTTCAGCAGAAGTTGTAGAGAATTAAATGTTGGAAAAATGATGTTAATAACGTTAACTGAAACTGTATGAATATGTCAGATAATCTGCTTTTATTATTCCAAAGCACACGTGAATTCATGTTAAACCGAAAAACAGCAGACCTCGGTGTTAAGGAAGTTGTACAATGCACATATAGTACAATTTCACAATACATTCACAATAAATGTTCAAAAATGTCTCCACCGAGTTCAGTGCATTTAGCTGCACGTGTATGAACAGATTTTGTTGCTCGTTTCAGTTTCACAGGGTTATTCTTAATTTCGTCTATTGCATTCATTATGCAACCAAGTAATGTCTCACGTGTATTGACTTTGTCCTCATAAACTGTGTCTTTCATCCATTCCCATACACAAAAATCCACTGGTGTTAAATTGGACGATCTGGGTGACCACAGACGTGTTGCACCGCGACCAATCCACTTCTGGGGAAAATGTTTATTTAAATGTGTAGTTACGGCGTTGGTGAAATGTGGAGGTGCGCCGTCATGTTGAAAATACATTTGCAACCGCGTAGCAAGTGGAATATCTTCGAGCAAGTGGGATATTTCTTCTTGAAGGAATTGTAGACGTCCTGGGAAAATGAATGGTTCAATAAAGCGTGTGTTGATTATACCACACCACACATTAATGCTAAATCGCTGCTGAAAATTCCGTGGCACTGTTGCATGTGCGTTTGTTTCACGTACTCGCTATGTAAATTGTTTATACCATCTCGAGTAAACTGTGTCTCATCAGTAAATAAAATGTATTTGTGTAACTACCGATTAGTATTTAACCAGTTGCTCAACTCCAAGCGAAAGGCAAAATCTCCCGGATGTAAAAGATACACTTTTTGTTTATGGTAAGGATACAGATTATTGTACTCCAGTGTACGCCATACTGTACCTTAGACTGTGAAATGCCTAATCGTTGAGAGATACGTCGTGAACTGGTACCCGGGCTACGATGAACAGCATCCATAATATCCTCTTCACGTATCGAGGGCTCATACTGATCATGAACGCTAATTAGAGAACCTGCCTCCCGTAACATTCTAAATACTCCGCTAGTGGTTCGTGCTTTCGGAATCCTCGGAGTTGGATAACGCACGCGATATTCGTTAACTGCAGCCGTAGCATTACCATCGCATTTGTCATAAATAAACACATCGGCGGATCCCCCTGTCGTAAATTTGAAAGGCATCCCTGTTTCATAAATAATCCACAAACTACAGCAGTTCAAATGGCTCTGAGCACTATGGGACTCAACTGCTGTGGTCATAAGTCCCCTAGAACTTAGAACTACTTAAACCTAACTAACCTAAGGACATCACACACATCCATGCCCGAGGCAGGATTAGAACCTGCGACCGTAGCAAACTACAGCAGTTACTATGTGGTTTCACTTAAATACACTGTTGTTTTATATTCTTTCACTGAACAATACAGAAGACTTAGACAAATTTACTTGTATAGTAATCTTTGCTTCTCTGGATGTTCTGAGAAACTACTGCAGGTACACGTCTGGAACATGTTTTATTAGATTCACAAGACCAATAACAGATAAATGGAAATCGTGCTTTACTTTAATCTCTTACAGCTTTGCGGTGGTTTGATATTAGCGAAGTTGCTAAATTTCAGGCAAAAGCTCTTATTAGCCGTAACTTCGTAACTAAACATTTACGTACCTATGTTGACATGAACTTTTTTCTGTAGTTTTACTTCTAGAATAACATCTTAAAATATTTGCATATCTTCGTGAATCACTCTGTATAACAGACCTTCATTTCATTAAGAGCATTCGATTGATCAGTTCTTGTCTTTTCTTTAATTTGCTTGCATGTTCGCAAAATTGTTTTGTTATTATGGATACACTTGGATTAAAACCTTTATAAGCATATCACTTTCTGCACACTCTCGGGAAATAGTGATTGTTGATTAAGTTACACTGCCTTCTGGTTTCTTTGACAGCCTTCTCCGAATTATGTTATCCAGTTTTGAATTTCCTTCAGTTAATTTAAAAATTTTATTTATTATTTTATTGATTAAAAATTTTTGTGACTGAGTGTAAACAGTTATCAATAAAATCTTGTGTGATATTCCCGGCAAATAAATTTGTCCCTGGCAGTTTCCACTCAATCTCCCCCTTATCACCGTACGCGCCTCAGTACTGGTTGTGAGCCTTAAATACGCTGTTACAGATCATGTGTTCCACACACACCAGAATAAATTTCGTGTAAAACTTAAACTCCTAACTGAAGTCTTCTGTATGCCATTAACACAAGCTCAGGGGGCAAAGAATTAGTTACCTCCTTAAACGACAGCACTGGTCGCTTTGGAGCACTGCAGATCATGTAAACCCGCACCACTGACATACCTGATGCCATGAAGTGGGTCGCCGCGGAGACGAATGGCAGAAAGGAGCTATCGTGTTTGGATGGGCCCGTCACAGTGAAGTTCCCCAATTTGTTGGGGTGTCAAAGCAGACAGTCCGATGTGTCTACATGGAATGGTGCCCCACTCACCTCTATGTAACACAGCTTAAGATCAGTAATTGTAAAAAGATCCTAAATAACAGGTACAGGAGACGAATATTATCCCTTGCCAGTTCCGATCGGCTTCTGACCCAAGAAGAATTGCTGCTGTCTGTGAAGGCAGGTCAATATAAAACCGTTTTCGATATTACATTGCGAAGAGAAATGAATGTAATGGATATTTGGAGTCGGATACTTTGCAGAAGGCGTTTGGCCATAGCGTCACATAAATCTATATGTCACCACTGTGCCAAACAGGTCAGAAACTGGTCATTAGCTAACTGGAAGTATGCAGTATTATATGAAGAGTCGCGATTTTGTCTCTTCTCAAGAGATAAAGGGCGCTGAGCGCACCGGTGGCCCTAAGAGTCGATTAATCCTCAGTGGGTGGAGGATGGAGTTCAGGTCGAAGGTGATTCACGGAAGTTTTGCCGGTGTTTTACATGTCATGACTTGCGTCTTGTCATTCAGATTGCCATGAACATTAGCCAAGATGTATGTTTCAATATTCTTGGTGGGAAACTGTTACTCTTTGTGGAACGTCTTCATGAAGAGTATGTCACCGACAATCCCGTCCTCCAACAACACACCAACCGCGTTAACAGGGTTGATCTCATACTTTCCAGATCTGACGAAGACTCAAGCACCTTACAGCAACTCGAGTGGCTCGCTAAATCGCCCGATGGTAATTCCAAAGAAAATATCTTGGACTGTTTGGACCAGCAGGTGAAACGTAGCAACCAAAGTCTCCTTAATTTGATGGCTCTGCGGGATTTAATCGTCGATGAATGGCCCTAGTTGGATGTGACACGCCTGCAGAAATCTACAGAAATCTATAGTCTCTTTTTCTTGCTAAGTATAGCCCATTGCATAGACTAGATGTGGTGATACGCGGTATTAGCTTCACGCCTCCCGCGGATATGCTTATAGTGTGTTTTCTCCGCCTCCACAGATGAGTGTATAGCAAGGTTGATGGCCATATGGCTGTGTAGGAGGTATTATCCGCTCAGGGATTGTGTGTTGTGTTGTCGCCATCATCATTTCATCATCACCGATGCGAAGGTCGCCGAACTGGCGTCGATTAAAAGGACTTGCAATAGGCGACCAAAAAAGCCTTTACAGGGTGTCCTGATCAATAACGCCATAGCATCCTTTCGTTGTGTGCTTTTTTGATAGTCTACCAAAAGTACTGAGGAGCTCGCAGAATGGCCAGTGGTTGTCAAATATCAGCTTTATGTATATGTAAGTCTCCGATGTTCGTCCATTGTAATGCACCAGAAAGTGCGATCAAATGTAGTCTTAAATCGTGAACATTTCGAGACGTATGTGGTGTCTCCACCCTTATTTGTCATGATGGGCTTAATTCTGCTAGGGACACTTTCAATGCGGTGTCTGAACAGGTCTGACAAGAACCCGCAAATGTGAAAAAAAAGAAATAAAAAACCCAAGGGGAAACTGAGCTATTAGGATTTTTTTGTACTGACGATTAAATAGTTCAGTTTAAGTGTCTATGATTAATTTATTCACACCATTAACCCAGTGTTTCAGCTACTTTATTAGTGTCTCTTTTCTTATCTTGCCAATACTGCATCCACTGAGAAACTTCTCCACCAAGGGCTTGTTGGTGAAAACAAGGAAATAACTGAGGAGAGAAAAGATCCGAGAAATTAGTGATCTCTGCGTGCTTCCAAAAACAAATGAATTCTACTTCACAGTTGTTATGACTCTACATCAAGTTGAACTATTTTTTCTGGATTTGTGTTCCATTAGAACTACTGACAGCCTTGGGAGAGCGAGTCCTGACAAAACTCTACAATCTGATGAGCAAGATGTATGAGACAGGCGAAATACCCTCAGACTTCAAGAAGAATATAATAATTCCAATCCCAAAGAAAACAGATGTTGACAGATGTGAAAATTAACGAACTAACAGTTTATTAAGCCACGGCTACAAAATACTAATGCGAATTCTTTACAGACGAATGGAAAAACCGGTAGAAGCCGACCTCGGGGAAGATCAGTTTGGTTTCTGTAGAAATATTGGAACATGTGAGGCAATACTAACCCTACGACTTATCTTTGGAGATAGATTAAGGAAAGGTAAACCTACGTTTCTAGCATTTGTAGACTTAGAGAAAGCTTTTGACATTGTTGACTGGAATACTCTCTTTCAAATTCTGGAGGTGGAAGCGGTAAAATACAGGGAGCGAAGGGTTATTTACAATTTGTACAGAAACCAGATGGCAACTATAAGAGTCGAGGGACATGAAAGGGAAGCAGTGGTTGGGAAGGGAGCGAGACAGGGCTGTAGCCCCTCCCCGATGCTATTCAATCTGTATATTGAGCTAGCAGTAAAGGAAACAAAAGAAAAATTCGGAGTGGGTATTAAAATCCATGGAGAAGAAATAAAAACTTTGAGGTTCGCCGATGACATTGTAATTCTGTCAGAGACAGCAAAGGACTTGGAAGAGCAGTTGAATGGAATGGATAGCGTCTTAAAAGGAGGATATAAGATGGACATCAACAAAAGCAAAACGAGGATAACGGAATTTAGTCGAATTAAGTCGGGTGATGCTGAGGGAATTAGATTAGGAAATGAGACACTTAAAGTAGTAAAGGCGTTTTGCTATTTGGGGAGCAAAATAACTGATGATGGTCGAAGTATAGAGGATATAATATGTAGACTGGCAATGGCAAGGAAAGCGTTTCTGAAGAAGAGAAATTTGTTAACATCGAGTACAGATTTAAGTGTCAGAAACTCGTTTTTGAAAGTATTTGTATGGGTGTAGCCATGTATGGAAGTGAAACATGGACGATAAATACTTTGGACAAGAAGAGAATAGAAGCTTTTGAAATGTGGTGCTACAGAAGACTGCTGAAGATTAGATGGGTAGATCACATAACTAATGAGGAGGTATTGAATAGAATTGGGGAGAAGAGTAGTTTGTCTCACAACTCGACTAGATGAAGGGATCGGTTGGTAGGACATGTTCTGAGACATCAAGGGTTCACCAATTTAGTATTGGAGGCAGCGTGGAGGGTAAAAATCGTAGAGGGAGACCAAGAGATGAATACCCTAAGCAGATTCAGAAGGATGTAGGTTGCAGTAGGTACGGGGAGATGTAGAAGCTTGCACAGGATAGAACAGCATGGAGAGCTGCATCAAACTAGTCTCACGCCTAAAGACAACAACAACAACAACATATTCGTTAGCGTCTTTTCGATGGTTTGTTTGTGTATTTGCTAAGTGTAGTTATTGGTTTCATCAACTGATGACCTTGACCTGTATTTGTCTGTTTCTCTTCCCGTTGCAGCTGCTTGGTACTTTTAAATTATTTTCACTTAGTTGTGGTAGGCCTTTATTATAGAGCTTTAAGCAGCTAGCGCAGTTACCAAGAGTAATTATTTGATTGGTCTTGACCTGTGAGTCTTTGTCAGCCGTTTGTATTATAACTGTTAAATAAATTATTTTGGTTTTGGCTTGGAAAACGCTTGTTATTGAATTTCAAGCTGTTTGTGCAGCTACAAAGAATAATTGTTTGATGATCTTAACCTATAATCCTTTGTCAGACATATTGCAGTTACTATAAACGTTACATTATTCTGGCTTCTGGCTTCGCAATTATCAGTGGACCTTAAGCCGTTTGCTCGGCGACTTACTGTTATCAATTGATCTTCTTGAATAATCAGTTAATATTTAAGTGTGTATTTTCTAATTGTAAAAGATTTAATTTTTTGCGTTAACATCCGACTTTTCTATAACACTTTATTTTGTGGCCCCAGTACCTTTCCATTCCCCACCCAGCTCCCTATCGTTTCAGGCAACATCAAAAGTGAGGAAACAATTTCTCAAGAAGCCATTATAGTGTAGTAAGCCCTTCAAACCACCACCTGTATCTGTGCCACAGTGCACTGTCATCTATCATCAGAGCGATGAGCTGTATTAAGCTTTATAATCCTCAAATTTATCCTTCGTCTTTCCCAAACTTTTAAAAAATTATATAAAAATAAGTGTTTGTATCAGTTGTCATCATCTCATTCTTCAGTTCATACCGTAAGCCTGCAGCCTGTTCTGTCTTCACTGTTCTGTTCCTCGGTCATCCTACATGTCTCTCTCCTATTGGTTTATAATTGTTTATTTGTTTAACTAATCTGTCCTCCACAACTCTGTTGATAAGTCGTTTCTATTTTATGCTCTAAATGTATTAACTGTCTTGGTTTTATAATCCGCCATTAACAACAATGTTACCAATGTATGTAACCATTTAAACTGTATTCGGCTTAAAATATAGCTGCCAGTGAATTTTTCGCCTTAAAAAGGTTTTTCACATTTTGTTGCGGGATTGAGGGGTGGCTTAAAAAAAGCCCTTTAAGGTGCAAAACTTGGAGCTTATGCTTCGGATTTAACAACCAACTAGTTTACTAGGGATAGTTATGATAGTAGTGAAATGATACAAACGAAATAGCGCGAATAGAATTTAGGCCAATTAGAGCTTCTGCAAGAAATCAGTCCGGATCATTTTCTAAAAACCTTAGAAAATATGATGAAATGCTTACGTTTTTAGGATTCTTGGCCAGTATAGATAACTATCAGTTTGTTATATTCAGGAAGTTCTCCCAAGTAGCTCTACGGCTTCAACTGAGTTTCTGGCCGAAATGCATAGTTTTTAAAAAGTCAAAGACTTTTATTTAACCCTTCTAGGCAAACAAGTAAACTTAATTGCTGACTACAAAAAAATCTTACTTGTAAGACATAGTATTCTGTATAATGTTTATGTGCTCAATTGAGTATGTCTGTATCTCAACAAGTAAAAGGCTTTTTAGCAGACGGGGGGGTTGGAATAGGAGAGACATTTATAGAAGTAGTTATCCAAAGGTTTGAATGAAGCTTTTAATTAAAGTTTTACAAATGACCACCAGTGCCACAAGCGTAATTCTGGACAGGTCAAAACTGAATATTCTCAATTGTCGCAAGATGTTGGTACTTTTACAATTTGTAGATTATATAAATGTAGGGAACGGGTTTCTCAGTTTATCTAACATTAAAAATTAAATTCCGCCTCAGACTTGAAGCAGAATGTGCGTGCGGTCTCAACTTTTATCCGTAAAATTCCATATAAGTATATTTGGAAAAACCGGAACCACTAGCGCTCAGCTCACTCGAATTTAAATTGAGAGTTCCTTTTTGATTGTGATTTTAAATTTAAATTACTTCATGGGCTTTTGGGTTAGTTTTTAAATTGCTTTTTGAAGCAAATAAATTGGTTACATTTGTTGCAAGTAAACCATTTTCATAATGTTGGATTAAAAACATAAAAACTATAAAAATGGACATCGAAAAGATTAAGAAACGCTGTGTCAAATTACTGCCACAATTTGCTCTGAAGTCTGATAAACTTCCTAAGTTTTTCGTCTGTGTACAGTGCATATCTCCGTGTGTACATTGTCGTGCGCTTCATATATCTCTCTGTTGACGCGCTAACAGCTGCAACTCTTTACGTAAGGTCCCGCCCGTATTCCCATCATTTAAGTTTCTAGCATTATCTGTAAATGGTAACAGTGTTTTTTCTGTAGCTGTAAATTTATGTTTATTATGTAATGCAGTAATAATATGTGACTTCGCTGTTTGAAAAGCTGACACCCTGACTTCCACGTACGTAAGGAGTTCACTTATTTAATGAGTCCTTTGGTAAGAAAGAAAGCAATATAAAAGACAGAAAGACATTTTCGAAGAAGTATCCTGTCGCATAGAGTAAGCAAACTTGCAGAATGTCAAATTTACGATCCTGAAAAATAAACCTCTTGTTTCACAAAACAGTTCTGCATAAAAATGTTGTGTATCTGTAAGACTGATCGTATTATAACACAAAAAGGTAGGAAAATTACACGCTGTTAAAAATTAGCTCATGATCGACAGTTACGACAGAACTAATGGGGTGAGATCCACACCGCAGGCACGGCACTCGTTTAGGCATTCCCACAAGACCTGGAGCCGCAGCAAGCAACGTGGTTGCCAAATCTGCACCCCACCACTGCAACGCTTCCTGCTTATTCTACGCTTCAGTTTCAGGCAACATGTTGTTCTGTGTGAGGGTTCGTTGCAGAAGGTGATTTTGTTTGTGTTCGTTTTTATGTTTGCGAAAATTATTATTTTGTTTGTTGTTACTGTAATTTGTTGTGTTATATTGAACAATAACGGAAGCAAGTTTGTCGGAAGTTACGAATGGAAAAATTCGATGTTCTCTCGGACACGGGATTGCCGTAACAAGAGAGTCAAGAGAAACAATTTGCGTGTTACGTACTAGCTGCTCTCCGTTAACAAGATAATCGATTCTTTGAATATAAACAAAACCGTTGTTGTGAAAATTGGCAAGGAGATGATCGAGAAAGAAGAGGAAGCTGGGAAACATCCAAGCTTTGAACTCTATTCCTTTCCTGAGGATTCAATAGCCGCGTTTATGGTTATTACTGTGGAAAGGGACGTGTAACACTCAACACGTTTAAGGCAACATTTTCAAGGCAGTCCCACATCTTATTCACAGTTTTACACAAAGTGGAATTTCATTATAGTGGTCATAGTTGTTGATGGAGGAGGAGGATATACTATAGCTGCATGCTGATGACAATTTCTATGGTACATCCGTGTAGTGAATATCGGCTAAGTGGTGTGGCTTGATGAAACTTGGGATAGTACTGCCCACACTCATAAACAGAGCTTTACAGGCTGTACAACTAAAGAATCAACGGTAATGCAAGCAGACATCTCGCACAGTTTTATCACAAACAGTCTCTTGCATTTAAGTCAAAGAAGAAAGAAGATTATCATGAAGAAGTGAATCGTAGTAATTTACCCGGTGGTTTGCAGACTCAGGAAACCAAATTTGGGAAACTTGTCGACAATTGTTTTTGGTATTTTCCTTATCATTTTCTTATTCTTGGTAACACGCTGACCATAGCAATCCTATAGGAGTGAGTGATTTATTGGCTTCAGTCTTGCAACTTACGAGTGATAATCTTATTATAATGGAATTGATGCAGCTCTCCACGAACCACATTTCACCAGGTACGAAGTCGATGGACTGGAAACACCATATGGGCATACAATAATTATACTACCTCCTTAACACTGACATGTCAGCACAATAAGTATTGATGTGGGCCCAAACTAATGATTATGTTGCCAGAAATAATAATAAATTTACCCGGTCTGCAGCTGAGACACAAAAGAAGCTGTAGGATCGCAAACCTTGAAGACGGAAAGAAAATTGTTAATCATACATAGACTATCATGGAAAGAGCATGGCAGGGTGAGACTGTCTTAGAAAAGTCAGTGGAGATAATGACTATTTCATTAAATAACGACAGAGGCGCTTCAAGCGTCAGTCTACTGACAACAGTCACGTCAGTAGATTTCATCCATTGTCATCATAGATATGAAGCACCAACAACTTCTGCTGAAAGATTAGATTAGAGCGACGATATCCAAATGATAAATAGCTAGTATTTTCTCATAACTCCCTGAACCACGGTCGTTGCCAGCATAGGTAATCTAACTACACACTACCCACGTGCAACTTAGCGCCTTTACAATGTGATTGTCGTACCCTCCCGCGTCAAACCAGTAAGTACATGTGTAGTAGACTTGGCCACTGTTTCTATGTTTCGATACAGTGTATCGATGCGTGGAACTGTTTCAGTGTTTCGGAACGGCTACGGTTCACTGTTTCGAAACAGTGGTGTTTCATTCCGCTCCTGTCTCGGATAACTGGACCAGATTCTATCTCGAGCCAGACACAGAAACTGTATCGTTGTTTCAAAATAAGGCTGTTTCAGTCCACCTGTGCTTGGAACGGATTACTTGTATCGAAACAGAGACGTTTCATTCCCCTCTGTGTCGGACGAGATTCGGGCTCGGCACAGGTACTGAAACACATTTAACATACCACTTCATGAAACACTTTCAAGAGTGTCGAAATCTTTTTGACAAGCAATAGCATGAAGCTTAAGATATCCGAAAATAAAGCTTCGTTTCTAGCTGACTGTCATATCCTGAAATGGAGTAACATCTGCTTTATAAACACTAACCAAACAATAAAACAACGCATACTATTCACATTCAAAATAATAAATATGCGAAAATCATTCAGTTAAATTACACTTTTTGATACCATACGCTTCTCTGTTGATGTACAGTAATCATATTAAGAAACGTATGTAAGCCTACAACATTTTGAATAAAAAAAGGCGTAGAGTGACAGTTATTAGACATATACATAAATTTGATGTAGGTATAATTGCAAGCAATCTGTTTGACATATCACTGATAGTGTAATGGTGAACGGGAAGGACTAGAAAGCATGGTGAATTTATAGTAACGGTTCGAAACACCTTGAAAGACAAAGTTTTTTTCTGTTATATTTTGTTATTTATTCGAATTATTTGGCGTTATTTGTGAGTCTATAGTCACTGTGCCTATTATTCTTAATGATTCCATTTGTCTGCATGGAAATTAGCAGGATGGGTATATTACCCATACTAACTGAATGTGGGAATCCCAGTAACATATCTGTTGTTTCTGCAGTTTGCTCCCACCTCCAGTTCCGTTCGTGGTGGCTCTTCTGTCTTCAGCTATGGCTGTCCTCAGCCAATGGAAAAGTATAAAAATCACACGACACGAAAGCAGCACATTTGCTGCAGGGAATACGAAACTGCCAAGACGCCTAAGTGATAGTTTCATACTTTCTGCAACATGATTAGCGCTTTCGCACCTCATTTGTGTTTATACGGACATTCAAGATGATAAAATGTGTAGGTTTATTATATTACAAAACACCAACTGTTTCACTGTTTCGAAACAGCGTATCGAAACATTACATTGTACTGTTTCATTTGTTTCGAAACAGTTACGTGTTTCAGTTTGCCCATCTCTAATGTGTAGTGCTAACACTGTCTCACAAACACACGGCTGTCCACCCCCACACCCTTCAGCTGCCCGAGTGCTCGGAGTCGATGGGTGGAGCTAGATTCCTCCGCTCTCCCCCCCCCCCCCTCCCCCCCCCCCCGGTCTCCCTCCTTGAGAATTCGATCCCGACTTTGCAAAAATAAACGTACACCAAAAGAATTATATTTTCGTAAGTGCTGACATTTTAATAACAAGGCCATTATCAGCAGCTAACAGCAAAAAAATTTCTTCTCAAGTATTCACTCAATTTCACAAAACACACGTACCACAGTTTGCAAGACAATTGCTGCAGTACTGAGGCGCCGTTCTTTTGGCCTATTTAAGACAAGTTTTCTCACTGTAAGTAATATGAATAAATCTTTTTTTCATACGCTGGTAAAAAGTAGAAAGTCTTTTGACCAGAAAACGTAAGAACAGGTTAAGTACGAACCTAGTGATCTGTTCTCTTACCAAAATCAAACGGGTGACTGCTTGGTACTCGATTCACGAGCAGATCTTTTTTTCTTTTTTGTCACATTTAACTGAAATTTTCATGCGTTAGGTGCTCAGTTCCAATTTGGATTAGATAAAAATATGATTTATTCCTAAAATTTCGTTCGAACATTACGTTCACCAATTTTCAATAACATAACAAGAAAGTTTCCTGTTTGTGTAAAATTAGACTACGTTATCACAAAATGCGTTTTCGTAAACTTTCTATACATTACCTTAAAATTGTTGCAATAAATAGAATTAAAATGACAACATTGTGCAGTTCTTCCAAGAAACACTCATGTCACTACCATCTTTGTACAGAATGAGTAAAATAAAACTGGAGAGGAAAAGCCTACATACATCGTATTCCCCGGTATAGATAATGTAAGCTGGGTTGCCTTTCTTAAGGTCCATGAAATATTGGGGGGGGGGGGGGGAGGGGGGGTACTGGGGAAGTTAGTTCCGATCGATCGCGAAAAGGAAACCACCGTGAAAATCAATGCTGTTTTATTTGCGATAGTTAGCTATACCTTACAGCTACTTCTCTACATAGCTGCCGCTCTGACATACACGTTTATCGTAGCGCTGTACCAACTTTCCAATAACCTCCTCATGGAAGGCAGCCGTCTGTGCTTTCCGCCGATTCTCTAAACATCTTCTGCACCTCGTTGTCTGTGCCAAAATGCTATCTTCACAGCCAGCGCTTCATGTGAGCGTTTCCCATCGGAAACTGCATGGCATCAGGCGAAATCTCTCAGCAGGCCCTCATATTTGGCCTGGAGCCACTATTTTCTAGGCATCTTTACGTGTTCACTGTGCGTTCGGAATTGGAAAGAGCGACCTGCCGCGATCGACAGGTATACTACAGACAACACCCAACACATCTGTGCAAAACTGCATCGCATTTTCACAGTGGTTTCCCTTTCACAAGCGATCGGAACTTACTTTCCGAAAATCCCTCTAATCATCCGGCCATTTTACTGTGCCCACACTGTACCCTGAATAATTTTCGAGACTGAGAGAGTGCATGACGTTTAAGATTACGCCTGTGTTCTGTGCAGGACATGGCGACTCTCCTCCATACCTCCAAGTGCTCCTGCCGAAACTTAAAAAACGAGGAATAATACTACATTATGTGGATATCTTAATGTGCTTAGATAATGTCCTAATTAAACTATTTTAGTGTTAGAGGTTTGTTCGTTCATTAATTGTATCGAGAGAATGGGAATGAAGACTTGCTCAGATTTCAGTATCTTCCAAAACATCGAGCATTCCACCTTTCTCTACACTACACTACATGTGTATAAGACAGTTCGTTCATGACTAACCTACTGCAGCTGATGCTGGTTGTCAGTCAAATGCATCGTCAGAGCTGACCTGGAATTGGCCATGTATTTATGTTCTTTAAATCCGCACAGGTCCTCTTTCTTTTTAACGTTGTGATGGTTTCGTCTACTTTCTACTGTTAGTTCCCGCTTTCCCACTTTAAACAATTCACCAATCTGTTGTCTGTTTCGTACAGCGTCTGCGCTTGGGTTGTGCGCGGCTTCAGTATTCACGGCTAGTATTTACTATTACACAGTTTTCCTGTTTGTATTCCCGCTCGCGCAGCACGGGGGGGGGGGGGGGGGGATTTTTTAGGTCCCTTTTCCCCTTTGACACGGAACCCTCGGTTCCTTGACAACATTTGAGTGAGGAAGGCTTCAAATGCTTGAGTGATTTTATTTGTAGGTAACGTCCTGTTCTCTCTTGTAATTTGTTTAATTTAGAAATTTTAGCACCGTAGTTCCTTTATCTGACATTTCAGATTTGTGATCCCCTCCCATTCGCGTGTAACAGAATATTTTTTATTACTGTTTACACCAGATGTTGGAACTTTAACCGTTCCGAAACCCATCTGCGGTTTCCCCATTTTTTTAAATGGACTTGTACAGCATCGGCTGCTCCGTAAGAAGAACTAGTAATGTCTTATGTTTCTCTTCAAGGCACTTACATAAATTATGAGAGTCGAAAGTTGCGAGAAAATGTTTATTATTCCAACACAATGCTCAAGTATACCAAGTGAGAGTCAGCTATGCTGTTCACCTCAAATACTTCCGGAATCGTTTAAGATATCGTATTGCTGACACCTGAGTTTCTCCCGGCTCGTACAATGTTCGAATAACTTACGTGAATGCAGTCGTGTGACGTCGTCCGACAACCGCCGATATTTCGACAGGAGCGCACCCTGCCATTTTCAAGGTATGGCAGGGTGTGCCCTTGTCGAAATATCGGCGGTGTGGATGACATAACCCGGCTACATTCCCGTAAGTTATTTGAGTATCGTATTGCTGTTCCCACCCAAATGAGTCATAAGAAAGCCCTCATTAAACTATGTATTATTTCTTGTCATAGCTATGGTGACTGCAGAGATATCGGTAACAACTTCCCTTTTTCAAACGTAACTCCAGTAATTTCAACTGCTAGTATCGTTGAACTGAAAGAGACAAATTCACCGCATTTAACTCTACGAAATCAAATAAGTAGTTTCTGAGAAAATACGCTATTTAGAACCTGGGAGTTATCTGTTTTAAATACTAAATGGTTGCTGTTTAACGGATAAGTTTGTGATTTCACATCAAAATGGAGAAGTACATCTCGTCAGGTAAGGAATAAACAGTGTTGCACTTCCAAGATACCGGTACGAAAGGAGTACAGAGGAAGGTAGCTTTATATTATGATTCTATAATTTACGTGTATCGAGCGCTGGCTACGTTGAAAAAAAAATTTTACAAATTAAATGAAATTATTTCACTTCTTGAAGGCAACAGCAGAGCAAACGCAAAGTGAATAGTTGAGTGGTACTGGGCAAATGATCCTGGCAAACGATGTTCAACAAGAATGACAGCTCAGCCGATGTCCAACTAATTCTTTCTGAAAGACATTGGAATATTGTGCAGAAGGTAAAGGGCAAGCTAAGTACGAGCATAGTGAACAAAAAAGATATCCTCACAGCTATTGTCGTACTGCACATATTAGTTCCAGAGAAATGCCGAGTGCCTCTGAAATACATCAGTCCAGTGTTGACATCTTGTGCACAGACAGCTTCTATGCGTCATTTCACGTGCGGGTTAACCAGCACGGTTTCACTCTGCTCTGAATAGGTTATTTCCGCGAAGAAATCTCTCTACTAATGAAGAAACGTATACAGATCATGGAAAACTGAACGTAAGAAATATGCATTATCATAGGGACTACATAACTGTAATTCCTTCTTCGTTGAAGAAACCTTTTCGACTAACAGACAAACACAGTTTTTCACCGAAAAGCTACCGACCCTCTTTGAAGTACCACAAAAACACGAACATGTATGTGGTACCAGCACGGTGAGTGCACGGCTCACTACTCATGTGTGGCCAGGGATGCGCTCACCCAGCCAGCTCTTTCCCAATAGCTAGGTACAACGTCAGAGCGTGCCCTACACGTTTTCCTTATGGGACGCCAACGCCTTTCCTCTTGGATTAGCTCGAAAGTTAAGTCTATGCGCAAGTTCCAAAAACCAAAGAAGATTGAAACATCTCATTGTTACAGTGTGTGCTACGATATCGAAGGAATCTCTACAGCCTTTCCAAAAGTACTGGCACCGACGGCTGAAAATTCGTATTCCTGCAGGCGATGAACTTATCGCATACTTGATGACACTAATGGAATTTAATTACCATGCATATGATCACATTCCTTTGCGATTTCCTTTTTGTTGCCGCTGCTGAAGTGATGTAAGTGTATATCTCGAAATTAATTATTTTACAACCGAAGTTATTATTTAACATTCTTTATATCTCAGTTTCGTCTTTTAAAAAATCCCTTCAGTTTACACATTCATATATATCTCTTGCCTCTGTCAGAAACAAGAGCGCTTTGCCTTAATTATCAGGTGAATCGTAAGTCCATTGGCGTCCGTTTGATACGTCGTTCAGACCACATGCAGAGCCTCGCCAATTGTGATTAGTGTCAGTCGAACACAACAGATCCCTATCGAAGATGAACTTCGGGATACTACAGAAATCGATTTGATGTTAAATGACAGATAAATCCTAACTTCTAATATTATAATTTCCCCTAAACTACTTATCAGATTTCGTAGACTGAAACGCAATTGAATTTGTCTGTTTGTATCTGCAATAATTGCAGCAGAAATTGCTGTAGCTACATTTCAGAAAGTGAAGATATCTATATCTTTATTTGAATCTTTGAGATGTATTTTGAAACTTAGAGACTAATAGATTTTTCAGAAGTAACTGCCTACTACAGAAAAAGTATTTTACTAACAGTCCTTTTTCTGTTAGAGTAAGATCGATACAACATGGAGCCTTTGTATGTTGTGCGCCTGTGTTCAGTGGCCCGTGGACAGAGTCTGCGACATAAGGAGATGCACAGTAAACAATCAGTGTCAACGTGAATTGTCTCCAATAAGCGGGCCTGGCGTCCCAGAAGTGGACGCGCGTAACGCAGGCCACAAATAGCCCGTCGTTCGATTTGTCGCTTTCCAGCAGAGGACAATCCATCAAGCTCATAGATCCATTTTTCAAGACAATTCACTTCCTGCCCACGAGTGGAAGAAACAAAATATGCACTTCTTGTAGATATTTACGCAAAACACAGCGTTACTCACCTGTTAAAGAAACTGCTTCCTCGAAAGCCACGGGCTTCTCCGTTGAGGCATTGTTATGGTTGTTGTGGGTGACTGAAAAACGTAAAGGCAGAAGTTAACACACACTAAAAAGTTTATCTTCAAATATGCTGAGACATGCAAACGCCGGCATATGAATGTTATCGCTGATGCGACGGTTTGAATAACTAAACGTTTGTACGTGCTTTATTAGATATTTTACGTAAAACACTCTATTACAATTAAATTAACTTATGTACTTAGATATACTTGTATACAAAGTATATGATGCAGTATTTTCGCTCGTCACAACAGAGACAGGTTACTGAATAGACTGTTTCCTCCTTTTCATTTTTAATTTTTTTTTAATCAAAGGCAAACCAGACACGAAGTTTCATCTCGGAAGGCAATTATCCTCAGAGTCACACAACTGATACCTCAGACACGGATTATAATTTGGCGATGGCATAATACGTGAGCAGGTCAGAAAGACAACAGTAAATTTTGGGAATTCCAGGACACAGTTTTACATTTCCAGTAATGTGATGGTAGCCCTCGCAATACTTTGTCGACAGCAAGGCTGTGAGGTCGAGATTACCATCTGGATAGAAGAAGGATGAGCAAAGTACCTATAGTTACATTATTGTAGGATAACCCCAGCAGTCTCCCATGGCTATTTAAAAGCCCTCCACAATACAATTTCCCTGTTTACTATTCCAACATTCATATGAGGTCCGACTATCTGATGTTTGGTAATGAAGAAGTGCTTGCTCGTATGTGGCCGGATAAAATTCTGGCCCCGAAACGAATTTTAACAACTAGTCTTTGGCTGGTGAGGAGAGAAGCAGTGGTGGAGAAGCTTTTCTGATCAGTAGACCATACATTAATGTCTTGGGTTAATTCTAGAACATATCTGTGGTGCCTTTCGGAATAAGAGCGTGTGACACAGCTGGAGATCCGACGGCAAGATGGAGACGTTACACTCGCTGGGTCCCTAAACGCTTTCCAATGGACTACGCTGTGCTGACACCGTTGCGTTAATTCCGCAATTAAGAGGAAGAGCCTTATCGCATTCGTCCACGTGATATTGGGAGACATTTGACACATCGTAACTATCTCCATAAGGATCTAGCGCAGACAGGTATGAGGAATTCCCTTCATGTCTCCGACACTCTACGTATCACGTTCCGAGCGACGTGCTGAAGCCGCCTTCTTCTTCTCAACGCGAACTATGGGGCGGTCGTTCATACTTCCTGCCTTCTTTATGCCAGTCTGCTGAAACCCTGACATCTCCTGACAGCTTTAATTTCATCCATGAACTCCTGTCTAGGTCAACATCTCCGCTTCCGTCCTTCCATCATTGCTGCAATAGGAATAGTGAACTGCGATGAAAGGCAAAGTACATGGATAACCACGTTGTTCCTTTTAGCGCTGACAGTTTTGAGTACGCTCCTTGTCTCTCCCTCTCTTCTCAGAATTTCTTCGTTTAAGTGTCATCTCGGCAGACTGCAGATTTTTTTCCGCCTTCCACCGCCTCCAAGTTTCTGCCCCGTACAACTATCCGCTCCAAATGAGGTTACTGAAGAACAGTTTTCTGACAGTCAAGGAGATATTGTTATTCTCCTTGGGCTATTCGAAAATCCACTTTTATAGAATTTCCGAAGGTAGTCACATGTATCAACTTTTCGTCTTCAAGGTGCGCTGCGTTCTGTTTTTGTCTCTTATGCACTTCATGAATTTCGTTTCGCTAATGTTCATCTTCATCTCGCGCTCTATGAAAACTTGATTCATCTGGTAAAATGCCTTCTGTTGCCACTCTTCATTCCTGCCCAAAGAGGCAACATCGTGAAAATAAATAAATGTATTTCGCAAGTTTAAAATGATTGAAAGACAAACTCCTATTCACACAAATATTTATTTATTCATGTCAGAAGTACCAAACAAACCTGTAGTGAATATATGAGACACGGACAAATCAATCAATTGACAATATATAAATGAAGTTACAGCCGAAGGATATAAAGTGCTACTCAGGTCACAAAGGGAGATAATCAAATCTTTAAACTATATACACTATTTATGCAAGCCGTGACCAGTATTTGGCTACACTAATAGCATTGTTTTAGCCAGTGCCATTTACAGCCCTTTTCACGAATCAGAACAAAGGAGGAACATCATAAGATAACTGAAAGTTTGTCCGTCCGCAAACTGACACAGTTAGTCGCCATACTGCACGACGCCCCATTTCTTGAGGTTGTTCCTAAACATCGAACTGCCTCTGCCACACAATAAGTGATAAGTTGTCGGGCCTGCTAGTCAGCCGCTAAAAAGCGTGCGCCGCACCTGGAATGTTCGCGGTATCGAACTGAGGTCAGACTACCGGTGTTTCAGGTCTGCCATTAACCTAGAATTCACCTCTCAAACTGTAGGTCCCATTCCCCTGTCGGGTAACCTGGGTAACTTACGGACACGCAAGTAGCCGAAGCGGCACCCAACTGAAAGACATACAGCAATCACTTGAGCCACACGAAATAATCATCAGCTGTGGTTGCTGCATTTCCTCAAATGCTGAGTGATTCATGCAGAAGTCCTACCACCGCACAGACCCCAGTATGGAGGCTATAGTAATAAGCAGCGCTGGTGTAGAGAAACAACTTAAAGAGATGAAAGCAAATAAGTCGACAGGACCTGATGGAATCCCATTTCGGTTTTACGAAAATGTAGTACACAGCATTTGCCCCTTACACAGCTTGCTTTCATCTCGAATATCTCGCCCAAAGAAAGGCCCCAAGCGACTGGAAAAAAACTCAGGTGACTCCTGTATATAAGAAGACTAAAAGAACGGATCCGCAAAATTACTGACCATTATCCTCAACATCAATTTGCTACAGAATCCTTGAACATTTTCTCAGTTCGAATGTAATTAATTTCCTTGAGAGGGAAAAGTTTCTATCCACAAATCAACACGGTTTTTGAAAACATCGCTCGTGGGAAACTCAGTTTGGCCATTTCTCAGATGAGATCCTGCGAACCGTGGGATGACGGGTAACAGGCGGATGCCACAGTCCTAGATTTCCGTAAGACATTTGACATGGCGCCATACTGCCGACTGCCAACGAAGGTACAAGCATACGGAATAGGCTCCCAGTTATGTGAGTGACTCTAAGACTTCTTAAATAACAGAATCCAGTATGTTGTCGTCGACAGCGAGTGTTCATCAGAGACAAGGGCATCGTCAGGAGTGTCCTGCGTAAGTGTGACAGTTTCACTGTTATTTTCTGTACACACAAATGTTCCGGAGGATAGGGTAAGCAGTGTCTGTGGCAGTTTGCTGATGCTGCGGCGTGTGAGAAGGTGTCGTCGTTGAGTGACTGTAGGAGGATAAAAGATGACTTAGACATAATTTCTAGTTGGTGTGATGAATGGCAGCTAGTTCTAACTGCAGAAAAATGTGAGTTAATATAGATGAGTGGGAAATGTTCGAATACAATATTAGTCGTCTGTTGCTTGACATGTCGAGTAAATATCTAAGCCTAACGTTGCAAAAAATATGAAATGGAATGAGCGTGTAAGATCTGTGGTAGGGAAGGCGAATAGTCGACTTCGATTTTTTTGGGGAATTTTGGGAAAGTGTTGTCTACCTGTAAAGGAGCGCATATTGATCACTAGTGTAGCCTACTGTTAAGATCTATCGGAGTGTCTGGGATCCGCACCAGGTCGGATTAAAGGAAGGCATCGAAGCAATTCAGAAGCTGGCTGCTAGATTTGTTACCGGTTGGTTCGAAAAACACGTAAGTATTGCGGAAGTGCTACGGGGACTCAAATGGGAATCAATGAAGGAAAGGCGACGTTCTCTTTAAGGAACACTACTGAGAAAAACTAGAGAACTGGCATTTGAAGCTGACTGCAGAGCGATTTTACTGTCGCCAACGAACATTTAGCATAAGGACCAGAAAGATAATATTAAAGAGATTAGGGCTCGTACAGAGACGTATAGATAATCGTTTTTACCACGCTCTATCTGCAAGTGGAACAGCAAAGGAATCGACTAGTAATGGAGCAGGATACCCTCCGTCACGCACCTTACAGTGGCTTAAGGAGTGTGTATGTAGATGTAGATGTGGCGAAGATCTTTCTTTCCGCATATCATTTGCGACTTGAAAAGAAAAAGGAAGAGCATGCGGAGGTATGTTGGTCTGTACTGGTACACTTTGCACCTTCCATTACACGCAGCATGGTGGTTAGCAGCATGCACAGATGTAAGCCATGGATTGCTGTGTTGAACATGTAGGTTGAAACAGGTCACCGACTCATTGCGAAGACAGACTTTGGTTTGGAGTTTCGGTCCTACAAATCATTACGAGGATTCAGTGAATATAACTTTGTGTCAGTCACTAGAAATGCTTAATTGGATTGGAAGGCTTAACCAGACCTGTTTGCTGTGTGAAGTATTTGTATAGGCTAAGCGGAGCGAGCAGCTGCTACTAGCGAGGAGTGGCTTACCTGCAGCGGCGGTCATGGTGGCGTCGGCGGCGGCGTCTTCCGACTGAGAGTCGTGCGGCGCTGCGGCGCAGGGCAATAGCGGCTTCCCGCGACCCCGGCACGTGAGCAGCTGCGTCACGAGTCACGCCTCCGCGGCGCCCAGCCCGCCACGGCGAAACATTTTACCCCCTCCTCTCGCTCATTGCCCTCTCTGCTTAAGCCACTGTGCGTACTCTCGAGTTCTAGTCAAGGTCGTGAAATTACTTGCCAAAAAGAGTGACTCTACGTTCGTGCATTCTATATTTACTGCTTCCCATGTAGTCCATAAGCCCGTTATGTTGCGAGGCGGAGAGTATCACGGGTTCCCGGGTTCGATTCCCAGCGGGGTCAGGGATTTTCTCTGCCTCGTGATGACTGGGTATTGTGTGATGTCCTTAGGTTAGTTAGGTTTAAGTAGTTCTAAGTTCTAGGGAACTCATGACCGTAGCTGTTAAGTCCCATAGTGCTCAGAGCCATTTGAACCATTTTGGAGAGTATCATTGTATCCGGAGTGCATTATTTTACCCCATACCGTGTCATTTGCCGATAATAATAATGATGTCGTACGGCGTAACGGCTTGGGGCAAGCCTTTCAACTGGACATCACTTGACCCTGAGCGAACGTCATCCGGCGAACCCAGCCAGTCATCAATCAAAGCATTAACCGGGCCCGACGTTGCTTAACTTCGTTGATAGGGTGAGAATCGATGTATCCAACGTGTAAAGGTCGTATTTCGTTTGCCGATTATGAGCGGGAACAACTTAATCATTTCCGAGGCCATAAGAATGAAGTCTATTACAAGTGGAAGACCTCAGACATAACCAATCAATTCGGCTCGTGTTTGGCAGGTCGTTTGTGTACCACCTGAAAAGGACTCTTCAGATTTTTATCTTCCCTCCCCATCCCCCCCCCCCCCCCCAGAAAAAGCTTCCGCTGTTTTTGAAAAAAATGGCTCTGAACACTATGGTACTTAACATCTGAGGTCATCAGTCTTCTAGACGTAGAACTACTTAAACCTAACTAACCTAAGAACATCACACACATCCACGCCCGAGGCAGGATTCGAACCTGCGACCGTAGCAGCAGTGCGGTTCCGGACTGAAGTGCCTAGAACCGCTCGGCCACAACGACCGGCGTTTTTGAAAAAACCACTCATTAATTCATTACGCATACCAGACTCAGAATTGAGGTGATCGACAAACAATGGAAAATCGAGCACTTTTCATCATCATATATAGGTTCTGCAAACGCTTATTTTTCGAGAAATCGAGAAAAGAAATTTTTACGACTACTGCTTGCGCACCTATAACGTTACCTGGATGATTAACGCCTTTTTACGAAAGTTCTTTTCACATTTGCGCTGTCGGACAATAAAATGAAGCATCCAGAAGAAGCGAAGGAAAAGAAATGAAACTTCGCGGTTTGAGAGCGCATGTGACGTTATTTCAGCGACGACAATATCGACTCACATTTATTAGGAACTTGTTAGTATGAACCCCGTTATCAGCAACACGTTGCACCGCCTCTGGCCTCGATAAACGCACTGATTCGGTTGGGATGGATGCCATAAGACCGTTGAATACTCCCCTGATGCAAACTGGCTCACAACTGTAGCAATTGTTCTTTGCTATCCAGGATATTGGGACTGGTATGAAGTTGACTTCCAAGCTGGTCCCACACATGTTCTATTGGGGACAGATCTGGTTAGCTTGCTGACCACAAGGAAACCTCAGCATTACACGGCAGTTCCTAGAGACGCCATGTGTGAACGAGCAATGTCCTATTGAAAAACACCATCACAATATTGTCGCATAAGAGGGAATACATGAGGACACAAGGCGTCCATCCCCCCAGTCGCTACCAGCTCTAACGTCAAATCTTATCGATGGCTCTCCAAACCATGACGGCAGAAATAACACAGCTGTGCCTCCCCAAGACATTGGAAGAGTGGGACCTCCCCCCCAGGTTACCACCATACTCGCCGACGATTATCTTCTTCTATTTTTTAATTTTGGAAATTTGTGGTAAGGTCTTATGGGACCAAACTGCTGAGGTCATCGGTCCCTAAGCTTACCCACTACTTAATCTAACTTTAACTTACAACACACACACCCATGCCCGAGGGAGGGCTCGAACCTCCGACGGGGGCAGCCATGCGGACCGTGACAAGGCGCCGAAGACCGCGCGGCTGCCCCGCGCGACGACGACGATAATCATCTATGTTATTGGAGAACCGTGATTCATCGCTCAACACACTGCGACGCCACTTATCAACAATCGATGCTTCTTGGCCACATTATCAACCTAAACGCAGTCGTTTGGATTCTAGTGTTCATGGCAGCCTATACATGAAACGATAATTCCCCATTCCGGCTGCTGCTGGTATCCGCCCAACGCTACGGCATGACGCGCGAAGTTGCAGTGAGACCAGCATTCGTTCTCGGATGACAGACGCAGATGTGAAGGGGTCACATGTGCTTGGTGCACAACACGGCGATGCTCCCTTGTGGCGATCAGGCATGTTCGACCAGAACCTTTGCGACAAGTGAGCCTGCCTTCACGTTCCCCAATATCTGGATATTGGATGAATCGACCAGTTGGTCAAATGGAAATCCATAATCAGTTCCCTTTCAAATTCTGTCGGGTGCTGATACCGCTGTCTCGCAAGAATAAGTCGTCTCCATGTCCTTCAGTGTTGACTCACCACTGTTCACGTCTCTTATACACGCTACTAGGCCTGGGAACAATACTAAACATCAACAACGCTAATGCTCTATGGTGGCCATCCAACCTGTCACAGAGGTTTCCAACTCTGCTACATGCGTGCCGAGGGTGTTTACGTGTACTAACTTACAGTGGTATCGTACCATGTATTTTTTATCAACCAGTGCATTTTAGAGCCTGTCAATTTAGGTGGTACGTAAGAACCAGCCAAACATGAGCCGATTCGGCTGTTCGTGTTTGAGGCCTGACCGTTGTTTGTATCAATTATCAGTTGCGGCAGTTGATTCGCGTATTGGCTGTACAGACATCATATGCAGCGTAAGAGGCGACATATGTTCTTGAGACGTACTTGATTTTCACAGTTACTGAGACGGAGGTCGAACTCGCAGGTGATTTCATTTTTCTTTGTACTCTTCGGGCGGACATCTGCTAGCTGTCATATTCCCCTAATCCGGCCCTCACTTAACGAGAACAGGTGTTTCCTGAAGTCTAGAATAGCTGGCTTTCTGGAAGCTTGACAACGCACGGTGATGTCGCATGACCTGTGCCGTTTCTGGCTTTTGTGAAGCGAAAGTTCCGAATATGATGGTTTTCGTATTTAAACATGTGTGCTTCGAGAATAAGGTATTTCGATGAAGCTGCGCTTTAAGGGCAGAAAATACGAGGACTATTCGGAAAGTAAGGTCCAATAGGCCGCGAAATGGAAACGAGGGTCCGATGAAGCTTTGCACAGATGTGTTAGGCATTGTCTCTAGCACGCTCTTTTCGGCTCTGAGTTCTCAGTGAGCATGCACAGATGCCTAGAATAATATTGTCTCCTACCATGTACGGATGCTCGCTGCGAGGTTTCACCTGATTTCGTACAGCCCCATATAACGTACCTTTAATGCATTTCCTTCTTCGTGACAATTCTCGACCGCACAGTGCAGGGGCAATGAGGAAACCCCTGCAACGTTTTCGATGACAAGTGTTTGATCACCCACCATACAGCCCGGACTTGGCTCCCTCTGATGTTCATCCCTGCACACCTGATCACATGAACCGCTGGTATGAACACAACATTCTGGTACTGATAACGAAAAGCAGACCAGCTTAGAGAAGTGGCGGAAAGCACAGGTGGCTGCCTTCTATGACGAGGGTATTGGATAGTTGGTTCAACGTTATGACAGATGTCTAAGTCGGAGAGGCGTCTATGTAGAGAAGTAGCTGTTTGAAATAAAACATTATTGATTTTCACTGTGGTTTCCATTTCGCGACCTGTCGGACCGTACTTTCCGAATAGCCCTCGCATATTCTGTAGTTGTTTGGAATTCGCGTAGTCGTTGAGTCACCTTGGGCTCCCGCAAATTGAAGTGAAGAAGTTATGGCGTTTTACGGTCTTGAGACAATAAAAGTATTATTCACAGGGATCGGCAAAGTTAATTTCTAGGATCGGAACTTTGGAGGAGACTGCAGTCAGTTTCTCTTATCGCGGACACTATTTAACTAACATTTCAAATTTTTTTTAAGGCGAGGGCTATGATTTAGTATACGAGCGTGAAATGTATTTGCAGCTGCGAATACGAACAACCATCAGCTGTGTAAGGGAATGACGACAATGGAACATTATGCTGGACCGAGAATCGAACCCGGATTTCCCACTTTACGAAAGCAGTCCCTTAAGCGCTTAAGCTACCATCGCACGATGCACTGCCAGCCCCAAATGTCCGTATGTCGTCGTTCCTGCCTCACAACCTGTAGTCTTACACATGTTGTGTAACTCCCGTACAGGGGAGAACATTTTAATTGGAAGTGACCGCCTGGTGGATAAATACGATATTGCAGAGTCTGCGTTCTTAAGAGGAACGATGCAATGATCCTTCGGATATGCATTCATGGCAGAAGGAACATTACATCGCTTTTCCTAGCAACACACTAATGCAATATCGTATTCAGGATAGGCGAGCGTTATTACTATGACCAGCCTAGTGCTGGATTGCGCAGCTAATGGCTACCTGCTGAATGAAATGGTTTTGATTTGTTAAACCCAACTTGTTTGTTTGCGTGGAAACTGGCTTTTGAACTCTTATTTGGGACATTACTTCTAAAATTGCGTGGAGGCTCCAAGGAACGTATTTGAAGGTTAAATCGTGACAGAATGCGACGTACTTTTTCCGAACCAGTGGCAGGCGTCTTCCTGAGAGTAATAAGATTGCTTCAAAATTACCATTAAAACTAACTTTGTCCGAACAGGTCTCGGGAGACCCTAACGATATTGACCGACCGCCGTGTCATCCTCAACCTATAGGCATCACTGGATGCGGATATGGAGTTGCGTGTGGACAGCTTATCGGTCTCTCGGCCGTTGTCTGTTTTCGTGACTGGAGCCACTACTTGTCGGTCAAGTAGCTCCTCAATGTACCTCACAAGGGCTGAGTGTACCCCGCTTGCCAACAGCGCTTGGCACGCCGGTCAGTCACCCATCCAAGTGCTAGCCAGGCCCGACAGCGCTTAACTTCGGTGACCTGGAGGGATAAGGCCTTTAGCTGCAAAGCTAGCCTTGAAAAACTATTGCACTAGTATTTGTTTTGGGCACCAGTCTCACTGAGTTGTTTAAATGACACCGCATTCGTCACCGACTTCTAAGTCATTCTAAACTAACTAAGGCACCGAAAACACTGCAGTTGTCAAAATTTAGCAAACTAAGTAATGCTGACAACTGCTGTGTTTTCAGCACCTTGACCATTTGAAAATTACTTAAACGTCGAAAATGCTAATGTCAGAACTCTAGCGAATACTACAGTCGACGGTGAACATTATGGATTTGTTTAGAAATTCCCTTACAAACTTCTAGGACATGTAAAGGGGAGTGAGCATATAATATACTGAATAGGAACCATTTGCAAACGTGTTGGTAACGCAACCACTTTTACAAGTAATTCATTAGGCATAAGACAGTACATTACTTGCTTTACAGATTAACTCATTAATAGCCAAAGAAATTGCTCATGTGCTCTTTGACGGGCACCCTTCAACATAATGCAGTACAGCCTCTTCCATTTCGGATATGCGGCATCTCCTTGCAGCACCAGAGTCGCGCCTGCTGACATTGAAGGTACCCTTTCTCGAATCACTAGCGTTTTTGTGGCGAAAAGGGTATGCGATGAGGCCGAGGTTGCGAAGAATGGTCTTGATGGAGGGCACGAGTGTAGCTCTTCCATTACTATGAGCTTCGCCTTTCATAATGATCATGTGAGTGTTTTCTGCAAATGTGTACTCAACTATGTTGTTCTAACAGTCACAAGATACGTGAATGACGCTCGAACCGGGTCAGACAGGTAGGATACTGTAACACACGTACCTTCCTCCAGTATTTAAACAATTAAATATTATGAGTTTAGATTAACCAACGTGGAGATAGGAAATCACGGGAACAACTGAAATAGCGCATCGCTTCAATGCAATTTGCATTTATTGTAACACTTGGTAACAGACCAAGAAAATGTTGCGTGTAACACTTGACAAATAATAGCACTAGAACAATAATAAACACCTGATTCAGTTTTCTGCACTTTAGTTAAAGTTCAACAGGGGAACACACTTTAAGTTCTCACATTAATATAAATATGCGCGTAGGCGCGTTAAAGAACTGGTTATGAAACAGTTACTTATAACATCAAGGTAGGCACACGCCATGTAAAGAGAAAATAATTAGCAAGTTTACACATTGACTAGCACATTAAAATTAATAACAGGAAAATGCACCGTCCATAGCATCTTACGGCGACAGTTAACCTCCAGTAAGTTCCTTTCTTTACAATATGACATTAAGTGCAGCTCAATAGTAATAAAAAAATTTAGGATCCACCCATAAATACATATAAATACATATATCCGCATAAGCACAATGAAAAACTGGTGGAAAAACATTAAATTGGAAATTGACAAATCTATACTCAAAGGAGCTGCACTCTATCTAAACACCCCAAAAATGGCAACTTAATGGCTATCTAAAGTAACAAATTAAGAACAGCATGCTTATAGATTGACTAGAATAAAGGAATAAATAACTCATACACGGCTTCTGACGGCTGACAAACTGTGTTGGGATATTGACCAGTGATTAATTTAAAATAGCCACAAGATACGCTAACCAGGTTAGCGGCGTATTTAAAGGCAAGCGTCGACCAAGGACCCTGGTCAGAAGGTAATTAAAACTAGCAGGATTCCCTTACATGGCAGACTTGCCAACACACCCGTTCATACCGCCGGCCATTGTGGCCGAGCGGTTCTAGGCGCTTCAGTCCGGAACCGCGCTGCTGCTACGGTCGCAGGCTCGTATCCTGCCTCGGGCATGGATGTGTGTGATGTCCTTACGTTTGTTAGGTTTAAATAATCTAGGGGACTGATGACCTCAGATGTTAAGTCCCATAGTGCTCAGAGCCATCATCCGTTCATACCCCAGAATCAACTAGCGCAACATAAATCATTGATACATTTCAGATATTATTTTTAAAACATCGTACTTAAATACCTTTGTTTACCACAAGCCTTAATTAGTTCACAGGTTAGGCTCTGTTATTGAAGCGACTCAAATGAGGTAGCAAGTTAAGGTCTACAATTCTACTTTTCCATTTAACACGCGTTGTGACGAGGAAACGAAGAATCCAGCTAATTATTTGAAAGTCACTACTTGGATCCAGTATTTAACGATGCGCTCAAAAACAACAGATAAAGGTGAGAGTCAAGTTTACAACCGCAAACAGCAAATGCAGAACACGAGCATAAGGTGAACATTAAATAAACTGCTCCTTGTTCAGTCATTTACACACTGACGAAACAAATAATCTTCGCCGAATTACTGTAAACGCTCGAATTCCCAGTTGCTTGCAAAAAACGCAAAATAATGGTCTTACTTAAGTCCAAAAAATGTTCAAATGTGTGTGAAATCTAATGGGACTTAACTGCTAAGGTCATCAGTCACTAAGTTTACACACTACTTAACCTAAATTATCCTAAGGACAAACACACACCCATGCCCGAAGGAGGACTCGAACCTCCGCCAGGATCAGCCGTACGTAAGTCCCGACGACATCCGTAGGATAGTAGTTTCAATGGACAACCAGGCCTCATCCCCTTTGATCCAGGTACGACCAAGACAGTAACATTGGCTGCTATCACGGCCTTAACGATGCATCACACCTGACACGAGTCACGCCAAACATCAACCAAACGGCGTGGCCTCCTGTACGCTTCCAGACGTCCCCGCTTAAAGAGTTCCTCCTCCAGACCGACGCTCTCTCGCAAACACGGCAGGCAGCTGGCAGCAGCAACGCCACAGCGCCCTATGGCTAGGGTCAAGAGACAACAGAGCGCGAAGCGGGAATTTCAAAAGGAAAGCACTGCAGACAAGGAGGAAACGCAGAGAACCAACCGTGACATTTCGTCACGGTGCAGATACATGCCAAATAATATCAGCCGATCTGACATAACCACCCCCTCCAGCACGACTTCCCTGTTGCCTATCTACCTAGCGAACACGTTTTCAAATGGCTGTAGCACGGAAGCGGTATGTTTCAGGACATGGTTTCCTATTCAAGATATTATGTGCTCACTCACCTCTACAAGTCCTAGAAGTTTATATATAAATGGTGTCTCTTCTGTTCTTTCGGACATGACCGAAAGAATGGACACCACACATATATAATTAAGGCTAGGACGGCCAATGATCTCTTCAGTGCAGATGAACAACAAGCTCGAATTCTTCTGGGAATCGTCGAAATGCAGCTGATAATGAGGTTAATGGGCAAGAGGCACTACATTCGTAGTGTGTGGATAAGTTAAGAATTATGGTCTGACAGGAGGCGTGCTAGGGTGGTTCGTGCATGTGCGGTGACTACTGTGTCTGGATGGCTCAGTGACCAGTCAGACTTAGGCTGTGGAGCAGTGCAGTACGTCCCGGCCGTTCCATGCCACCCCACTTGTGTAAGTAAATTTGGAACAAAACTGCTGAGGTCATAGGTCCCTAGGCTTACACAGTACTTAATCTAATTTACGCTAAGGACAACACACACACACACACACACACACACACACCTATGCCCGAGGGAGGACTCAAACCTCTGATGGGGCAGCCATGCGAATTGTAACAAGGCGTCTCAGGCAGTGCGGTACCACGCAGGGCGCTTGTGTAAGTGCTATAGTTACATTGAGAGAGTATAAGTTACTATCTCACCTATTTTTCGGATACAGAAAATTATTAAAGATTTTATTACAACCTGACGCACCTTGGGCGAGATTCTAGAAAGTTAACAGCCCAAGCAGACATTGATAAAGCCTGGTAGGGCGCTAAAAGCATAAGGCATTTTCATGATTCTTAACTCATAGAAACAGCTTGTTGGGAGTTAAAAGCAATTAGCGGGGAGCCCATCCCTTAGTAAATCTTGCCGGACAGGCCCACAGCTTTAAAGGGCAGACAGGGCAGCCCCTTGTAGAGACAGGGCTCCAGCAGAACAATGCCGCGATACCTGCCGTGGTGCCAGCAGAAGCTTGGGCAGAGGCAACGGTATAAAGGAATGTGTCCATCCAGTGGAGTCTTAAACCGGGCATTGTGTGCAGAGCCACGTGCAATAAAAATTCACATGTTTTAATGTTTGCCGATAGTGCAAATAAGCCAGTGAATCACTTCCCTTGGCCGCCTCTGTTGTATAAGAACAGTACGGCATCTGAGAGGCGTTTAGAGATAGAATCGTTATTACACCTCATAGCTAGGACTAACAAGCTCCAAGGAACAGGCGATTTAGATAAAGACCTTCATCTAAATCGCCTGTTCCTTGGAGCTTGTATCTGTTTGCTTGCTGCTGTGGGAAGAGACTCGACTTTGGAGAAAATCATCTCTTCCCCCTGCGAAAACTTAAATAGCCAGTATAGCCAGTAACTGGCGGTTTTTTCTTTTTTTTTTTTTTTAGAGCTGTAGGTTTCTTATAGAGCCCTGTGATTGGCTCAAGATAGGGTGGAGGCGGTGTTGTTCGTGCACTTTGTGGGAAAATGGAATTCTTTTTGTTGGAGAGGTGCGAAGCACTTGGGTGCAGGACTTTGGTCAGGTAAGGACGTCTGGTCGAAGCTCTGGCATGTGCGGTTGGTACTTGAGACCTGTCCTGAGACTGACTTCACTTTCAAGTAGTTTAAACTGTGGAGCCTGTGGTGAAGTTCTTACTCTACAGACAGTGTGACTTCAAACGTCTCGGACTACTCGTTTGCCGAGGGCACACTTATTCGTTTTTGGTTTACCAGTCTTGACGTTTGGTATTCTTGTGCGCTCTGTCCTATAAGTGAGCGAGATTAGTCCTTGATATGATCAGCGAACGGGTGTGTCACACACTGAAATCTACCATGATATCAGGGCTCTGGTAGAGAGTAAATTGCCATCCGTCTGTTTGATCGCTAGAACATTAGATTTTTGCATTTCTTTCGTGGCCGCGAACGATTCACAGGTGCTGCCTCTACGTCTCAGCTCCTCCGCCGCACACATCTCGCCAGCTACAAGTCACATCGCCACACGAAGTAAACAGGGTAATGTCTGGCGTGAGGTCAGTCGTTTGACGGCGCGTTTCGGGGCGGGCCCGCCCGCTGCCGGCGCGCCGTAGGGCACGGAAGCTCGCACTGGGGCGTATCGCTTTCCAGTCGGGTGTGCCGCGGCCGTCCTCACAGGGGAAGTGAAGCGTCTCTCATAGCCTCTCCTTCCCAAGTGGCTCTTTCCGCCTTCCCGTGGTGCCAGATGTTAAGCTTGGCGTTCTGCCTTGCGACAAAAGGGAGAGCTGCGACCCAACCCGATGCGAAAGCGAAGGGTGCGTGGCACAGGGGGAGCTGTGTCAAGGGACCGAACACCAGTCCCTTTCTGTTCGCAGGGCACAGACCAGCAGGTGCTCTGCATGCCGGCGACCTCGTTTGTCGGCGTGGGATCGCGGCGCGAGTCGGCAAGGGTGCTTCGCCGCGCCCCTGGGTAACCGGGGCGTGTTCTGCCAAACCCAGGAGGTGGTGACATCGCCTGGGCTAGGTTAGATGGGCCCAGACCGCCGAACGACTGGGGGACCGACCCACCACCTGAGTAGGAGTGGGTCCTTGGCCTTCAGGTGGAAACTCGGGCTAGTAGGCGGCGAAGGGCGAGGGGTGCATCCGCCTCTCCGGAGTGCGGGGTGCACTTGCCGAGGAGCGTCGAGTGAAATCGTCGACGACGGGGCCATCGATGGGGACCAGTGCGCTGGCGACGGCGTGCTGAACCCGGCAGCTCTGGAGTGCCCTTAACCTAGGGGCGAGGTCGGTGGGCGAGCTGCAAGAAGTCCCCCCCCATGCCAGAGGAGCCGGTCCGGGGCAAGAGACGGGCTCCCACCTCTTTTATTCACTCGTTCAAACATGGAGACGCCAGAAACGAGTGAATCGAGTGCGCTATCGCGAGCTTCATTGATGCCTGTACCTGCTCCCCAGGACGAGTCAGGACAGGTAATGGAGGAAAATGTTTTGCAGAGACACAGCAGAATCACCTTGCTCCTCGAGCAGAATATTAAAAACGGGAAGATTAGCCAGGCGGCTCTAACAACCATTAAAAATGAATTGGCGGCGTGGGCCATAGCAAACGCCAAGCTCGAGGGCCGTGTTGAAGAGCTGTAAAAAGAAAATGAAAGGTTGAGGAAACAACCGGCCAAGACCTGGGCAGGGGTGGTCGCACAAGCGCCACCAAAACCTCAAACAACCAGAGACACAATAGCTAAGATAACAAAGAGGGCTGACACAACGGTCTTTCTAAGGACCTTACCCGGCAAGGACACTAGCGTAAAGAAAATTCAGGAGCTACTCACCACCACAGTAAATCCGATTAAAGATAAAATAAAAATAAATAAGGTCAAACCAAGTAAGAATTCAGTAATAGTTGAAGTGGCCTCTGAAGAGGACAAGATGAAACTATTAAATAATCCTAAACTAAACTCGGTGGTCAAATGTGAGCCACCGAGGAAGAGAAACCCTTTGGTCATCTTGTATGATGTACCGACAATTATGTCAAACGAGGAAATTCATGAAACTGTGAGGGCACAAAATTTTGATGACATGACAGAGGACGAATTTAAAGAGAGTTTCAAATTGAGATTCAAAACAGGACCTCGAGACCGTGACGTGGTTCACCACGTCGCTGAGGTCTCAGCTCAAATGTGGAAAAAGATCACTACAATGGGCAGACTCTATATCGGCTTTCACGCCATAAATACACGTGATTATATTGTGGTACCGCGTTGCCATAACTGTGGAGATCTCGACCACGTTCTGAGGCATTGTACCAGGGGATCGGCCTGCTCAAAATGTGGCGAAGACGGGCATGTCCGTAAAGACTGTAGGGCAACAACAGTTTGCATCCCCTGTAAAAGAAGGGGCAAAAAACCTTGTGGCGCCACTGGGCGGAATTGCCCCACCTACAGACTCTTGGAACAAAGATTAATATCTAGGATAGACTATGGCTGAACAAGCCAAAACACACAGGATGACCAAAAGGAAATCCCCGAGCAAAAGGAGGAGGGATGCCATGAGGGCAAGTGCCTTTAGGATGTTTTTGAGATCGCTCAATGACGCCTCAGTCACCACAAGGGATGAGAGCACTCAGACAGAATCCACCACAACTGACAGAGGAACTCAAACTGAGCCTCTTATAGTCAAGTCTCCCTCCTCCCAAAGCCGGAGGACTACGCCGACTAAAGATCAACGGCAATGGCATCCTGCAACAGAGACGGTGGCAATCTCGACGAAAGAGAACAGTAATATAAAACAACCACTACAGGAGAACACAATAACGAGTTCCAATGAACTAGCCATGAAAGATCCTGTCGTGAGATTGCCACCCATCGACCCAGTCAGGGTCTACCCTAACCTTGAATTTACAATGCAACTAGCGAGACTAGAGCAGCCGACTACCCTGACCACTGCCTTAAGACACGTGGTCCGGGTGGGACACGAAAATGGTAGGAGAGTCACCTTCTCGGTAATGGAGGCCGTAGACAGAATCCAGCTAAAGTCAGTGAATCTCCCCACCGACTTCGGAGCCCTGCGTGACTTACTCAAGAAACTTTTTGAAAGACGCGGGGAAAAATTTGACTTGGACGACATTTACGCACAAGCAGTTCTAGCAAATGGACGTATCATGTTTGACTGGAATAAGACCTGGCCAAATGACAGGATACATACATATTCTCCATAATAACTAATGACAAAAATCACCATTGGACAACTTAACGCCCACAACAGTAGACTAGTGATGCAGGAGCTGCGTAAGGAAGTGGAGGAGAGGAGACTGGATCTGATCTGTCTGCAAGAGCCGTACTCCCTAAATGGGAAACTATCATTCACAGCTGCGACATGGCAAGTCATAAGTAGTGGAGAAAACCCAAAATCGGCAATAATCATAACCAATAGAATTATGAGAGCCATAGTTCTCACACAATTCTCATCCAGCCACTGCAACGTCGTGGAGCTACAATCTCCATCTGGCACCATCGTTCTCATTAATATGTATTTTCAGTATGCTGACGACATCGAAAGACATTTGGCACATCTTACCACAGTCATCACGGCGTTGCGGGGGCGTAAAGTAATTATAACTGCCGATATAAATGCAAAATCCCCTCTATGGTACAGCGGCACCAGGAACTCAAATGGAGAGAAGGCAGAAGAGGCCATTATGGCCTTGCAGCTGGTGGTAGTCAATAAACCTGGAAATCCTCCGACTTATGTGGCGGGAGGGGGCCAGGGCACAAACATCGACGTGACCCTGGCTACACCCAACACGGTGCACCTAATTCAGCAGTGGGAAGTGATAGAGAATGCTACCACCAGTGACCATAATCTTATCTCTTTCAGTGTGGGAAACAGGGAGAGTCGCTGTGCCATGGGGTGGGAGTTGCAATACAACTATAAAAGAGCCGACTGGGAGAAACTTGCCAGGGAGTGCGACATTCCTGCATTGCCAGAAGGTGACGGACTTTTGGACATCGACATTGACAAAAGAGCTGAAGAACTGACTACAGCAATAACTCGAGCGGTGAAGGCCGCCGTACCTACTAGAAGGAAGGCCATGGCGGCCTCTCCGTCACCATGGTCAGCCGAACTGGAGGAGATGCGTCGGTCTGTCAGAAGGCTCAGGAGGTACTACCAGCGCAGTGTCGTCTGGCTTGAGAAACAAAGATGGCTGCAATTGTACCGGGAAGCAAAAGAAAATTTTCACAAACACCTACGAGAAGTACGATCCAAAAGTTGGGAACACTTCGTTCTAAACCAACTTGCTCTCGATCCTTGGGGAATTCCCTACAAGCTTGTCCGAGAAAAAATCCGCTCTCCGATGGAGCTTTCAACCGTTAGGCGTGGGGATGGGATGACAGAATCCTGGCAGGAAACTGCCGAGGTTCTTCTCCAGTCCCTGCTGCCTGACGATACAGCGGAGGGAGAGACAAATGAACAACGGCAGCTACGAGAGCACTTCAGAAGCAACATATATGGAAATGATACGGCAGTCTACCCATTCTCTGAAGAGGAGGTAGCTGCCCATATAAAAACCCTGAAGATAGGGAAGGCTCCCGGGCCAGATGGCATTGTGGCGGAGGTGGTGCAATTCCTGGCTCCCCAGATAGTTGCCCCTCTGACTTACCTATACAACGAATGTCTGAGGCAGCAAAAGTTCCCTCAAATTTGGAAAAGGGCTAATGTAGTCATCATCAAAAAAGGAGCCGATAAAGACCCAGCAGATACAAAATCGTACCGGCCAATCTGCCTGCTTGATCTGCTTGGGAAGGTTCTGGAGAGACTGCTAGCTGACAGACTGGCTGCGCACCGAGTGCTGTGCGGGATGAGCAGCAGGCAATTCGGCTTTAGGCCGGGGCGTTCGGCATCTGATGCAATCGCCCTGGCGGCTGAGGTCTGTGGCTCTACCCCATACAAGTACGTTGTCGGCATCATGGTGGACATAAGTGGCGCCTTCGACAACCTGTGGTGGCCTTCGCTCTTCTCCTGCTTACGGGAGAAGGAGTGTCCAGGGCCGCTATATGGGTGTCTGAGGAGCTATTGTGACGACCGGGAGGTCTGGTTATCATCCCCTAGCACAAGGGTAAGAAAAACAATCACGAAGGGATGTCCCCAGGGCTCCGTGCTAGGTCCCCTGTTCTGGGACATCCATATGGAACCTTTATTGGATAAATTACAGCAAACTAATGAAGTGCTAGAGGTGATAGCCTACGCGGATGACCTCCTTCTACTGGTTGGCGGCCGAAGCCGAGAAGACATTGAGCCAAAAATAGAACAAGCAATACAAACACTACAACAGTGGTGCCGAGACACAAAGATGACAATTTCACCGACTAAATCAACATACCTTCTTCTAAAGGGACAGCTAGTAATAAATCCAACTGTTAGGATAGAGGGCTTACCTGTTCTAAGGCGACGTGAGACTCGATATCTGGGTATCATCATTGATGAGAAGTGGTCATTTGGTAGACACATTGAAACCGTAACACAAAGAGCTTTACAAGTACTCAGCAACCTCATCTCCATTGGACACAAACGCTTCCACCTCCCACCACATCTTATCAAACTATATCACAACAGCATACTCACCTCCATAGTGGGTTACGGTTCAGGAGTCTGGGCGCACAGGCTCACGAGGGTGGTGCCTGCCATGACAGTGAGAAGAGTACAGAGGAATATGGTTATGAGATCAACGGGGGCCTACAGGACAACACCGGGAGGAGCCCTGTTAGTCATAATGGGACTCTGCCCACTAGATATTAAAATTCGGGAGCAGGCCGCCTGGTACTGGGCAAGAAAGGGGAACTTGGACAAGATAGAGGAAATTCTGGGGAGTAGGACTGACAACAAAATTGAGATCAGATTGAAAGGGGAACAGCTATGGCAACTTTCATGGGCAAGTGAAGAAACAGGACGCAGGACCTTCGAATTACTGCCAGACGTCAGGGAAAGAATAGAAATGACTTATTTTGAGCCAACCAGGGGACTCATCCATTTTCTCACTGGGCATGGACCCTATTCGACATATCTATGTCGATTTGGGAAAAAGGCGACACCTACGTGTGATTGTGGCGATCCGGAAGGCACTCCTGACCATGTGGTCTACGAGTGCCCGCTCTTCAATGATGTGGCCTCAGAGTTAAGCGAACAATTACCTCATAATGACACATACAGACTGTTAAGACATCAAGACACCTTTCGGACCATCAACAAACTGGCTAACGCGGTTTCACAAAAGGTCTTAAGGGACTACCTAAATGAAGCACACTAGCACTTGATTAGGGACTTATTAAACTACTGATCAAGACAGCACCTTATTCCCAATCCGCCCGGGCACGGAAAGGTCGACTCTACAGTCTAGAATCCGCCGAGTCCTGGGATTAGGGGGAATGGGGAGCAACCCTACCGATCCAGACAACGCACCCAACTATGACATTAGGTTAAGTGTAGTTGTAGAATCTAGTTGTAGATACTTGTTAGGAACCTGCAGCGACTAACTTCATGGCCTGCCCAGTGTCAGGGGCACGCCCATTGGGGTTAGCTCAATGGGCAAGGCCAAATAGTAGGTTTATATTACTAAGCTGACACCTTTGTAACGCTGCAGGATTAGCGACTAGTACA
This sequence comes from Schistocerca serialis cubense, assembly GCF_023864345.2. NCBI lineage: Eukaryota > Metazoa > Arthropoda > Insecta > Orthoptera > Acrididae > Schistocerca > Schistocerca serialis. The sequence goes on along the minus strand of NC_064638.1, from coordinate 833,288,399 downwards.
TAATTAGTTTAGTTAAGTCATATATAGTCCTTAGTTAACATACTAACTGCCCATTGTAGTTTCCAAAGTACATTGCTAATTGCTACTAACTAGTCACTAACTTATAATTAGAATAGCTGCAATTGTACTGTATAAATGTATGAGATCTTTGGCCCACTAATCAATTAAGGTAGTGGGCTACATTGTATAAATACTATGATATAGAAATAAAGTTTAAAAAAAAAAAAAAAAAAAAAAAAAAAAAAAAAAAAAAAAAAAAAAACAGGGTAATGTTGTTGTCTGGCGTGAGGTCAGTCGTTTGACGGCGCGTTTCGGGGCGGGCCCGCCCGTTGCCGGCGCGCCGTAGGGCACGGAAGCTCGCACTGGGGCGTATCGCTTTCCAGTCGGGTGTGCCGCTGCAGTCCTCACAGGGGAAGTGAAGCGTCTCTTACAGCCTCTCCTTCCCAAGTGGCTCTTTCCGCCTTCCCGTGGTGCCAGATGTTAAGCTTGGCGTTCTGCCTTGCGACAAAAGGGAGAGCTGCGACCCAATCCGATGCGAAAGCGAAGGGTGCGTGGCACAGGGGGAGCTGTGTCAAGGGACCGAACACCAGTCCCTTTCTGTTCGCAGGGCACAGACCAGCAGGTGCTCTGCATGCCGGCGACCTCGTTTGTCGGCGTGGGATCACGGCGCGAGTCGGCAAGGGTGCTTCGCCGCGCCCCTGGGTAACCGGGGCGTGTTCTGCCAAACCCAGGAGGTGGTAACATCGCCTGGGCTAGGTTAGATGGGCCCAGACCGCTGAACGACTGGGGGACCGACCCACCACCTGAGTAGGAGTGGGTGTTTGGCCTTCAGGTGGAAGCTCGGGCAAGTAGGCGGCGAAGGGCGAGGGGTGCATCCGCCTCTCCGGAGTGCGGGGTGCAGTTGCCGAGGAGCGTCGTGTGAAATCGTCGACGACGAGGCCATCGATGGGGACCAGTGCGCTGGCGACGGCGCGTTGAACCCTGCAGCTCTGGAGTGCCCTTGACCAAGGGGCGAGGTCGGTGGGCGAGCTGCAATAGTCCCCCCCCCCCATGCCAGAGGAGCCGGTCTGGGGCAAGAGACGGGCTCCCAACTTTTTCACTCGTCAAACAAATCATGGCTGACCAAGAGACGAGTGAGTCGAGTGTTATTTCGAGGTGTTCGACACTTACTGTTCCCACCCCTGAAGAGGGCCTGGGGCAGAACGTAGAAAACGTGACAGAATGGCATACTAAAATAAATCAATTGTTAGACACTAGTATCAAAAATGGTAAAATAAGTAACACAGCAGTACTCTCAATTAAGAAGGAGCTCGCCGCCTGGGCTATCGCTAGCGCGAAGCTCGAGGGACGACTCGAGGAATTGGAAAAGGAAAATGAACGACTGCGGAAACAGCCCACCAAAACGTTGGCAGGAGTGGTCGCACAAGCGGCCACCAAAACACAAACCACAAAAGAGACTATTGAAAAGGTATCCAAAAGGCCTGACACGGCTGTCTTCTTAAGACCCATGCCAGGCCAGGATATCAAAAAAGTACAGGAATTATTTACAACTACTATAAACCCGGCAGCAGATAAAATAAAAATAAATAAGGTAAAGGCAACAAAGAACGTTGTTATAGTAGATGTTGCCACTGAACAAGACCGGGACAAAATACTAAATCATGAGAAACTCAAAAAGGTTGTTAAGTGTGAACCGCCCAAAAAGCGGAATCCCTTAGTAATCCTATACGACGTGCCCACTGCAATAAATGAGAACGACATCTATGAGACAATAAATCAACAAAATTTTGAGAACATGAGTCTGGACAATTTCAAAAAAGAGTTCAAATTACGCTTTAGAACTGGACCCAGAGAGCGCGGTGTTGTACACCATGTAGCTGAAGTTTCGGGGAATATGTGGCGTAAGCTCACTACTATGGGCAGAATCTACATGGGGTTCCACTCGATAAACGTTAGGGACTACCTTGTAGTTCCCCGGTGTCATAATTGTGGAGACCTCGATCACGTTCACAAACATTGTGAGCGAAAGCCGGCTTGCTCCAGGTGTGGCGCAGAAGATCACACCAGGAAAACCTGTGGCAAAACAGGGATATGTATCCCTTGTACAAGACGAGGAAAAAAGAACTGTAATGCCACGGGAAGAAATTGCCCCACATATAGGTTATTAGAACAAAGACTTATCTCGAGAACTGATTGTGGCTGAATCCATATCAGGCGGCAGGAAGCCTAAGAGAAAGTCTCCGAACAAAAGGGTGAGGGATGCACTAAGGGCCAGCAGATTTAGGGAGTTCTTACAAGGAGCTACCAATATCTGAATCATAAAAGTAGATACAAAAGATGCTGTGGTTATATTGGTGCTTCCTCTCCCCTAAGACGGGGACTAGGGTCGCTTAAAGAGCTAGAACGACCAAAAGGGCATCCTGTGGCAAAACAACAGACGAAAGCACCAGAGAAACAAGACATACAAGTCAACATAATAAACAGTACATCTTCCTCTACCAACTCTGGCATACAAAAAGGTTTGGGCGTAAATCCCAATAGGGTATACCCCAACCTAGAACATGCACTACAATTAGCACGCCTGGAGGAGCCGGCGGTCCTCACCACAGCCCTGAGGCACGTGGTACGTGTCGGTCACGAATACGGCAGAGACGTCACCTTCTCGGTGATGGAGGCTGTCGACAGAATACAGCTGAAGACAATGAATCTCCCCACCGACTTTGGAGCCCTGCGTGACCTGATCAAAAAAGTATTTGATAGACGAAATGAGAAATTCGATCTAGATGAACTTTACAGTCAATCTGTCATAAGAAATGGAAGAATAGCTCACGACTGGAGCAAGAACTGGCCCGAATCGCATATTCGAACATATTATGCACGAGACCCATTTAAACGTAGGACAGATTAACTCACATAACAGCAAATTAGTCATGCAGGAACTCCGCAGAGTCGTGGAGGAGAGGAGTCTGGATGTGCTCTGTTTGCAGGAACCATACTCCCTGGCTGGGCGAATCCCATTTGCGGCAGCTAGCTGGCAAGTCATTCATAGCGGAGTAGAACCCAGAGCAGCTATAATGATCATCAATAAAGCGCTAAGAGCCACAGTTCTCTCCCAGTTCTCCGATGACTACTGCAACGTCGTGGAACTACAAACACCAGTTGGAGTACTATATATCATAAACATGTATTTCCAGTACGGCCGGACAATAGATGAGTTCCTAGACAAGCTCACACAAGTAACCACGGCGTTGGGGGGACGTCGATGTGTTATTACAGCAGACATAAATGCCAAGTCCCCCCTGTGGTTCAGCGACACACGAGATGACCGAGGAGAAAAGGCTGAAGAGACCATCATGGCACTACAGCTAATGGTCGCCAACAAGCAAGGAAACCCGCCCACCTACGCAGGAGGAGGGGGCGAGGGCACTAACATTGATGTTACATTGGTCACGCCCAATCTCGCCACCAGAGTAACAAACTGGATGGTCTGGGATCAGGTAACAACCAGTGATCACAATCTCATCACATTCTCATTGGGAGACGAGGAATGCCGCTGGGACATGGGGTGGGAGATACAGCTAAACTACAACAGAGCTGACTGGGATCGCCTGGCGAGGGAGTGTGAAATACCGACATTGCCCGACGGTGACGAAAATATCGAAGGATACGCAGAGGAACTGGTGAAAGCAGTCGTAAGGGCGGTGAAGGCCGCCGTACCAACCAGGAGGAGAGCCGTAGCGGCCTCTCCGTCGCCATGGTCAACCGAACTGGGACAGATGCGCCAGTCGGTCAGGAGAGCCAGGAGGTACTACCAGCGGAGTGTCGTCTGGGAAGAAAAGCAACGTTGGCTGTTGAGATATAGAGAGGCTAAGGAGCACTTCCAGCAAGAGCTTAAAGCAGTGAGGCTACAGAGCTGGGAAAAATATGTACAAACGCAACTAGCTACAGACCCATGGGGTGTACCATACAAGTTAGTATGGGAAAAGATTAGGCCATCCATGGTGTTGTCCACCGTCAGGGATCAGGGCAGGATGACGGAAACCTGGCAGGAGACTGCTGAGGTCCTCCTCCGTGTCCTGCTGCCTGACGATGGCGAAAATGATGACTCTGCAGCACAACAGCAGATTCGGAGACAAGATCTAGAGGAATACCGAAACAACAATATGGTATATCCCTTCTCCGAGGAAGAAGTAGCTACACAAATAAAAGCCCTTAAAAGAGGCAAGGCTCCAGGCCCAGACGGCATCACCGCAGAGGTGGTGCAATTCCTGGCTCCCCAATTGGTGGCACCTCTCACAAGGTTGTACAACGAGTGTCTGCGGCTCGGGAAATTCCCCCAAATATGGAAAAGGGCTACAGTTGTAATAATCAAGAAAAGTCCAGACAAAGATCCACAAGAACCCAAATCCTACAGGCCCATCTGTCTATTAGACACACTGGGGAAACTTTTTGAGAGGTTGCTAGCAGACAGACTGGCAGCACATCGAGTTTTGTGCGGGATGAGTGACAGACAATTCGGCTTCAGGACCGGGAGATCGGCGTCTGACGCCATCGCCCTGGCTGCGGAGGTCTGCGCCTCTACCCCGCACAAATACGTGGTCGGCATCATGGTGGATATCAGTGGCGCCTTTGACAACCTGTGGTGGCCCTCGCTCTTCTCTCGACTGCGAGAGAAGGAGTGCCCAGAGTCGCTATATGGCTGTCTCAGGAGCTATTGTGAGAATAGGGAGGTCTGGCTATCGTCCCCTAGCGGAAGAGTAAGCAAAAAGATCACCAAGGGGTGTCCACAGGGGTCAGTCCTGGGGCCACTCTTTTGGGATGTTAATATGGAACCTCTTTTGGACAACCTTCAGAACAGCGACGATGTGCTAGAGGGCATAGCCTACGCGGACGACCTCCTCCTGCTGGTTGGTGGCCGTAGCCGCGAAGACTTAGAGCCGAAAATTGAAAGGGCCATAACAATCCTAAGTACACGGTGCCACCTGTCCAAAATGAAGATTTCTCCAACAAAATCTACATATCTACTCCTAAAAGGACAACTAGTTAGGAATCCAACTGTGAGGATAGACGGCTCACCAGTTCTTCGACGCCATGAAGCGCGATACCTGGGCGTAGTCGTCGATGAGAGGTGGACTTATGCATCACACATAGACACTGTCACACAAAAATCTTTAGAAACATTAAATCATCTCATTGCAATTGGACATAAGCGATTCCACTTACCACCAGAACTAATCAAATTATACCATAATAGCATATTGACTTCAATTGTAGGATATGGATCAGGAATCTGGGCCCACAGACTCACGAGGGTTATGCCTGCCATGGCTGTGAGAAGAGTGCAGCGGAGCATGTTACTAAGATCAGTGGGAGCATACAGAACTACACCTGGAGGAGCCCTAACAGTACTGATGGGGCTCTGCCCACTCGACATTAAAATTCGGGAACAGGCCGCATGGTACTGGATAAAAAAGGGAAACAGGGACAAAGTAGTTGACTTGATGGGGATATACGTGGGGAACAAAATTGAAATCAAACGAAGGGGGGAAGAACTTTGGCAAGAACAATGGGATAACGAGGAAACCGGTCGGCGAACACATGAACTGCTGCCCAATATTAGGGAAAGGTTACAATTAAAACACTTCACACCATCACGAGGACTGCTGCACTTCCTCACAGGTCATGGACCCTACCCGGCATACCTATGCCGGTTCGGGAAACAGGCGACACCAGCGTGTGACTGTGGGGCCACACCAGGCACCCCGGAACACGTGGTGTATGAGTGCCACCTCTTCGACGATGTAGCCGCGGAATTTCGTCAGCAATTACCAAACCATGACACGTATCACCTGCTCAGGCATGAGGACCACTTTACAATCTTGAATAAATTAGCCAACGAAATATCACTTAAAGTGATAAGGGACTATTTAAGGAACAACAATTAAGATCTAACTATTCCCAAATTAGACTCCGCGCACCTGACCTGTTCCGCCGAGGCGAGGACTTGGCCAGCCGCTTTACGGCTGGAATCCGCCATGCCTAGGATTAGGAGGTGGGGTGCGCCCAACTACCGATTTGAGACACTCACTAACTTTGACACTAGGTTAAGATAGAGTAGACGTAGGATAAGCTAGGATAGAAATCATTAGTATAGTACTGCAGCGTACCATAACTCCGGCCAGCCCGGTGCCAGGGGCACGTTCACCGGGATTAGCTCGGTGAACAGGGCCAACAATGTAGGTTTATACTATTCTGGCACAAATGTAAACGCTGCAGGTAGAAGTAGCTTAGCATAAGTAGAATAAAACAATGTAGGAGGATAGACAGAAGTGCCCATAGTGTGAGCAACAGAGAAGTAATATATTGTGTTAGCTGTAGTACTAATATAAAATATAAAAGTATCAAATAGGACCCACTAATTGCATAAGGTGGTGGGTTGTTTGTATCACATAAAATATTGAGAATAAAGATTTTAAAAAAAAAAAAAAAAAAAAAACAGGGTAATGTTAGTAGGTTTATAGTAGCACTGGCACACCTGTAACGCTGCAGGTAGCATGTAGTTTCCTTGTAGATTAAGTAGCTTAGAACGTCATAGCGGTAAGATTAGATTAATAATAATAATAAAATTACCTGTAGTGTAGAATAGAGAACTGCATTTTCTTTGTATCATTATTAGGACCCACTAATGTAGTCAGGTAGTGGCAAAGTCTGCTCAGTGTCAGATTAATTCAGCTTGCGGTATCCACATTTTTGGGGCCAGAGTACATGACTCACTGATCACCCAATTAAAATTTATTTGCCAACCAGGATCTACCCAGTGGAGTATTAAACCACCTTTTAGTTGTTTAGGGCATTCAATCTGTAAATTGTTTAGTATGATTTAGGTCTTGTATTGGAAAATAAATGTTGTTAGTACACTAAATTTTTGCCAACATTCTCAATCAATTAAATAGTACAAACAAGTTACTTCCAACGTTCCTGACATCTGATGGCTCTTTCGTATCAGAAAGCCACGATCAAGTTGCTGTCTGACGCTATGTATCTAGACCCAATATCCACGAAATAGATAGGTATTTAATCGACGTGGTGCATGTTGACCCGAAAGAGCTGCTGGGTATCCACTAGCATAACGTCTCCAGCGTTGTGTTTCTTAAGTTCACTGATGATGACGTCTGTGATAATCTTCTCAGGCACTCCTCGGAAGGTTATGGATTCTGCCGCTCTGACGGAAACGTGGGAGTGGTAACACTTCAATGTACTCGACAAAATGTGCGCGTTTGAGCTACCATTTGATATTCCAGTGGATTTGGTCATCCTTGCTCTTCGACCCTATGGCACAGTCCTCGGCCATACGGCCGAAAAATGGAAGGCCTTCGAAACTTACCCTGTCCTTAACAGGGTGCGACAGGGCCATATTGGATTGCACCGCCATACACCTTCGTATCTCACGATGGCTGGTTTCCGGGAGATAATTATTTACAACGGTCAGCCGAGAACCTGCTCCGGATGTGGACAAGTAGGGCATGTACGTACGGAATGCCTGCAACGCCCTCTCGTACAGACGCCCTCAGCTGATTATATTCAGCCGTTGATACAGATCTCTGTACAGATTACGTATGTTGCGGCGGTGAGACGGGAGACACCATCTGTCTACGACGACCCTTCTATATGTTGGTACAAGCTTGGAGGCCCCTGCAACAGTTCCTGAGGAGCCCCCACCATCTTCCAGCGCCGATGCCTCTGTTGCCCTTTCGTCGAGCTCAACGACGATCTACAATAACAAGTCAACGGTGCGTTGAAAGTTGAAGAGCAGGATGCCGCGTCCAGCCGCTGCCCTGCACCGGACAGGACACACTAGAGAGGTAGCGTAAATAGGAATCGCCGAAGCGCCATAAGAAACGGCGCATAACGACCGAAGCAGTAGAACGGCCCGAGCAGCAACGATTGATGATGAGGTGCGTCAACGGATAAACCGATCCGACATGTTGGTACAGTTCCTCTGGTGAATCTGTATGCTCCTCCCGGCACCGACAGAAGGAGAGATCGCCGCACCCTTCACACCGAAGACATAGCGCTGCTCTTCCGTGGCAATGCCGACCACTTGGTGGTAGGCAGAGGTTTCAACTGTGTGCTCAGACCATCCGATCAGATGCCGCACTATACCTCCTGCCCAGCACTTCAGGCGCTTGTAAAGGACTTGGCTTTGTCGAACGCATGAGTAATACAACACGGCGACCGAAAGGCATACACCTACTTTACTAGTCATTCCGCGAGCCGTCTGGATCGAGTTTACGTCACACGCGGCCTGCGGTCGGCAGTTGTCGACGCTGAGATGTGGCCGGCAGCGTTCACGGACCACGTAGCGTATGTGTGTACGCTCATCCTCCTCCGCCAGCGCGTCCGACGAAGTAGAGGTCCATGGCGCCTCATTGTGGCTCTTCTTGATGAGGTAAATTGCAGACGCGAAGTTGAGTCCACATGGAGCAGATGCCAACGGTGATTACCCGCCAAGGGTGCACACTTCAGTGGTGGTTATGGTGCGTCAAACCCGCCTTTTGCCGAACATTAGCCGGCTTTGGACGATTCAGAGCGCGCTGGTATACCGACCGCCACCGCTAATTTCAACTACACTGCGCTCCGCGAACTGGCTATGCAACCGCCGTAGCCTGAACGACAATCGGCAGAGCACCATGCCCAGGCACAATTGCTATGTATCACCGCGGTACAACTGGGGGAGGGGGTGCAGGCGAGGACCACTGATGATGTTAGTGGAGAACGACCTTCCCTACACCATATCACTCAAGACTCAAGAGGCAGCTCATTACGGAGGTCTAGGCAGAGGATGGACGACGAGCTGAAACGCAAATGGACATCGTAATAGAGTTCACACGGCCATATACACTTCTCCACGGGCGAGAGTACAACATAGATGTAGGAGTCCTTTCAGACCTACCGTCTCTCGGAATCCACAAGATGACGCTACGCTCTTGTCGGAGATGACTATGTTGCACTGGCTATGTTGCACTGGACTCCCAACAAAAACGTCAGGCCCTGACAGACTCCCTCTTCAATTTTACAGAAGGTTTTTTGATCTTATGGGCCTTATGTGGGTCAGGATGTACAGAGAACTCCCGAATCCCGATTTTGATGTACCATCTGAATTCACTGGGAGCATCTTGATTCGAGTGCACAAACACAGAGGAGGCTGTCGTCCACATGATTTTCGACCACTGACAATGTTAAACACCGACAACAAACTGTTAACACGCGTCTTCCGTGGAGGCTCAAATCTACGGCAATGGCGGCCATTCACACTAATCAAACCTGCCTCGTAGGCAACACTAATGTGTTTACGGCTTTGAGCACCTATTGAGACGTGGTGGCGCTGAAGCAAACATGCCGTCTCCACGGTGTTCTTGTTGTGATGGATTTTGACCATGCTTTCGATCGCGCCGAACATGGTTTCCTGCGTGCAGTTGTGGAACACATCGGTATCCCGCGCGTGACGACATCTGTTGGGCTTCGTTTGATCCATGGGCGGTGACGAGGATTATGGTAAACAGCTATCGGTCCGCCCCCGTCCGTGTCAACAGGTCCGTCAGACAGAGTTGTCCTCTTTCTGCCATGTTATTCGCCACTGCCCTCGAACCAGCTCTTCACAGACGTTTGGAAGGTCTTAGCCTCCGCTCAGTGACCTTTCGATGTGACGCATACGCCGATGATGTGATGTTCTTAGCACGGACTGATGACAAAATACGAACGGCGCTTTCCAGGCTCCAACAGTATGGGGCGATGGCAGGCAGTGTGATCAACCTCCGGAAATCACGCTACATGGATCGAGGCATACCTGCAGAGCTGGATGTACCCTTCACAAAGGTCCCAATGCTCAGATGTTTAGGGATATCTCTCCATCGACAAATACAACGTACGGTGGCCTTAATGTACTGTAAAATCTTATGACGACTCCACACAGAGGCTCGCCTCAACAAATTTAGATCGTTGGACATTTTGCAACGAGCTCAGTACGTCAATGATTACGTGGCTTCTCAACTCAACCGTGACATACACAATGGCTTCCAGGATACAGGCAGTGTTCGGACACGTGGTGAACGCATGTGCAGTTTTTAAGATTCGTTTTGTTACTCTTACTTTACCCTTCCACAAAGGAGATGTTGGACTCACTCACGTCAACCACAGAGCGCTGCCGCTGTATCTTCGCTCAATGCGGTGACTCTGGCTTTCTCCAACAGACGATCTTCGTGGCATCCTGATAACAGAGGTGGCCCCACACACGCTGTGCCCACCGGTAGCTGCTGGACATTTATCGCTCTCGCTATCACATATTAGGACGTTTCTCATGGAACACAGCTGTATGTTGGGAGTTATACCGGAGACAGGGAATCCGACAGCAAAGATTTATTATAGTGTTCTCCAACGCTGGAATTCAACTAACGACATTCTACGACACCACCTCACGGTCGATTGGACGCGGATTTTGTGAGCTATCCATGCGCCCTTCCTGTCAACTTTAGTGCGGTCGATGTGGTATGTGGTCACTGACGAGAAATTTCCGACCCGGTGAAGGCTACATGCCATTCACCTAACTGACGACACTATGTGCCGCCGTTGCGCGACGGTAGATACGGGCGAACACAGACTGAACTGTGACCCAATGCTGGAAACTGATCCGCCAGATACTGGCTTTCCTCCTATGCCGCCTCTTTGTTTCGATTGTGCTCCTGGATCTCTTTCATCCTGATGCCGTCTATTTTCCGATGACCCGGATCAATGCGGTCAATTGGGTACAAGGAATGGCGATACACTACACGTACCGCGATGGCGAAAAGGAAGTTCTTAAGTTGTGGCAGTACATGATCGACGAGTTCCTGGTCTTAACGATCAGAACGCAATACCAGAACCATTTTGCTAACTATTTACAGTCGTCATTCGTGGACCCACCGCCAACTAGGGAGTGGCTGGTGTGAGAAGGAGTTGGCTTGCAGACGTGATGTTTGCACGATTCCTCTACGGTAACAGAAACAGTCTCTGACTGTATGCAGCGGCCCTGGACACTCCGACGGATGACGACCGCCTCTTAGTGGCCGCCCGTTTCGATAAGTTGATCCCAGCGGGCAAGATGGCGATTTTTAGTTCAAATTATCGTTATAATTTTTGGCGTATGGCTTCCTTGTTTTTGTTGATTATTACAATAAAAACAAAAAAAAAGGTGATGGTGCGCTGCGGTGGTAGGAGGAGGGAGACATCGTGGCCAGGCCTTGGAATTCGACCCCTGCCCGTCTTACCTCCTCCAGCCTGCCACTGACTGTGTTCCTCAGATAATAATAATACTAAACAGGTAGGCGGCCTGGGTTCGATTCTCGGGCGATGCATTTGTTTTATACTTTATTTCGTTCCCGTATACAAGAGAAAGAACAAATGCAGTAGTCATTTTTGCCATCAAGCAAAGAAAACCTCTCTCCTTTTTTTCAATTAAAATGAAATTAAGCAGTAAAAAATAAAAAATAAAAAATGAAAAAAGAACATAAAGTAGGAAAGGCTCCGTCCTCCGCCTTTCACATGACGTCAGTAGCAGCCAATTAGACGCAAAGTAATTAAATATGCTACAAAAATAAAGTACATATAAGTAGCAGCAGAAAATAAAATACAAATAGTAAAATTTTAACGTACATAACAACAAAAATTAACTGCTAGAGGATACAGTAAAAAAAGGAAAAAAGAAGAAAAGTAATAAAAAAGAGTGGTCAGAGCATTTGCCTCGTAAGCAGGAGACCTGGGTTCGATTCCCAGACCGGGACAAATTTTCAACTTTCACCACTCATTTACATTGAGATTCACTAGTAGCCAATGTCTGTAATTCCTTTGTGTCCTAGAAGTTTGTAACGGGAATTTCCGAACAGCCTGCAAATTTCATAAGTGTACTACTATACAAAGTTGATCCCGAGCAACGAGTTGTGGCAATACCCTGTGTGGGGCAACTGCGTCGCGTACCATCTCTGAAAGCTGATAAAAGAAAAAAAGTGGAGTCGATGATGAAGACATCGCGGATTAAGTATTGCACTCAAAGTTCAATAATACTTTGGAGGTATATATATTTCCGCAAAATTTCTAAAACCATTGAAGGAAGTGGCAACCAAACGACTATAAAAATTGGTATGTAAAATTCATTATAATGAAAACGTATCATCAGAATGTCGAAAAAAATATTATCCTCACAACCCAGCTAGGTTAGGCAAGTGCGAGAACTATCGCATAATCAGCTTGACATCCCAAACAACCAGGTTGCTTATATCGGCTGTGGCAACACCGGTAAAGAAGAAAATCGAAGTGTTTGAGATGTGGTGATGCAGAGTATGTCTGAAATTAGGATATATCGAATTTCTCCGCAGAATCGGCGAAGCAAGTAACATATCGAAAGCAGTGAGAAAAAGACGAGACTGCATTATAGGGCACATATTTAGACATTAGAGAAAAACTTACACGTTACTGTATGCTGCAGGGGTAAAACCTGCAGCGGAAAACAGAGATTAGAATACATCAAGCAGATAATTGAATACGTAGGATGCAACTCCTAGTGAGATGAATAGCAAAGTGCTCGGCTGTGCAACAGGCAGTCTGTACAAAACAGGCGTCCGCAAGGAAGGAGGGGGTGGTGGGGGGGGGGGGGGGGGCACTTGCCCCCTCTTGGAATCTGAAACACTGATATTTTCATTCATAATAATACTCTTGTGAACTCCTAGCAATGATTACCTGGTACTTTAGTAAACTACTTATTTAACATTGCCTAGCATTACAGTAAATATTATGACTTTAACAGTCACTATGCATCGTCACGCGTTTTACAGGGAACTATGTCGATTGTTTGATATGGCAGCAATGTCATGCTGTAATTGTCATCAGTCATATGTCTGTCGCGTCCTACGAGAAAAGAAAAAAAACTGTGGAATTTCAAGATCGAAAAGATGTCGATTCCAAACTATGTGGTGTGCAACACAGCGCCACATGCCATCATAGAGCTATGAATTCTGCTCTTCAGATGACATGACTGCACAACAATGTGACAGGCTGAAGAGACGAGGGTTGGCCACGCCGAGGGTGGGTTTGGAAGACTTCCGACTTAATCTAGTCGTATGGGCCTTAGAGTATCACTTTATTGTCCGTCTATCTGTCCGACTGTTAAAAACCCTTTTTCTCGGAAATGGGTAGAATTCTCTAGTTGACATTTATGTCGCATACTTATGCCTGTGGCTCCTTGGTAGTGAAATAAACTTTAGCTTCTCTGTCATTGCAATCAAAAGATACGACCATTTATGTCACATACTTTGATACTCGCAAACTCACTCATCAAAACCTATCGGTTACTTTCCGTTGACCATGACTCACGAAATTTACCAAGAACCAACGTTTCACAAGCGAAGAAAAAAATCCAAAAACTGTTAATTTGTAATCAATGACCCAAAAATATTTTTGTTGTCATTTATTATCCGACTGTGTGTTTAGTAAACCCCCGTTTCTTCAGGGAGTTAGACGTATATGTTGCCAGCATCGACATCGATAACACGCAAGAACCGTCGAGATTCTAGATTCCAGGGATGAATGAATTATCTACATACATAATTAAGTTTGTAAATAGCCATAAGTGTGCGAGACCTACTCGCCCTATTTTTGTGAAGATTTTTTAACTATATTCTTAACTCGTTGCATACCTTGAATTGAACTATATGAGACTTTAACCTAAAGACCATTGCGTCAACTGTCTACATACTGAGGAAGCAGTAAATGAAACAAAAGAAAAATTTGGAGTAGCAATTGAAATCACTGGAGAAGAAATAAGAACTTTGAGGCTTGCCAATGACATTGTAATTCTGTCAGAAATAGCAAAGGACCTGGAAGAGCAGCTGAACGGAATGAGCAGTGTCTTCAAAGGAGGATATAAGATGAACATCAACAAAAGCAGAACGAGGATAATGCAATGTAGTCGAATTAAATCAGGCGATGCAGACGGAATGAGACACTTAAAGTAGTTGATGAGTTTTGCTATTTAACTGATGATGGTCGAAGTAGAGAGGATACAAAATGTAAACTGGCAATGATAGGAAAAGCGTTTCTGAAGAAAAGAAATTTGTTAACATCGAGTATAGATTTAAGTGTCAGAAAGTCTTCTCTAAAAGTATTTGTATGGAGTGTAGCCATGTATGGATGTAAAACGTGGACGATAAATATTTCAGACAAGAAGAAATAGAAGCTTTCGAAATGTGGTGCTACAGAAGAATGCTGAAGATCACGTAACTAATGAGGAGGTACTGAAGAGTATTGGGGAGAAGAGGAATTTGTGGCACAACTTGACTAGAAGAAGGGATCGGTTGGTCGGACATGTTCTGAGGCATCAAGGGGTCACAAATTTAGCATTTGAGGGCAGCGTGGAGGGTAAAAATCGTAGAGGGAGACAAAGAAATGAATACACAAGGCAGATACAGAAGGATGTAGGGTGCAGTAGTTACTTGGAGATGAAGAAGCTTGCATAGGAAAGACTAGCGTGGAGAGCTGCATCAAACCATCTCCGAGCTGAAGACCACAACAACATCGAAATATGCTTACCATTTTCGTATGAAAGTAATCTACCTTAAAAGTACGAAGAGAATATCTGTCAATTGGTAGAGGACAAGGTTTCCAACCTATCCAAATCAGCTATATAACAAAAATCAGTTTTAGAATCTTGTCCCCCCTCGGCAAAATTGCCTGCCGACGCCCGTGTTGTGTAATGCCTCCGCTCCTGACTTTAACGATGACTGTTGATATAACATGAATGAGTGCACCGCTTGGCACATTTTGTGATTGACGAATTAATTTCTATCACTATGTGACAAAGTGACGAATTCATGGATTGCATGAAGTCAACTAGTATGATGATGTAAATGTTTTTGTGACGCTAATAATGGTCCGTGGATCGAAACTGGTTGTTCAGTACAGAAACTGTACCAGCCGCTCTTGGCGATAATGCCGATAAAGCGTGACATTCTTCAACTGATTACAGTTACGTTTCTCTGTGACAGGTAGAGCAGCCACCAGAGTGCATTAGCGTTGTTCGTGTTACGTCGAAATAATGCTACCCGCCTAGTTTTAAACTGGCGGGACTGCATCTCGTGAGATGTAGTGCTCAGTTCCGCATTACAAGGAGTTAGTGAATACTTTGGGCCACATAGTGCATAATACCAGTCCAGGAAGAAACTGTCATGCTATTATACGACATTCTTGTAGTTCTTTATTTCCAGATGTATCAACTATTGCATCAAGTTTCATTATGGTTATAAAATTCCATCTATAATTTCTTTACACAATCTTCTGTAAATATTACGTAGCTGTTTGGATTAACACAAATGACATTAGCCAGGCAACATAAAGCACCATCAAAGCTTTCTGTAATCAAACCATTTGTGGTAATTTATTCTTTATATTCATTTATTTATTTCTTTGTTTAACCTAACGAGATTACCACTACAGGCCCTCTCTTACATCAGACTAGTGTTTTACAGATACAGTATTTTTAAGTCTTACTTAAGAAATTAAATCAACTTTTAGTTAATATAATTAAAAATGATTTGAAAATAGATTTGCATTATAATGGCTTATTGACTAAGAATTACTAGTGATTATACTAGTACAGCATAATTCTGTTGCATTCTCTGCTCTTTTCTCATCAAAGATCGATTCCAAGCACTGCAGCTATACCTCATGGACTGCTTCCGAATGAATAACCTTTGTTCATCATAGCTTAAATTTTCGCCTAATAAAGGTTGGTTCTAATGTTACATAAAAGGTAATTTCGGTTACTACATAGAACTGCTTTAAATTACCCGTCTCTTTCCATTAAAATCTTTTTGCTCATTTTACTTTATCAAGTTTCTTCGTGAGATCAAAGTTTTCATAGTTGTTTTCCCTTTTAGAAATAACACACCATTAATAACACTTATCGGAATTCCGAACCACCTCTTCTTTTCATGGACATAATATATTTTGAACTTGCTTAAAAACAATTTCTGAAGTAAATGAAGTATCACAGCCGACGTACAAGGTCGAAATACATCGATGGAGGTAATTCGTTTTGTCAGAATGATGATGTTATAAGCAATATAAATTAATTTAATCATAAATACAAATACATCGATAACTTATTAAATACTTTGGCTTAGAAACATCCAAGTTCAGATTTGTTATCTGTGATTATAATACAGTCTCCCTATATAAACCACATTATGTTTAGTTTTGCTTCGGGCATTTCGTAGTGGTTTTGTTCTTTGTATGTTTTTACCCCTTCTGCCCCACGCAAGCCCCTTTCAATTAGTATATTATAAATATTGTTTGGTGCAAACAGAAATGGGAATCTGTATGCATCCCAGAATTCTACTTTGTTGGACTGAGTCATGCTGAATATTGGCCTTCAGAGTCACTGGAAACTATGCACATACTCATTTTATTCACAAGACACTTCGTAATTCTGACGTGGGGCTTGGATGACACCATTATAATGGCGTCACAAGCTACTACCGCATAATAATAGAAGCCGCGTTAGCTGAAAGTGGACCTTGTCGGAGGCTCTAGAGAGTTTTTAGTGACTTAGGCAAGTTATTAGCACAGTGGGAGGAACAGTAGTTTCAGATGATTCCATTCTAGAAAATAGTATAATGGCAACAATGTCAACGTCATGATGAAGTGAAGCACATTTATGTTAATCTTTTCAAGATAATAAACAAAACCATTACGACAACTTTTTGTTTAATTTTCAGTCATTTCAAATCACCTCACACATTTTGAAGCAGTGTACCTGCAACCCTGCACAAAATATACTGAATTTCTTTTCTTTTGCCGCGCGGGATTAGCCGAGCGCACAGTGGGCCAGAATCTTGAAAACGTGGCCAAAAAGGAAAAAAAAAAGTTTAAAGATGGGGATTTTGGACTATCAGGTTGGCAGCAGCAATGCTGGGACAACTGAATGTCGGCTGTGCGGACGATCAGATGTTCATTTGTTCGGTAATATCTCAGGTCAAATGCGGCAGTTCATTGTCAGCGTGAGCGCAGCTGGCCAGGCTACAAAAACAGTCGTGTTGTTGAAGGAAGTTATTTATGTTTTGTGCAAGTGAAACCAATACTTTCAATATGGAATGTATTCCAGGAGGTATGTACTAGTGAAAAAACACTTATATCACTATTAAATCATCAATTATGCACGTTTACATTTCAATTAACGTACTACAGGGAAATGAATGACAAAATCGTAAAATGCGCTTAAAAAATAGAGATAAGTTACGAATTCCTCGACATTCCGCTTTGTTTTTCGCTGTGTACGCAAGTATATATTATTACCTTTGTAAATTAAGCTTCAAATCCTGCGACTAGTTGCGACTCTGGCTTTGAGCCACGTTTTAAGCGACACTTGCAAAATGTCATTGTTCAGACATCTTCAAAAATGACAGTAGAATCAATTAATTATGAGTTTTATTTGTACAATTTAAATTACAATCGACACGTAGAAGCATTGTAAAGAATAAAATAATTAGAAAAATGACGAAAATTGTAACACAGATTTTTTTTTTTTTAATTACAGTTTCATCTGACCCAGCGTATTCCAGAATCGGATTTTCGAGGAAAGATATTTTTCTAATAACAAAAGAGTATTTGTCAAATGATTTGGAAAGGGTCATAGAACATTTGGAAAGGTCGTTGACAGAAAAAAGTGGACATACAATTAAAATTCCCTATGATATGAGGCCTACCATTTCGATTTTGTTAACAAAGTTAAGAAGCAAGTATAAGGAAGCAATTCGGCAACAAGGATATTTTTTCAAGAAGAACGAAACCTGGTTAAATACAATAGTATACATTCCGATTGATTCGAAACCTGCAAGTGTGACTAAATCAACAGGCCGACCTGCCACAAAATTTGAAACATTATCTGATAGGTCTAAAAGAAGGAGAACTGAGGAGATTCGTACGAAGTTCAGTCCTGTCGAATTATCGTTCGCAGCGCAAATGAGTCTTAGATCTTCGGGGCACCCAGATGCTGCGAAGATTGTGAAAGACGTCACACTCTCAAGTCCATCCAAGGTGAAAAAATACAACGCAGGCTTGCGATTTTCAACATCATCGCCATCCTCATATGATGCAAATGAAAGTCTAGCACTCCTTTCCGACTTGAAATTGTCAAAAGAATCTTACCAGCATTTGAGAAATGGGGCTAAAGGAAAAGGCTTAAACACACTATATCTACCGTATTCAGCTGTTTTGGTAGCAAAAAAAGCTTTCTGCCCTCACTTTTACCGAATCAAAAGCTGAGGTACGGTTGCAAGCTTTGTTAGACCACACTGTTCAACGTGTTCTACTGCTGAAACGAGACGATATTTTACATATGAGTGATTCGGAAATGTCTAATATGGCCCTTATTTGTAAGTGGGGCTTTGACGGAACCTCCGGGCAAAGCATGAATAAAATGAAGTTTTCAGATTCGAGTATTTCAGATGCAACTTTTATTTTTCACTTCGCTTGTTCCACTGAAACTTGCAGGTGTAAATGAAGAAACTAAAGAAGCAAAGATCTTATGGATTAATCCGAAGCCGTCTTCAACCCTCTTTTGCAGACCACTGAAGTTAGAATTTACAAAGGAAACAGAGCAAACGTCTTTAAATGAGAAAGCGTATTACGACAAACAGATCGAACAACTCCAGTCATTCGAAACAGTTATTCATGGGAAAGACATTTCCATTAAATACAATTTAAGCATGACCATGGTAGATGGTAAAGTGTGCAATGCTATTACCAACACGAAATCTGCGCAACGGTGCTATCTCTGCAAGGCTACGTCTGCCCAATTTAATAACATTGACGATGTTTTGAAAAAACAAGTTACCGCCGATTATCTGCAGTACGAACTATCAACTCTTCACGCCTGGATTCGATGTTTTGAATGTTGTATTCATTTGGCATACCAAATGAAAACAAAAAAGTGGCAGGCACGTAAAGCAGAAGATAAAGAGGAAAAAGCAATACTGAAAGCCAACATTCAAAAAGCTTTCAAAGAGCAGCTTGGAATTGTAATTGACATGCCGAAACAAGGGTTTGGCAGTACGAATGACGGAAACACCGCTCGACGTTTTTTTGAAAAATCTCCAACATCAGCGCTGATAACTGGAGTTTCCGAAGAACTAATCCACCGTTTCCATATAATTTTGCAGACGATTTCGAGCGGACGTCAGATCGACGTTGAAAAGTTTCGAGCATACGCCTTAGCAACTGCCAGGCACTACGTGAAAGAATACCCCTGGTACAACATGCCAACAGCAGTCCATAGATTGTTGATTCACGGTCCAGACATTATTTCTTCGGCCATTTTACCCATCGGTCAACTATCGGAGGATGCTCAGGAATCAACCAATAAGTTGATAAAGCAATATCGCCTGAGTTTTTCTCGAAAGTTTTCAAGAGTTAAGACTATGGAAGACGTGTTCAGGAGATTGTTGGCAACGACAGACCCCTACGTTTATTCCGTACGCAAATCTTCGCCGAAGAAACTGAAGAGTTTGTCGCCAGAAGCCGTTGCCCTCTTAGTTCCTGTGACGGAAGACTATGAAGATTCAGATGCAGATGCAGATAATGAGGAAACAGTGTTTGAGGATGATGACGATTCAGTTGAAGCAGAAGATGAAAAAGAATAAGAAAATGAAAACTTGTAAATTAAGTTATAAAAAATTTACAAAATAAATAATTGTAATTAAAATGAAATAATTTTTTGTAATATTTTACACCATCTTGTAACCTATATTTGGTCCTTTCTTCGAGTTTTCCACTTTTTTGGTTTATTTTTTAAGCATTAACTACAATAACCCCAAAATACTGACTTTTATATGAATAAAAATATATAAATATAAATAAATAAAAAGACATAGATTTTGACCGCCATCTTGGATCCACCATTTTTAAATTTTTTGAACTCTGTCATCATCAGTAACCTCGATAATTCCCTAAAAATTACTTTTATACGTAAAAAATGATAGTAGTGTACATAGAGCCTGCCATCTTGGGTCCGCCGTTTTGTTTTTTTTTTTTCACTTTTTGATATCGTATTCTTAATCAGAAACTCCGTAAACCCTTACATACTACGTTTGGTACAAATTGAACAACTACTTATATTTTGACCAGCTTTTTGGGATTCTGACCCACTGTGGAGCGGTATAAGGCGGTGCAGTCATGGACTGTGCGGCTGGTCCCGCCGGAGGTTCGAGTCCTCCCTTGGGCATGGGTGTGTGTGTTTGTCCTTACGATAATTTAGGTTAAGTAGGGTGTAAGCTTAGGGACTGATGACCTTAGTAGTTAAGTCCCATAAGATTTCACACACATTTGAACATTTTTTTCTTTTCTTTTGTGCTTTCTCATTTTCTACGAGGTGACATTGTTACACGAGGTGTGACCAAAAAGTAACAGGATTTTTTTTTAATTTCAGGGGCTTTATACGTAATTTCAAAGTTTCTTTTATCTGGTTTGTACAAATGTTCCTGATGTATGTTTGCATTTTTAGTTCTTTTCAATATTTGGTTTGTTGTTGACAGTTGAAAATGTTACACGTGTTTTCGAGTGCTTGGCGAATTTTTGGTTTAGAATAGGTGAATCAAAAGATTTACATTAAATTTTGCTTGAAAAATGAAAAAAGGGTGGCGCCGCATTCGATAGGTTGACTGTGGTTTTTGGCGAAACTACAAGACAAGAGTTTACACGTGGTATAAAGGTTTCACAGAGGGTCGAGAAGACGTTGAAGACGACGACTGCTCTGGACACACCACATCTGTTACTAACGACAGTGTGGAAGAAGGAAAGAAAATGGTTCTGTAAATTGCTGAATCACGATCAACCATGTTTCCGATGATGTCATCATATCCTTTCGCTCATGCGAAGCAATTTTTGTTTAATATTTTGGGCATGAAAGGTGTAGCAGCAAAGTTTCTTCCGAAACCGTTGAATATCGACCAAAACGAAGTAGCATAGACATCGCTCAGGAATTGCTGAACGAAGTCGACAACGATCCAGAACTTGTGAATGAGGTTATGACAGACGACGAAAAAGGTATATAAGGGTATGACGTCGAAACCAAGGCCCAATCGTCCCAATGGAAACTGCCTGAAGAGCCAAGACCGCTGTTTATTCGACAAGTTCGAGTAGATGTGAAGGTTCTTCTCACTGTTTTCTTAGGTTACGATGGAAGAGTGCACCATGAGTTGCTGGCTTACGGTCGTACGGTCAATAAGGAATACCGCCTGAAAGTCATGCACCGTTTGCGTGAAGCAATCCGACGAAAAGGACCAGAAATGTGGCGTCACGATATTGCTCCCGCTCACACCTTAATGCTTGTTCGTGAGTTTTTCACTAAACAATCGAAGCCGTTATGTTGCCTCAGCCACTGTATTCGCCGGACACAGTCCCCAGCGACTTCTTTGTATTCCCGAGGCTGAAGAGATCCATCAAAAGACGTCGTTTCGCCACTATTGATGCGATAAAAACAGAAGCGCTTATGCAGCTGAACACCATTACGAAATGTGAGTTCCAGAAGTGCTCCCAAGATCGGAAAAAGCGCTCGCACAGGTGCATTATATCTGAGGGGGATTATTTTGAAGGAGACAAAGCTGATATTGATGAATAAATAAAGATTGTTTCAGAAAAAAATTCCCGTTACTTTTTAATCACACCTCGAATGGGTTAAGGCAATGTTAGTGGCAGTTGGTGACCCCCTGACGCCACCACTGCCCCTGGGACGGAATCTGTGACGTCCATGTGTTTGCGTCTAGAGCACACCTATAGTCAAGTGAGAGAATTTTTTTTTTAACTTTGTGTAGCGTGTATCTGAGGCAGGACGTGGGCACTAGCCCGGCATTCGACTAGTTGGATGTAGAAAACCGCCTAAAAACCACATCCAGGCCAGTCGGCTCACCAGCGCTTGTTAATAATGCGATCCGGGACAGGCTCGCCTCCCGTATCCCAGAAGCGGCGCTTGAAGGCGCTCGGCCATTCGGGTGGATACAAATAAATCAATCTAAGTATAAATATTGCCGGGTGATGTGTTGATTTTAGAAGCCACCAAGAGATTGCCTTTAAGGAGGCTTCGGCTTTATGCCAAAATGACGTAATATAGTTTTACGTCACTGACAACGACTACGAACAGTGACATTAACAGCAGTAACGACATAGTTACAATTGTGCCAATAAATTGATCACAGACAGCCTATGCAACGTAGATTATTTTAATATTCAGCCTGTCAGCAAGAGAATTTCTGGGCACGTGACGTTGCTGGCTGTTACCAAGCAACTGTTTATCACTGCGACGACTGTGAAGCTCAGGGCCAATTTAAGTTTGATGTTGTCTGCGAGCTATTTAAGGCGAGAGTTTTCTGCCGCAGCTCGATTGCACATCCTTGTGCAAAAACGAACAACAGCCAAGTAATCTTCATGTCAACACTCCGAGAGCATGCGCAGGCCTACTCTATTTTCTGGTTGCGGACATTGTTAAACCGCTTAACACAGTCAAGAAAACGACACATTAGCCATGCTGTGGTTGGACAGTATTAGATAATATTTCGAATCTCATGTAGAAACCTTTCGTCTGAATCAGTTATGATGAATTTGTGAAACTACTGGGCACTAAGTACTGTTTCCAAATGTTTCACATGAAGAAATACGCCATTTCCTGTTGGTTTGTATTGTCTGTGAGAGCTATTAGTCCAGTTTTATTTGGGAGTGTCGTCCAGCATACTGCTGTTGGAAGCTATCGCCTGGATTCCAGTAAGGAAATATTGTCGTTTGTTCGTTGCTTTCTTAGGTAATAATAGTAAATGACAAGTTTACCAGGTCATGTGAGTAGCTTACTAGAACAGAAATTGCACTTGTTACATTTCGAAAATATCTATGTACTTAATTGCCTTGTGTGCTGGTGCGTTGTCGTGGTCGAAAATGAGAACTTTTTTTTTCGAACGTTTGAGAGAGACGAAGTAGTAATGGCTTAAAGCAAATTGTGAGGCACAGCTATTCAGCTGTCACTATGTTTACGGTACTCACAGAAAAATTAGTCTGATATCCGGTCTTCG